>NC_071503.1:18593822-18905515 GCF_028408465.1 Anastrepha ludens
GAGTATATGAAGAACTGGACGATAATGTTAATCAAAGTTATTTTAAGGATGACATAGACAAATTTGAAATTTGATGGATTTTTAAAGACAGATTTAATTCCATTATGCTTAATGCCCTTATAATAAATGATTATAAATGAGAAAGAAAAAATCGAACATTTTCTTGGACGATGTCCAACATTAAAACGATACCGCTGTTCTTTCTTTGAAAAGACCGTCCTCAACACCGAAAATAGTTCATGTTCTAAATGATTTTAAATGGAAAAAATTAATCAGTTTACTTACTGGTGCTTTAAAGTACAGACAATTTATTATAGATGAATAGTTACTGGCAGATTGTATTGTTTTTTTTTTAATCTATCTATCTAGATGTCTAAATATTTAAGTGCACGTATTTAGTATTATTATTTATTTATTTTTTTTTTTTTTCAATACAATCCATAGAAAATATATTCAGATTTTGAGCTGCAAGGTGTATTGGAGGATAAACTCAATTCCAAAGCATATCAAACTGTTGCTCAGCGTGTGGCCACTGAGGAGGCAACGTGCGCACTCAGCATGCCCGATGTCGCTGAGTGTGAGGAGTAAGTAAATTAATCAAGTACTCCATCCTTATATATATTCATTGTTTTCTTTTTTATAGCAACATGGATACCATACAGGGTGAGGGTGGGGTCGAAGATGTTACCGGAGACGAGGTAGCCGGCAGTAGTAGTACTGGCGGCATTTCACGAGGTTTACCAAAACCAAAAATTGCCGCTGCACAAGCAGCGGCCGTAACGAACGTTGTGGCTGGTCGTGTTGGCAATTTGCTGGGCAAAGGTATTGGTGGGCTTAGTTCGAAGCTCGGAGGTGGAAGTTGGTTTTAAAGCTATCAAAAATTGGCTTTGCATTATCAAAATGGTATTAGCATTAGATGGCGTGTAAGAGATCGGGGCGTAAGCATACAACTTTTTTTTTAATAATATGAAAGTAAGTAAAGTACTAAAAATGATTTGGAAGCAAGGTAGCATATAGAAAATTAAACACCACAAGTTATATTCATCGTAAGCATGTGTCTGACAGATTAATGAAACCAACGCAAGACTGAGTCTTGTCGAGGCCCTTTGCTCCCGAGAAGAGTGAACAAGGAAGAAAAAACATGTGTCTGCACATTGTATATTATATGTTTACTTACTTGTACATGTATAAGTATATAAAAAACATATGTGTTACAAATACCAATTATATATGCATGCATAATGTATATCAAGGTATAAACAATAGTAAAATTTTAACAAAAAAACAATATTACAATACATAAAATTTATGTTTCATTTTATAACTGAAGCCCAGAAATAACTCTTAAGCTGGCCGCACATAGACAATAAATCAAAGTAAACCGTTGAAAGCCATTTTGCTACATACCATACGTATGGATCGGTCGACGATTTTCATTTCAAGTTGCTCATCGGCGAGTAAAGATGGAACGCGAAAAAATATACATACAGTATGCAAAATTTGTATTAGTACACCCCCTTATAAATAAAAAAACCACGTATATTTTCAAATTAATTTTAAAACCAATACTTGAAACCGTTTTATTTTATTGATAATTAACTAAAATAAGGCCAAATAATAAAACCGCTCACAAAGTGTATTGAATTGCAAAAAAAAAATAAGAAAGAAAAAAATTAACACTTTTCACAGAAGCAAAATTCGTATCAGTACACATGTATTTTTAATGATTTAAAGAGTAAATAAAAGATAGTTCAGAAAATTAATATTTTGTAGGATACCCTCGTTGCCTTAGAACAGCAGACAATCGCTTCGGCATAGATTCCACTAATTTTTTGTGAGATTTGGAGAAATCTTCTTCCACTCTGATTTGAGGACTTTTTTTAAATGTTCTCGGTTCCTTATTTGATGATGTTTCAGTTGCTTTTTGAAAATCGACCATAAATTTTCTATGGGATTAATATCCGGGCTTTGTGGTGGTGTTTTGAGATAATTTGGACAGTTATAAAGGATCAATAACCTTGTATCCAACGCCGTGTGCTTAGGGTCGTAATCTTGTTGGAATATAAATTTTTTTTTGCAACCCAATTTTTTGGCATATTCTTTGCGTAGATTCTTTTTTAAAATATCAATATATTGCCTCGCAGTCATAATTCCATCAATAAAATGCAACTTTCCTACTCCGTTTGCCCCGAAACATCCCCATACCATCAGAGAACCACCACCGTGCTTGAAAGAAGGCTGCGGATTTCATTTCTGAAGGCTAGTATTACACTTTCTCCACATTTTTATGCGTCCATCGGACATTTTTATATGATTTTTCCAAAACCACATATTTTTGTTTAAATATTGCCAGGCGAAAATAACACGCTTTCTTCTATTGACTGAGCTTACATACGGTTTTCTAACCGCAGTTCTGCTTCTAAATCCCATTTTTTTTACATAATTGCGCACTGTTTGAGGTGTAACTTTGATAGAAAAGTATTTTTCTAGTTCTGCAGCTAGTGAAACTCCACTGACGGTGGGATCTTTCCTGATAAGGCGTTTCAAATAAGTCTTGTGCCTCTGTCCAAGCTTTGCCCTGCTCACATTTCGAAGCTTTTTGTCAATCCTTCCACTGTCTCTATAAATTTTGACTACGTTTTGTATTGTAGACACACTTTTCTGCAATGTTCTCGCAATTTCGCGTAAAGACTTTCCGTTTTTGTTCATATTTATTATTAATCTCCTAGTTTCGTTTGATAATTCACTTAGTTTAGGCGACATTGCAAACTAACTCCGCGAACTTCAACAAATGGCTACTAAAACGCAACTGCCCAATGTTAAACATTGAATGTTTAACACAATCGTTTCGAAAATAACGGTAAATACCAACAAATTGTTTACAAATTCAACGCATACTACGTGTACTAATACGAATTTTGCCTGCAGTAGAAATAGCTACACTGCTACTAAAGCTATTTTTTTCAATTCTATGCAAATGCTTCGGAGTTTTTGTTATTATTCTATTTTTTTATGAATTATACAATGCCGCACTACGATTGAAATTAATTGCTTTAAAGTAAATTTGAAAATATACGTGGTATTCTTATTTGTAAGAGGGTGTACTAATACGAACTTTGCATACTGTATACAGTTTGTCAAGAATATCTTTGAATAGTGAAGAAAAATTTAAAATTTTAGCTTTGATCGAGAATTCCAGCAACAAATAAAAAAGCAAACAAAAAATTCCATTACTGTACTTGTCTACGACTATTAGGCACCAACAGTTATAAAATAAACACACACATTACAAAAGCAACAACAAAAAGGACGTTTACTCTATTTAAAAAGTGTCAAAAAAATCTTTGCATAACTGATGAAAACAACAAAAAATGCAGTTATTTTCCGCGAATTTCATTCATTTGGGTCTTTGTTGCAAATGGTCTGGAATGTGAAAGGGGTAAGAAATGATTTAGTTGATTTAATTAGTTTCGGAATATCATATTCCAATGGTGTTTTTTCCAACTTTTCTCTGATGAATCTTATTATTTCACTTTTATTAGTTGGCGATCTTTTTCATACATTTATTTTTAAATGAACCCATAAATTTTCGAATGGGTTAATGTCGGTACTTTCGGCGGGGTATCAATAACTTTGGTGCAGTTGTAAAGTAACCAGGACCTGCATAAATAAGATTTATCTTTGAAATCATTATCTTGACATTATTTGTATTTAAATTTGTTCGAATTTTCCGGGTCAACAAAGCCAAATTTTCTAATACTGGAAGTCAATTCGTTTTTTAAAATCTGAAGATATACTTCCTTGGTCATTATTTCGTCGAAAATTTTGATTTCACCCACTCCGATTGTTGATATACAACCCTAAACCATTACTGACAGTTTACTGTAGAGATAATATTATATTTTTGTTTTGTAGTGCTGTGAGAGGCTTACGCCAAACTCCCAGAGGCCCATCATGGTAGTAGAGCATAATTTTCGTCTCATCTAAGAAAATAACGTCATCCCAGTACTCTGTGGGTAGCGATATGTGCTCGGTGGCAAATCGCAATCTTTTATCAACGTTTTGTGCTCTTGAAGAATATTTGTGTTTTTGCAACACTTTTCGAAGAGTTTTCATGAGAAACTCTTAACCCATAGTCGTTTCCCGCTTGAAGAGCTAATCCTCTTGTAACGCTTTTGGCTATTATAAATAGTTTTAATAATTTTACGTTCAATTTGCTGCGTCACTTTTTTTGGTCTCCCTGTAGACCCTTTCAACTCAAGTCTTTCTTCATTTTTAGCACGGTTTATTATATTATATATATACATCTCGGCGATTTCTCTGGCTGATTTGTCTTTGTAGTGATTGAAATGCACGAATTGAATAATATTTTTTGAAACTCGTTTTCCTGTCATTTTTTTATTCAAATCTGAGATCACTTGAAGCACTGAAGAGAATCACTTCATAACTAAATAATTTCTTACCCCTTCCACATTCCATACCATTTGCAAAAAAATCCAAATGAATGAAATGCGCGGAAAATAACTGCCTTTTTTGTTGTTTTCATCAGTTATGCAAAGATTTTTTTGACACTTCTCAAATGGAGTAAACATCTTTTTTGTTGTTGTTTTTGTAATGTGTGTGTTTATCTAATAACTGTTGGCGCCTAATAGTCGTAGACAAGTACAGTAATGGAGTGCGTGTAAAAATTTTTTGTTTGCTTTTTTATTTGTTGTTGGAATTCTCGATCAAAGCTAAAATTTTAAATTTTTCTTCACTATGCAAAGATATTCTTACAAACTGTATAATTATAAATATAAGTATAAGCATCACTGTAGCAAGTCAGATAATCTTCAATCAATGCTTTACTTGTTGTAGCCAAACGTAGATCACAAAAGAAGTGACAGAAACCTTCACACTTCCCTACACACACTCAACTGATTGTAAAGATTTCAATTTTAAAACATTCAATAAACATTTTAAACAACAAACTGTGTCACACACATGGCAAACCATTAGAATTTCAACAGGTTGATTCGATTTGTTGCGCATTTGCGGCCAGCTTTAATTCCGTTTTCGGACATTGCAAAAAGGCTAAATGAAAAAGAGGTGTGCAGTCATATCTTAATCATATCCAATAATAGTTTAAGGCCACTAAAGATAAAATAAAATTGTTTTCTTAATTGCTTTCGTTATTTTTTATTTAAATTTGAAGAAAAAATACGACCACGGATATATATATGTATATATGTATAGTAATTTGCAAACTATACCTCTTATTATAATGCGCTTTTTAAGTATTTTTCCTCTGCTGAACTGTAAAAGAAAATGTATTAACTATTAAAGGGTGATCAGATTGGAAGTACTTTTGCGATAGGGTTTCTTTGACAGTTCACGCGTGAGTACTGTAAAGGTAAATATTATATATAATTTTTTCAGTATTCATTGACATTTCATCATAGAAAGACATACGTTTCAATAACGTTTATAAATCGTACAATTGCGTTACGAAAATCGACGCTCTTTAAAAAATGTTCATCGCGCGCTCAGGCCAACTTATGGTGTACAACGATGAGACCCATTTTTGGCTGAATGGATACGTCAATAAGCAAAATTGCCGTATTTGGGCGGAAGAGCAATCCGAAGCCATTCAAGCCATCCAATCTAATGAAAATAACCATTTTTTGGGCTGGAAGAATTATCGGCCCATCGTTCTTCAAAGACGAGGTTGGCGCCAATATAACAGTGAATGGCGAACGCTATCCCGCCATGATAAACGACTTTTTGTGATATCACACCGTTGGACCATTATTTGTGGAGGTACGTACAGTCTAAATGTGGATAAACCAGCTAGGATTGAGGCATTGGAAGCCAACATTACTAAAGTTATTCCCGAGATACTAACCAGTTGTATGCTGTCTCTGAGGCGCAGGTGGTGTTTTGTAAGGAACTTTGTTCTGGCAGAAATACACGCGGATGTTAGTCATTACCGGCCGATGAGCGACGTTATCAGAAAAAACGTTTTTTATCATTTGGTATTTCATGCTTGAGACTTCGAACCCGGGTACTAGTCTCACACCAACTCACTCGGCTACTGTGGCCTCCCAACATACCTAATATTGTTATATCTAATCTTATTTTATTTCATCTTATCTAATCTAATCAAGTTTATTATTTAATTTCATTTGATCGTGTCTTACCTTTCTTATCTGGCAACTATGAGTGGGTCAAGTCGTATAAATCGGCTCTCTCTTCAAGATTTACAAAGATTTCGACGAAAGTTACAAAGTGGTTCAAAAGTGTTTCGATGTTGCAGGCGATCCACGGTCGCCGGAGGCAATTGAAGGTCAGCGAAATATTTTTCAGTTAAATATACAAAGAAGTAAGACTGAGCACTTTGACTTCTTTTTAATAAGCGCACTGTTTGATTGTGGAGATATGTTTGCAATATTTCCCAAGGTTGTTCAATCGTAAAGCAAAACATTCAGTATGATACTGACTTTCTGTCAAGGTTTCTAGTGGGAACGAGATGACATTAACAAATAATTTAAAACAAGCACTACCTGGACCACCCTGCACTTTCGTTGACGTTCGCACAAACATTTGAAGAGATTGAAAACGGAGTAAACGTAGCCAAGGCCGGGGCTGTATAGTCCAAGGGAGCATTTAAAATCACCACGGAAGGAAACCAATGTAAGTACACCGATTTTCTGAAGATCATTCGTTCAAACGTTTCATTTAATGGAACTCATTTCACCCCAGTAAAGAACATCTCCAGTCTCAAACACCAATGTGGGCATTAGATTTTACAGCTTAGAGTAACATGTCTTCACTTTTACTAAAATATCCAATGTCACAGCCCTCAAAGCCGAAGACGTTAAAATTCGTAAATCATTGGTTATAATGAAAGGAATATCCAATAAAAGTACTTCCGCTAAGCTTATCCATGATGGAAATCCCAAAATCCACATTTATGCGCAAACGAAGATTAAAAAATAAAAGTGCGTTTTTTAGGCGCAATGTACAAAACTCTGACGAATACATCAATATCATACAATGCTGTGCTTGAAGGTACAACGATTTACATCGAGTGTCTCAATGTTGATCACTACCAAGACGAATATAATACCTATTTACTTTTATTTTTCGAGATTTTGACAAGGCCTACACCATAGTAATATAAAATAAATAAACAAATCAAACAAAGGGATAAGAAACTACATGTTTGTAAATATTCAGTGAATGGCTTGGTGCCGCTTGTTAAGTTGTGAAAGCACAACTGAATATTAAGCCTCCGAATGCAGTTTTTCAGCGTTTTTATGCAGATGACGCCGTGGCAAGATAGTGTGTGCGTGTGTATGAATAATTTGTTTTGTTTGTTGGTTTCTATTGCTTTTGCCTACTCTTACCCCGCAGAGAACGGTAATGATATAAAGAAGTCTCGCGAGCTACGAATAGTGTGTATTGTCAAAAATGAAGTGTAGCCGCGAAGACTTTTTCACCTCACCCAACTCGACAGCGGGGAAGATCTTAGCAGAGCTGATTACAGTGATTTCTGTATAATTACGTTAGCTCTACTCAGTTTTTGGCTTCGCCATTTGAATATACATTTATTTGTTCCTTTGACAAACGTAATTTTGTTCAATTTACATCTACATATCTACAATATATATCTTATATATAAAAATGGAGACGTTTTTTTGTGTTCGTTAGTCGCCGATTCACGCCTAAACGCATTCACCGATTTCAATCAAAGTTTCTCAGATCATTGGTATTGGTCCATAGATGGTTTATGTGAAGTTTTAAAGAAATCGGTAAAAGTACGCGTGCGTTGTGTTAGTGTGAAAAATATATTTGCGTGTTTCCCTTATACGGACATTACGTATACGGAATGAGAATACACGCAAATGAATAGAATATACACAGGCATGAATAACATTGTTTCGATGTTGAGTGACGTATGCGACTGTATTATTCGTAACGCAATAGTTGTCCTCTCTTTTCTTTCCTTTTTATGCATGCGTGACACGGCATCAAAGCACATTGCTTTTTTTTAAGCTGGAAAAATATTTTGAGCTTCATTTGAACGTTTTATGATTTAGATAAAATAAAAATTCGTTAAATATATTTGATTCCATTAATAACCATAAGCCTGTATTTTTCGAAGTTCAAAGTTTTTGGACAAATATTGAAACGTTTACTTAAATTAAATGTTAAATACATAGGTATATATAAATGCGCAAATGTAAAAGTTTAGATGGATTTAAAATATACGAAATTATTCAGCGGTCGAATCCATACATTTTTTGAAATCCATCACTATGGATCGACAGTCGTCATAAATGTTCTTTTAAAAAATAAAATGTGTTAATTTGATGGTAACTCGAGTATTAAGATCAGGTTTCTATTAGTATAACTTTGTTCATGGGTTTGCGTAATTTTTTTGTGGTGAAAGTCTAAAACCAAGAGAAGAAAACGCGAAAGCCAACGGGCAAAATGTAAAAAATAAATCCTCCTGTATGTATATATACTCGAAAAAGTTATGCTAACACTTTTTTCATGCTTTTAGGTAGACAATTTTATATGGGCAAACGTACGTTTACGAGATAAATGCCTAAAAGCAGGTATAACTAAAAAAGCGCTCTCAGGGATTTCTGTTATAATACTTCTGTAAATTTCATGCTCCAAGTGTTCGAGCATTGGTATAGCGCTGAAGACAAATGCTCAGGATATAATACAAAAATGCATATTTACTTGATTTCACATAGTAATATTATCATTTTTAAAAGAGAACAAGTTTGTATTAGGTAATAATTAAAATATGCAACCTTATGTGCTGCTTTGACGAGTGGAAAAACCAAAATAAATAATTATATTTGTATGTGTGTTTAAAAGAGTTGGATTATTTTGTGAGTGTAAGCAGTTTCAAAGCCAAAGAGTAGTTGCAACATTAAAAAGTACCTGAAACACATTTTCATTTAACAACTAAAATAGCAAATATGAGCAAAATATGTACTTTCTTCAATTTTCTTCTGTTGCCAACTTTCTGAAAAACGTGAATTCACCCATTAGGTTAGGTTAGGTTATGGTGGTAGTCGGTCTGCACGACCAACTCACTTAGACCTTACAGGTCCGTTGTGATACCACTGTGCTACACGGGAACCTCATTTATCTTCCTTCGTGGAACCATTTCGTGGCTCTTATGAAGCGTAGTATTGATGCCAACCCCACGCCAGACAGTTCTGTAAGAGAATTAAAAAAGTATTTACCTAGACAACCTGCTCTGATTTTAGCTAGGGCTGGACAATTGCAAAGGAAGTGCTCAACTGTTTCTTCCTCTTCCTCATCTCTGCAGCTTCTGCAATATTCATGGGAGAAAACTCCTAGTCTCGAGGAATGCCTGCCAAATAGCCAATGACCGGTTAAACAAGCCACGACCTTCGAGATATTGTCTCTTGAGAGACTAAGCAGTTCCTTTGTTCTTTTCTTGTTTATTTGCGGCCATAGTAGCCTAGCTGTTAGACACGTATCTTCATTTCTCCATGACCTATTGGCCTCTTGGATAAAGTGGTTTTTTATTATTAGTTTACTCGTGGCCATGGGTATTCCAATGGCACCTTTATCACTCAGCAGTTGGAGAGCGGTACCCTTTCTGGCTAGCTCATCTGCTTTACAGTTTCCCTCAATATCTCTATGTCCCGGAACCCAAATAAGGCTGACCTTGAATACGTCACTAATATCATTTAGAGCTGCCCGGCATTCCTGTGCAACCTTCGATCTTAGTAAAGCCGCATTCATTGATTTGATGGCCGCCTGGCTATCCGAGAATATATTTATAGTCGTTTTTGTTACGGCGTGCGTATTTAGGTATGTAGCCACTTCTTTTATAGCTAGTACCTCTGCCTGATAGACGCTGCAGTAGTCTGGTAGTCGAACGGATAGTTCCAGTCCTAATTCCTTCGAGAAAACTCCGTAGCCAACCTTATCGTCCAGCTTGGAGCCATCTGTATAAAAGTTTAATTCTCCCCTTCTCCATGGCCTTGTTGTATGCCACTCCCTTCTTGACGGTATACTCGTCTTGAAGAGCCTTTCGAAGGTGAGTCTAGGGATAGAGTAGTATATTTCTTGTTTATGCCTATTCAGAGAGTGCAAAATGGAAGCGTGGCCAAAGCACCGGTCTTTCCATAGCGCCATACTTTTTAGTCTGAGCGCCGAGGCGGCGGCCACGTGTTTTCCTACCAGATTTAGGGCAGGTAAGTTGATTAGCACTTCCAGCGCTTTCTTTGGAGTAGTCCTTAGAGCGCCAGAGATGCATAAAAAAGCTGTTCTTTGGACCTTACTCATGATTTTAGCGTAAGTCGCCTTTTGAGCAGATGGCCACCATACAAGTATTCCGTACATTAAGATTGGCCTAACTACCGAAGTATAGAGCCAGTGCGTAATACGGGGTGTTAGTCCCCATTTGATACCGACCGCTTTTTTGCAAGTGTATAATGCAACGTTGGCCTTCTTTACTCTTTCCTCAATATTAGATTTCCACGTGAGTTTCCTGTCTAATATGAGTCCTAGGTACTTGACATCCTCTTTCAAAGGAATCTCCACACCCTTAAAAATTAGCGGGGAGGTTATAGGGAGCCTATGTTTCTTTGTAAAGAGAATTGTTTGAGTTTTTGAGGGGTTTATATCGAGTCCCCTGCTCTCAGTCCAGCTTCTAGGCGTGGCCATGTTAGAGCGCAGAATATCCATAAGGGTATTAGGATATTTGCCTTTAACGGCGATTGCTACGTCATCTGCGTAAGCTGTGACGTGGCAACCCCCTCTTTCCAGGGTCAGTAACAGGGAGTTTACTGCCAAAATCCAAAGAAGAGGGGAGAGGACTCCACCTTGCGGTGTGCCTCTGCAGACCTGTCTGCTTAGAGTAGTGCTTCCTAATTTAGCCGTTACCTTTCTTTTGATGAGTATATCTTCTATCAGGGCTACGACATGTGGTTCAACTCCAAAATCTTCCAATGAATCTACTATAGCGTTTGCATTTATATTGTTGAAGGCGCCTTCTATGTCTACGAAAGCAACCAATGCAAACTCTTTGTCTGATAAGCTTTTTTCCACCAATCCGACGAGTGAGTGTAAGGCGGTTTCTGTGGACTTCCCTTTAGTATAGGCATGTTGCGCCGAAGAGAGCCTATTTAAAGGCACGACACCCCGTATGTATTCATCTATTATTCTCTCCAGGATCTTGAGAAGAAAAGACGTTAGACTAATGGGTCTGAAGTCTTTAGGGTTAGTGTGTGAGGACCTACCTGCCTTGGGTATGAAGGAGACTTTTGCCTCCCTCCATCCTAGCGGAATGTAGTCCATGTTAAGACAACTTCTAATGACAATTTTGATAAACGGTAGTACAATGCCCCGTGATTGCTGCAGTTCAGCGGGGTAGATACCGCCCATTCCTGGCGATTTATAAGGACCAAAAGTATTAATAGCCCATTCGATTCTTGAGTGTGTAACTAAGAGATTTCCTAGGTCGGATTGCCTTTCATTATTGGCGGAATGGTTTTGTTCCACCGGCGTGTTACCTGGAAAGTGTGTGTCTAGGAGAAGACCTAACGATTCCTCACTTGACGTAGTCCATGTATTCCCTTGACCTTGTAGGTAGCCTAGGTTGCATGGCGTCTTTGAGAGAATTTTTCTTAATCTGGCCGCTTCTGAAGTCTCCTCAATTTCTTTGCAATAATTTTGCCATGATTCACGCTGCGCAGTTCTAACTGCTTTTTTGTAGTTTTTCAATTCAGCCTTATAGGCTTGCCAGTCCTCTGACCTTCTCGTGGCCTTGGCCAGATTAAATAGTTTTCTGTGGGATTGTCGTAGTGAGGTTAGCTGCTTGGACCACCAGGGTGGTTTAGACTTCCCTCTGGGTCGGACAACCGGACAGCTGGCTGCTAACGAGCTATTCATTGCTTTAGTTACCTGATTAACCAGTTTATCCAACTCCCCACGAGTAGTGGGGTTTTTGGGGGCTTTCTTTGGCAGTAAAGCTCTTAATTTTTTATTGTAAACTCCCCAGTCAGTTTTCCGTATATTCCTGAACTGGCTAACTTGGGGAGACCTAGTGTCGATTTCGAATTCAATATACCGATGGTCTGAGAACGAATTTTCGTTTGAAACTCGCCATCTTTTAATGTGATTAGAGAACATGTCGGAAGCCAGGGTGATGTCCAAAACTTCCTCTCTGTTCATAGTGACAAAAGTCGGCTCTGAGCCTAAATTCAAAACACTAATTTTATTTTCTAAGATAAAGTACAGTAGTGACTCACCTCTAGAGTTAGTGTCGCTGCTCCCCCACAGGATATTGTGAGCATTTGCGTCGCAGGAGACAACCAAATGTTTGTTCTTCCGGGCTGCCTCTTGCACCAGAGTACGGACTTCGTCCGGCGGAGCTTCTCTGTCATAGGCCATGTAGGCGGAGGCTAGCCAAAAACCGGTTTTCCCGAGCTCGATGCTTGCCGCCACCATGTCGCCGCTACTAAGCTGTGGGAGCAAGAAGATATTTATATTATTTTTAGCGAGGATGCAGCTACGAATCTTACCTCTGTGTTGTACGGCAATCATTTTAAATCCCTTCACTCCGAGGCCGCAGATTTTATTGCCGTATATCCACGGTTCTTGAATGAGGGCTATGTCAAGTCCACCGGCAGCCAAGCGGACGGAGAGATGCGCGGACGCAAGTTTGGAGTGGTGGAGATTAATTTGGATCAGCTTCATGAGAATCTGTCCGTTTCATCTCCACCATCGTGACCTCGACGTCCTCCTCCGAGATCTCCCCACCCTCAATGTCAGCGAGGAGATCATCTTCGTTAAAAAGCGGCCCCACACCGGTCAGCCTCTCCGAGTCGGTTGAGCATTGGCTGTTAGCCAACCCTTCTGCAGTATCGCTCCGCAAGCTGGCTTTGTCACTCTCCTCATCTGAGTTCAAAGCTGGCTCGTCGCTGCGATAGATTCGAATGGTTGCGTAAACGAACCCGAACCTCACGACATTGTTTTTCTGCGCCAGTGGGCCGAGCGATTCTCCATTGAGGATGAGCATCACCTGTCACCTACCTTCTACTGGCTCCTCTATTCTCCCTACCTTCCAATTATATGTTGGCAGGTCTCTGTTGCAGGACTTGAAAATTTCTTCAATTTTGTTTGGCTCTGCCGGCTTGGCCGGAATCCAAACTCGAGCTCGAGACCTGCTTGGAATTTCATCCTTGCTGACCGCATCGAGTTTGGCACCCGGCCAAACCTCTCCTATCTTGTTTACGGCCAACCTGTAGAGCGTGGCTGACCTAGTGTCTTCGCAGGCGATGAGTTTTGCTCTACCTTGATACCAGCCTGCGTCATGACAAAGGGGAGGGGGTCCGGGGTGTTCCTCTAGGATCTGAAGGTACACTTCGGCGATAGCCTCCTCAATCCACCTCCAATTTTCCTTAGGAATCACTCCTTTCTCCTCTCCTTTGTCGATGACGGCCAGTATCTCACCGCCGCCTTTTACCACCTCACTAAAGGTTGGATATTTTTGGCCACCTGCCTTCTGTCTTTTGGCGGCCCTTTCCATTGTCTGCTGTGCAGGCCGTTGTCTTTTGGGAGTAGCACCCGCCGGTTTTCCCAAGTCGGATATTACTCCCTTTGCCCACTCTAGCGATTTAGCCTGGTCTTCGGTTAGCTGGTCTGTTGCTACCTCCCCTAGTCTAAATATGACCCTGCTGGCCGCCTTCTTTTCATAATAGTTTTGTTTGGAGGGACGGACATGTTTAGCCAGCTAGCTCCTAATAGCGGCGGTCTGACCACTACCTTGCTCTCAGCTGTAGCAGTAGTCGAAGCCACCTTTGTTGGTTTTTTGGGAGGACCGACCTCCTTGTAAAAAATGTTATTTTTTTTGTTTGACATGTTCATTTTGGTCCCACGAGTGTCGGACAAGGGAGGTCCGCCTGTACAGAGGTCCGTGTGCACAGGTAAGGCTAGATAGAACCGGAGGTCGCCAGGTATCCGGAGGACTCCGTTCAAGACTGAGCTATTTTTGGTCTGGGTCCCCAGCCAGGCTGAACCTCGGCACGGGTCGTATAACACCTTGTTCCGACCCAGGGCAGAGCTTGGTCATCGTTCAAAAAGCAGCCCGAACCAAGGGAATGAAGTGCATTCGCTCAATACTGGGATGTATTTAAGTGACAACACTATCATCCATTGGTAAGGTCTGGTAAGTGATTCGACTAAGCCTCCGCACCACGGCAAGGTGTCTGCCATCGCGAAGGGAATTCACCCATTATGGAGGCACGTAAAAACTTTGACTTTGAAAACAAATCTGCGAGTTTATTTGCAAAACTATGCATCGGCTGACGAATTTTCAAGACAACTTCTGAAGATAGGAAATGGACAAATTATCAAAATCTGCTGAAAGAGCAATACTGGCTGCGAAAAATAAGGATGTTGGTCAATTGAATGCGAATATTTTAAATGATGTGCCCGGTGAGATTGTAACATTTAAATCAATTGATACAGTTATAAATCAAGATGTCGCTGTAAATTATCCAACAGAATTTTTAAATTCCTTGGATTTACCTGGACTGCCGGCTCATCGCTTACAATTGAAAGTTGGTGCACCAATTATGTTACTTAGAAATTTAAATCAGCCACGATTGGGTAACGGAACAAGATTAGCAGTCAAAAAGGTCATGAATAATCTTATTGAAGCAACAATTTTAAAAGGAAAATTCAAAGGTGAAGACGTATTGACTTTTGACTTCAAAAGATAGCAATTTCCAATACGTCTTGCATTTGCAATGACAATAAACAAAGCACAAGGACAATCGCTAGAATTATGCGGAATTGACTTAGAATATCCATGCTTCATCCACGGACAATTATATGTATCATGTTCACGTGTAGGAAAGCCATCAGTTCTGTTTATTTATACCACAACTCAGGGCAAAACAAAAAATGTAGTTTACGAAAAGGCTTTGCGTTAGATTAAGTTTAAAATTAACATTAATTTTATATTGTAAAAAAAGAATAAATACACACAGAGTGAATTTAAATCGAGTGTTCATTATTCATTTCTAATTTTGATATGCCTAGCGAAGCAGGCATAGGGTCCGCTAGTTATATATAAAAATTCAGCCGTTTTTCGCGTTGTGATGATATTTACGGGGAATGGCTCAACCGATTTTAACCTAACTTTGCCACATTGAAGAGACACATTGGAGAAGGTTTGTGTTTTGAAATTTTGAGAATCGGATACCAGGGTCTCGAGAAATAGGCCAAAACGTGGACCCGGGTAACCCTAGGATGTGTTTGTACAATATGGGTAGCAAATGGAAGCTGTTGATGATTTCTATAGTATGGAGTATTTTTCATACCGTTCCGTGTCTAGGGTCTCCAGATATAGGCCAAAACGTGAACCCGGGTAACCCTAGGATGTGTTTGTACAATATGGATATCAAATGGAAGCTGTTGGTGAATGCTTCAGTTCAGAGTATTTTTCATGCCGCTCCGTGACTGGGGTCTCGAGATATAGGTCAAAATGTGAACCCGGGTAACCTTTGGTTGTGTATGTACAATAAAAAAAAAAAAAATAATTGGCGCGTACACTTCTGTTAGGTGTTTGGCCGAGCTCCTCCTCCTATTTGTGGTGTGCGTCTTGATGTTGTTCCACAAATGGAGGGACCTACAGTTTCAAGCCGATTCCGAACGGCAGATATTTTTATGAGGAGCTTTTTCATGGCAGAAATACACTCGGAGGTTTGCCATTGCCTGCCGAGGGGCGACCGCTATTAGAAAAATGTTTTTATTAATTTTGCTTTCACCGAGATTCGAACCAACGACCTCTCTGTGAATTCCGAATGGTAATCACGCACCAACCCATTCGGCTACGGCGGCCGCCTATGGGTATCAAATGAAAGCTGTTGATAAGTGCTTTAATACGGAGTAATTTTCATACCTATTGATGACTAGGGTCTCGAAATATATGCCAAAACGTTGACCCGCCGTGTCTTTGCACTGAATTAAACCAAACTTACACACATTGTTAAGTAAGTATTGAAAATGGGTTTCGTAAAGTTTGGTTGTAATTCGGAACACCGGCAACGCGTACAGCGTTCTTTTGAACCAGCCATAATGTCGTTTACTTTTTTAACGCTTGGGGCGGAACTGAACTGTCAAATTGACAGTGTGAGTTACAATGTGTCACTATTTCTTTCTGATTTGGACGCCATAAGGAGAAGACGTAAGTGCAAAGTGTAAACATTTTTTGTGAATTTTTTTGGAGTGGATTTTGGATCAGTGAATAATTTTTACGAAATTTGAGAATTTAATGTGAAATCCAAATGTTCAAATGAAATTATGTTTTGTGGATTTATTTTTTCGGTTCATATGCGATAAGCTACGATACACCCTGAGTGAAAAAAATGGTAAAAAAAAATGAAAAAAAACAAAAGAAATTGTTAAAGAATGCAAAAGAAGAGCACGAAAAATGCGTAACTTTGATGACAAAATTAATAGTCTTATCATGCAAATTGTCAACAATTTTCACAAGAAAAGAGATGATTTAAGAAAATCACAACAAAATAAAATAATCCTGACCATGTGGACTTGGGCTTTTAAACACATATGCATCGAAATTATAATACACAAAATTGAAAAAAACATGTTTTAAAATCTCAGAATACCATAAGTACAATCATGTTTATTACAGTACAAATGCCAAGACAATCACGTAATCATATTGGTCGCTCGACAAATAATAATAGGCGCATGAGAAATGCCCGGAATAACGCGACATCAGAAGAACGTCAAGAACAAAATGAAGTAGTCAAACGATTGATGAATAATGATATCCAAGCAACTATTTTAATTGGCAAATTCAAGAATGAAGACGGTCTAATACCAAGAATTCCAATGATTCCACCGGAATTGCCATTTGAATTCAAGCGTTTGCAACTGCCCATCTGTTTATCTTTTAACTATCAATAAATCAGAAGGGCAAACTTTAGAAATATGCTAGATGAATTTAGAAGAACCAGTATTCACCCATGGTCAACTATACGTTGGCTGTTCACGTGTTGGGAAGCCAACAACATTATATATTTACTCAAAAACAAATAGAAAAACAAAAAATATTGTTTATGCCAAAGCGCTTGAATAAAGAATAAAGAAATAAATAATATGAAAACCATATCTTTTCTGTTCTAAACCATATCTATTCTATTTTAGTGTGCCCATCGAAGCAGGCCGGGTTTGCTAGTTTTATTATAGGGAATAATATATGTATGCATTTTCTAGATAACATAAAACATTGAAATTTAAAATAAATAAAAGAAAAATTAAAGGACACGTATTAGCATATATGGGACAAATAAGTTCAATCGTATCTTTAACAAATATAGTGTTGCACACATATGCATGTACTGAAGCAACCATGACCTACCTCACGACGCATCGCCTATCATGTTTACATATGTACATATAATAATTAAGGAATAAATACCCGAATGATCGAATTCCTGCCTAGGTTAAGTTGAAGCTCACGCTCATGTGTTTTTTTTTATTGCTTCCAAAAAATATTAAATAAATAAAATATGTATAAGTGATACTGTAATTCATTTTTAAAATATTTACTATGATAATTTAGATAAGTACATTAATATAATTCTTATTATTATACTACAAAAGATAAGTTGGTGTTTTTCGTTTAAGTCTCTTCTTTTTGAATTTTTCTTCAGCAGGAAGCTTCCTCATCGTCGGATTTGTGTGCGTCAGAAATCTGCTTATGTGCCTTCTGTTCGCAGTTTGTGTGACCTCGTCAAAAGTGTCGATGTTTAAGTCGCGGTGAATGTCAGCATTTGGTATATACAATGGTGCATTTGTTATTGTCCTAAGTATCATCTACTGGGCACGTTGCAGTATTGTCAAATTGGACTTAGAAGTTGTGCCCCTTCTATACCCTACTTCCAAATTGATGCAATTGTCGATTTATAAATTAAAGTGTTTTTTGCAATGAGATCTTTGACTTAGGTCCTAGCAGACAGTACAGTTGTCGAAAAGGATTTTATTGCATTGTCAGGCCTATGCTTTACAATTTTCCCCGAGATGAAGTCATATCCATGTGATTTGCTGTTTTATAAAGTCGAAATTAATTGATTAGTTAGGTTTTTTCGATGCTCGTTGTATGCATTGTATTGCTCGTTATATGGGTCAAATCGAAGTCGGTATTATTTTCATTTTGAAATATATTTTTAAAATGTTGAGCTAAAATAGTTGCTTTTTCTGATGATGTTCAGGCCCACTGTCCATTTATGGTTCTTATTGGCAGGAGGTGTATTGTAGCTCCGATCATATTTTTGTTTGTAGATTTTGTTGCGTCAATATTTTTAAGGTAAGGACTATGAATAAGTTCGTGCGGTTTTACAACAGATGGCGTAACTTGATTATTATTCCATCGATCCACATTTCCAAACATTCATTGGCGAGCTACTGTCGTAAGGCACAAACGTCAGTATAAGTTTTTTATTTGAAACGTAAACAACAATATTTTTACCACACTTGAAAATGTCGAATTTCGTGCCAAATAATGTGTTTTTGCGGGGAATTCTTCTTCATTATTTTAATATGAAGAAAAAAGCAGCCGAAAGTCATCGTATCTTGGTGGAAGTTTATGGTGAGCATGCTCTATCTGAGCGAACGTGCCAGAAGTGGTTTGCACGCTTTAAAAGTGGTGATTTTGGCTTGGAAGACGAAGACCGCGAGGGTGCGCCGCCAAAGTTCATGGATACCGAATTGGAGGAATTGCTCGATCAAGATCTGGCTCAAACGCAAGAAGAGGTTGCAAAAACTTTGGGAGTTGATCAATCAACCATTTCCAAACGTTTAAAAGCCATGGGAATGATCCGAAAGGTAGGCCATTGGGTGCCGTATGAATTGAAGCCAAGAGACGTTGAACGCCGTTTTATGGCATGCGAACAACTGCTTCAACGGCACAAAAGAAAGGGTTTTTTGCATCGAATTGTGACTGGCGATGAAAAGTGGGTCCATTACGACAATCCAAAACGTCGGGCAACGTATGGATACCCTGGCCATGCTTCAACATCGACGTCGGCGCAGAATATTCATGGCCTGAAGGTTATGCTGTGTATCTGGTGGGACCAGCTGGGTGTTGTGTATTATGAGCTACTGAAACCGAATGAAACGATTACGGGGGATGTCTACCGACGACAATTGATGCGTTTGAGCCGAGCACTGCGAGAAAAACGGCCGCAATACGCCGATAGACACGACAAAGTTATTTTGCAACATGACAATGCTCGGCCACATGTTGCACAAGTGGTCAAAACATACTTAGAAACGCTCAAATGGGATGTCCTACCCCACCCGCCGTATAGTCCAGACCTTGCGCCATCCGATTACTATCTCTTCCGATCGATGCAACATGGCCTGGCTGACCAGCACTTCCGTAATTACGATGAAGTCAAAAAATGGATCGATTCGTGGATTGCGGCAAAACCGACCGAATTTTTCACAAAGGGAATCCGTGAATTGCCAGAAAGATGGGAAAAAGTAGTAGTAAGCGATGGACAATATTTTGAATATTAAATTTGTAACCATTTTACGTCAATAAAGTTTCAAATTTCGAAAAAAACCGCACGAACTTATTCATAGTCCTATTAATTGTTTAATTTTTTGTCTTTTTCATGTTTCAATAGTTCTTTAATTTCTTTAGTTAATTTGTTAAGTTGTTTTTTGTCAGCCGTAAACCTTGTAGTCTGCCATTTTTTTCTTAGTTGACTCTTTTGTTTTAGTTTGTTGTTTACTGCGTCAGGAATGTTATATTTTGTAGTTTGAGGTTGAAGAGTTGGTGTGGATCGACTTAGTGACATAATAGTCGTGACATTAAAAAAACTATTGCAGTTTCACTATCGAGGGTAGTTTTTAATGGGCTTTTCCTGTCCAGGCTTTGTTCCATTATTTCTATAAACCGACCAGGTGTTAGTTGTAGGCGTTTCTGAGCTGTCAGTATTATTGGTGAATGGTCAGACGAAACTTCAAGGCAGGATTTAATTGTCAGCATTTTTAAATTTATAGATTTTGTTATGAAGAAGTCCTTGATAACACAAGTTGGCCAGTAAGTGGGTTCCCCTCTGCTTATAAATTCGCAGTTTAATTCTCTGATGGCGTCAAGTAGACCTTTTCTTTTAATATTGGTCAGTCTTGAGCCCCATGTCATGTTCTTTGCGTTGAAATCACCTCTGGTTATAAATTTGTTTCCAAGTGTCTTTAGGTAGTCGACATAATGCTTTATTTTGTTATTAAATTTTGGTGGACACTATGCAGCTGAAATCGTCAATAAGCCATCAGTCTCATTAATTTGAATTGTCGTTGCTTGTAGATGGTGCATTTTGAGTTCCTCCATTTCGTTACATATAATACTTTGTCTTAATATAATAGCTCTGCTTCCGTGTGCTTTATTGTCAGGATGATTGGTACAAAAATGTTTCCGATACCATTAGTATGTCAATGCTGTTTTGTCTGATGAAGTTTTGAGTTTTCAGTATATGTTGGCTGAGTCCGTTTGCATTCCATAAGGCAATTGTCAAGGTTTTTTCTTTGATCATCCATTTTGGTGGCGAGAAGTGTTATGATGTTCATCATGTTCGACATTTGATTCATTAGCTGGCTTATCATTGTTTTCAATTCTTGTATATCATCGATTTGGAGCATAGTATTTATTTTATTTGTTACTTTGTTATATGTTGTCTGTGTTACTACTTGTACATAAGTCCCTGAGATTTTTCTCGTGGGTTCGCTTCTGTTGTTTGATAGTTTGGGCTTGTCTGTGGAGCAGGTATTTCCTTTTTCCGCAGAGCTGGGAAGCGTTGCACTCCTAGGGATTTGTAGACCACGCAGCCTTTGTAGTTTGCGGCGTGCTTCTCCTTACATAGGGCACATTATAGTAAGAGTATAATTCGCAGTTTTGTGCGGGCCTGCACATTTAATGCAGACTGGACTTCTTGAGCAATAATTTTTTGTATGCCCATATTTTTGGCAATTGATACACTGAGGCAAAGTCCTTCTCTGATGCGGAGGTTCAAATTTTATGTTACAGTGAAGTAAGCTCGTCAAGTTATATATGGTACTAGCAACCCGCCCGGCTTTGCGCGGGTATAAAATATATACCCTATGTCACTCACGGAAAAAATGATTAAAATCGATCCAGTAATTTTGGCTTATTCATTACTGCCCGTAGCCCTCACGCGTTAAAGTTGGAGTAACACAATTCCCCTTTCTTTACAGCATGAAGATTTCCTGCTATCTTTGGAATATCTAAATTCATACCCTATACTTTTACATATTTACTTTTTGCATTTTTACATATGTATTTATTTCATTTTTACAACAATTAATATATTACAGAATGTCTTTATATACAACGTTCATAGCTTTCTTGTCATTAGCCAATACAAACATGTTTTCTCTAGAGGTTACTCTTGAAAGAGCGACATACAGTTGGCCATGTGAAAAACAGTCAACGCTCAAATCTAAGCCTGCAACGTTGAAGGTTTGACCCTGAGATTTATTAATGGTCATTGCAAAAGATGCCTTTACCGGAAATTGTAAGCGTCTAAATTGGAATGGTAGATCCGATGGCATCAGAGGGATTCGGGGAATCAATACATCTTCTCCGGTACCACATTCTGTGAGTATGTGCACTCTATTATGAAAGTTTTCAGTGATTTTACCAGCAAACGCGTGCCATTGCATTTATGTGGATTTAGGTTTCTTAATAAAATAACAGGACAACCTATTTTCAGCTCCATTTTTTGAGGACGGAGTTCAGACGGGTTCAAAGAATTTAGGAATTCTGTAGGAAAATGAACAGCTTCTTCCAAATCGAGAACAGTATCGACCGAGTAGTATATTTTCGTCGGCGCATCAATCTTTGAAATAATCAAGTTATTTACTTTATCGACTTGTTCGTTAGTTGGTGACAGAATAGCTCTTTCTTTAAACCAAGATATAGTCCTATAACTTATGGTATCAATGTCAGGATAGACATTGTTGACTAACTCTTGGATGTTGTCTATCAAAACACAAAGGTTTTCTAGGTTAATCCTTCCCTCACTTTGTGTTAATTCTCCATTGCCAACTTTTAGCAGCTTCTCTGGAAAAAGCTTGTTCTCACGTGAATATGACAAAACCCTCATATTAGTTGTAAGCTCTAATTTATTGACATGCGACCAAAGGTGGGATCTTTTTAGCGAAGCATTTAATTCGTCAGCACGTGTTCCTCGAGTCACAACTGGTAGTATTTGACGGAAATCTCCTGAGAACAGAATTGTACATCCACCCATAGGGGAATTTTTGTTGCGCAAATCGCGCATTGTCCTATCCAGTGCTTCCACAGACGTCTTGTTTGACATGGTAGCTTCGTCCCAGACTATTAATGAGCAGTCACGCATCAATTTTCGTGTAATGAGGTGTGGTGAGATTATCGCTTAACGCCTGTTGCTTCATTCGGTTGACAGCGAACACACACACAAACAGCTTTTTTTGGAAAAAGAGCTGCTTTTGTTTAAACAATTTTGGTTAAATAACAAATAAATCAATTATTTTTTTGATGCAGGACGAAAGTAAATATTTCAAAATTAAACTTCAAGAAAGTTTCATTTTATTTGGTAAATTCGTTTATGATTTATGGCCGTGAAAACAAAAAATTTATGTTTTTTTGCCACATTTTGACCGATTGCCACGCCCCCTTTATATATTTCTTCACATTATATTGATATAAACCTTCCTCTTCAATAAATCTATCTTTAAAAAAAAACCGCATCAAAATCCGTTGCGTAGTTTTAAAGATTTAAGCATTCAAGGGGACATAGGGACAGAAAAAGCGACTTTGTTTTATAATATGTAGTGATTAGGTGCGCAACTAAGTTACCGCTTTTGAAGCGACAGAACAAATCTCGGCATGTTGTTTCACTTAAAGCAGCATCTCCATAAATTTTTCGTAGCTCTCGATGCGCTTCAGCCGCCGTTTTTTTCGAATAAAAGTGGAAAATCAACATTTCCCGCAAATGACGATTATTCGGCACAAAATCAGACATTTTCACAAAACCAAAAGTATATGACACCAAAACAAAATCACTAATGTGTCGAAGCAGTTTGTTTACGATATGTCTAAGCTTGCTTTATGACGTTTAGGTTATGTGAGAATCGACTAGCACACACTGCTGGCGGCATCTATTGACAACAAGCGAGAACTTAGTTGCGCACCTAATATCTTTGATATTTTCATTAGGTTTAAGCTCCACAGAAAAGATAGAAAGAGGTTGTTTTTTACCATTTTTAAAATATTTTGTATATTTCCGTATTCAGCGAGCTCAGATATAATGTAGTATGATATTTCGTAGTATAACCTTAAATCCTTTTTCTTCCTTTGGACGAAATTTATAATATTGTGTGTTTCGTTCTTTGTGTTTCGTTCTTGCACATTCTGCACATATATTGGTGGTAGTTTTGGTATTTTCTTTTGGTCGACCACCTTCGATGGTAGCGGTCTGTATTGCTCTTTGTTGGTGGATTCTTCCAAATCGCTCTCTTAAGCAAGTATGTCGAATGTTCTCAGTTGGCGGTCGGCTCAACCAGTATGTTAGCTGTTGCTGTTTGATGGGATGTTGTTTTGCTCTTTTATTTGAATTTTTAGGGGTTTTTTTCAGGTTACCTGCGAGTGCATTTGGGTGTAGTTTGCATTTCTTTTTGCGCATTGCTGCCTATTGCATTTAGTGCGTGTGTTTAGTGTCGTTGACATTATGCAAACTGGGTTGGATACTGATGAAGCTGTTGTTGTTGTTGTTGAACTTACTTTAGTTTATTTCTTTTGCTTTTTTAGTTCGCGCGCGTGGACATAATGCCGCTCGATCCGACCGCAAGCGGTTGGTTGATATTATTACGGATTCACTGTGCGAGCTTCTACGGTCGCACGGTGGTGAGTGAAGGACACTCATATACTGAGTTCAAGCAATAATGCTTCTTTATATTTGTGTTTATTTTTGTTTTGATTTTTATATATAATATTTAAGCTACACAATCGTAAAGCAAAGCTTAACGTGTCAGTTGGCACTTCTGATGTTTAGAGTCACTATTTCAGATCAAGTGTGCGCACTAGTTATTAGTTTTAGATGTTATTTCGCAGAAAGATTTCAAAAACACGTCCGTTCACACTTACAATGAAAACGAATAGCCCATTGTGATGCCGCGTGGGGAGCTTGTCCTTATCTCTCTTAAAACCTGTGTGTACTTTTCAGGAGTTCGAGAATATTTCTGATTTCTGCAGAACTGAGATCTACCAACTCATTACAATAAAAAATTGTTTATCTAAAATAATAAACCTACGTCTAGATAGAGCAATACTGTGGCACAGTAGGTGCGAGATTGTCTCTTCGTCCTCCTCATCTAGACAACTTCTACAGAAGTCATGTGTTTGCACACCCATCCTTTGGGCGTGTCTACCAATTAGGCAGTGCACCGTTATGGCTGAAATCAGTGTGCTAAGACTATGCTTATCTTGACTTAGCAGAGATTCTGTGCGTTTAGCATTGAGATTCGGTCACAGCTGTCGGGCGATTCTGCAAATGGTTTCATTACTCCATCTTTCGTTCGCTGCTCTAACGATTTCATCAAGGATAAGTAGCTTGCATATTTGGAAGGGTATCCCCATGTCATCGTCAATGTACTCATCGGTCAATTTGGTGCCGAGTCGCGCTAGTTCATCGGCTCTACAGTACTCTCAATGTCGCGATGGCCAAGATCTTTATCTTTAGGTGAAATGACTCAGCCATCTCGTTAAGAGATGTGCGGCATTTCATGGCTACCTTGGAGGTTGCCGACGGTTTTGTGAGGGATTTTATCGGCACTTGGCCATCAGTGAAACTGTAGATATCATTTCCGGATATCGCATCACACTGTATCAGTGTCGCGGCTTTCATTATTGCCATGTATAATAATATTATTGTTATGTAAACCTTTATAAAATAAAAAATAATTATAGGCGTAACGGAAGTAAATTTCCAGTCGTAACAAAGATAACGGAGGACAACGATTTGTTAAATATAATTGTAAGAGGCTCAGCGAGACACAAGCAGTTCTTCAGCAAGATGGCAGAGAGGCCATCCGAGTCAGTTTTCGATGTGGGCTTGAGCTTCATAATACCCTTGACGACATCAGTAACAGATAGGCACAATGTCCCAAAATTAAGAGGTGCAAAACTATTAGAGGACAAACTAGAATCGAAGTCTAAGTCGGGTTCAAAATTAGAGCAAGAAAAGTCAGCAAATAAATTGGCAGATTCTATGGCAGAATTCGCATATTTTCTATTATAAAAAACATTGCTTGGCACCGTTGAGCAAGACTTTTTTGATTTGATGATTTGCCAAAAGGCCTTCGAATCCGAAATAATATTGTTTTCGAAATTCATGATGTAATTTCAATATCAGAACTTGTTCAAACAGTTCAATTCCTTTAAACGGCACTGAACTTTTGAGTAATGCATTGGGTCACCAAACCTTTTAAACAGTTTGCAAAATTTGTTATTTAGATTTTTTAGATGCCTAAGCCGTTTGGTTTGCAAAACTGTCGTATGTACTTTCTTATGATAAATACGAATGTAACACAGCTCAGAACCTTAGTTTAAAAAAATGAAAACAAGAGGTTACATCATTGCCATGGAAGGCATTATCCCAGTCAATACTTAATAAAATTTCGTTAAAAATTGAGAAGTCGCATGAGTTTTAGTTTAATTTGATGTTAGGCTCATCGGATACCTCAGAAAATTCATAAAGTTCCAACTCAAGAGAAAGAGTAACATGATGTTTATCGGTTAAAGATATGGGAGTAATGCCTTCCAACAAAGTGTAGTTGATATTATTTGAAATAAGCACTAGATCTAGGATTCTATTAAGGCTATTATAAAAACCATTAATTGATCATAAATCAATGCTTAAAAAACTGTCAATGACATGCATTTTGGCTGAAGAATTTACGTTAGAAGCCATAAAGCGGCCGAGTTTCTAAGTGGGGACCAACTCAAGCGACATAAATTAAAATCACCGAGGACACAAAGATCCTAGATATTTTGCCCTTTATGTTACTCTAAGTGGTTTGCCTCTTAGGAATATTCATTTGAGAGCAGGTGTTTTATGTTTCCTGCTTAACAGTATCAGATCCGTTTTTTTCCGGATTTAATTCTTGTCCTCGGCTATTAAATCAAAGTTATAGTCTGTTGACAGATCTTTGTTGAAGGTCACATAATGTTGGAACGTGTTTCCCCGAGATTGCTATTACAATATCATCGGCATCTATATATATAAAAATGAATGCCATTTTTCGTTGTGACTTTATAACTCAAGAACGGGCTCACCTATCCAAACCAAATTTTTTGGGCTTTATTTGGACTATTCAGTGGATGGTTTGCGTTTTGAAATTTTAAGAATCGGATACCAGGGTATCGAGAAATAGGCCAAAACGTGGACCCAGGTAACCCGAGGATGTGTTTGTACAATATGGGTAGCAAATAGAAGCTGTTGATGATTGCTATAGTATAAGGTATTTTTCATACCGTTCCGTGTCTAGGGTCTCGAGATATCGGCCAAAATGTGGACCCCGATAACTTAAGGATGTGTTTGTACAATATGGGTAGCAAATGGGAGCTGTTGATGATTGCTATAGTATAGAGTATTTTTAATGCCCCTCCGTAACTAGGGTCTCGAGATATAGACCAAAACGTGGACCTGGATAACCCTAGGATGTGTTTGAACCACATGAGTATCCATTGGAAGTTGCTGATAAATGCTAATGAAAAGAGGACTTTTCTTTTCGCTGGGTAACTAAGGACTCCAGATATAGACCAATTGGGAACTCGCCTTCAGGTTAAGAAATTGCATTCTTATGTACTACAACCAGTTAAAACGGTATATTCAATCACATAACAATATAATCTTTTTACCTGAAGGCGAGTTCCCAATTGCAAAATCAGAAACAGAGAATCGGCCGTTGGAATGTATCAAACAACTTTTTTATTGTACTTACCTTTCTACTTCCACTCATTTCGATGTAAGAATAAGCATAAAGTATTTTTATTTGAGAATGGCACATTTTGTTCGTGCTTACATTTTGCAGAGAACGTTACTGTATAGAGAAGTCTCAATGACAGGAACGTATGGAATTTTCAGTGGTACTCGTTTTGCGCGCGTGGTACACCACAGCCACATTTTTCACCAAAAGTTAACAGTAAGGCGCTGAATTATGTAAATTTAGCAGCAGTCGATAAGAATTTGTTGGTGATTAGAAGCAAAGAATGTTAGGTAGCTTTTTAATATGAATTTTTATATTTGAATTTTTCCAAATCATCCAAAATTATATACTTATGTATGTTATGTCTGTCTGTCTGGTGTCTGTAAAACGTTGTTGAATCCCTTCAACTGAATCAAAATCCTCTATAGAAAACGCTTCATTACCAGGCGCATAGGAAGATGACATATGCAAATGTAAATTTGTGAATTTATATACATTTGCGCATATGTATATGCTGTGTGTATGTATGCTCACCAGCCACAGCTCAAAATAAAACGATAAAACTTCTCAAGAAGTCCAGCGCGCATTCATAGGCACACCTTGACAGGTTTACAGGCACCTTCAAATGCTCTGATTTCAGAGTAAGTTTCTAACTTTGCAGGTATATGCATAGGTTTTGTGCACTTTTTATCAATTCAAGAACTACATACGTAAAGTAATCTACTAATTAACTATTGGCCTACTATCAGTTAACATAAAATAATTGTTTCCAAATTTTATCTTAGTATTAAAATGTCCGAATCAGACCTTTTTTTTAAGCTACTTGTTTTCTTCTGCAACTTACTGTGTGCTCATGCGCGCACTTGACACACAGCAGCTGCGGCTATCGAGCATTTAGAAAGACATATTTACATACATATATTGATGCATACATATGTACGATGCCGCGGGCACTCGACTTGACAAAAATTCAAGATTTATCAAATATTGGCAAATAATTCTACGCGAAATATTCCAATATTGACTATTTTCGAATTGTCGAGAAAATTGACATATGGGCGGCTCGTTTTATGAATGAAAGTACTTGCTCTTAGAAGTATAAGCTCGAATTTATCAATGAATTTTTGATGATGAGTTTTTGTTGTACCGTACAATAGTTGAAACTGTTCGGCGCCGCCGCGACTATTCAGCGCTATGGCAACTAGAATGATGGCCGCTACGCCTGCGTCTATGACTGCATTTTGTTCTTGTAGTCGCTAGGCATAGAATTTTAGCTTTGAACGACATACGCATTTTGAGGAATAAAGTGAGTGCCCTGTGTGTGCGGTTGTATGCATATGCATATGTGTATATTCGGCCTTATCACGCACTCCATCGTATACTGGTTTTCGGAGAAGTTACTACAAAAGCATTCATGCATTTCGAACAACTCCGAACGTAAATTCGAAAATCGGAGAATAGCATTCACTGAGCACACTCTAAATGTCAAATTGTCACATTTCCCACAATTTTTCAACGACAAGTTTTTGTAAGCGGAAAATCCACGAAAAATTGAAATAAATTAAAATAAAGTGAAAAAATTATAAAAATGTAAGTATTTATTGAATAAACGCGCAATCAGTATTTAATTTGTCAAAATACAGGTCCAAAATAACAACAAGGCAACAGTATGCGGCTTTGCTGGAGTTGCTGCAAGAAAAGCCCTCTATGGCACACGGCTTTTCAAAGAGCTCTAAGGAAGAAGCGTCTGAGTTTTGGAAAAAGGTGGCGGAGGAGCTTAACAGCATGGGCACACCTCAGAAAGACATCACTAGCTGGAAAAAGGTAAAATGTGTTATTTACTGTGCCTTGTCTGTGTGTATATATATAGTGTTTACTAGGTATGTCTAGACTGGAGGGCGTATATTAAAAGGAAGCTAACGGAAAACAAAATAGAACAGAGGGCTACTGGTGGCGGTCGAAACAGGCAGCACCATTTCAATGAAATGGAGGAAGCTGTCATCCGATTGACTGCACTAGAGACTAGCACGAATGGAATTGAAAACACTGTGAGTGTTGGGCTACCTGTTGCAGGCGATTCTGAAGTTGAGATCGGGGCTGACGTGTCAATGACGTCGTCGAGCCGCAGTCCAGCACTTCCGAGGACGTATTTTCTCTGCGCGCAAACCAACTGATACAAGTACAGCAGAAGTACTTCAAGACCATTTTTTGCTTCAAAAGGAATTTCAGGAAAAGACCATAGCACACTATTCAATACAGGAACAAAAGCTGGAAGATATTTGTTCCGGTATACGACGATTATACCTAGCAATGGAAAAGCACTACGACCTGAAGAATGCAGAAGTGGAAGAAACCCATAGACACAACCAATCCATGGAAGATTTGATCAATGCTAAAAATTCAATAAAAAAACAAATGTTATTAGTTGAGCAAAAAAGCTTAAATGCGATTTCCAAAAACAACTGAAATTTATACACATGTATGTATATGTACATTCCTTTATTTATATACAAGTGCCTATCAAAAGTTCAAATAAAAAAAGTGTAAATGAATTAATACATATAAGTCTTGCTATTTTTAATTGAATATTACAGTCGTGTTAATGTTGAAGATATAGATTCCCTACATCAGTATATGTTGAAGGAGAAGGTTCATACGTTTGATTAAAATGGTTTTCTTCAACATTTTCTGAAAAATCATCAACCACGCGATAATGGATACAAATATTGTGCAATGCTGCGGCAACGTTCACTATTTGGCAAACCTTCATGGGTTCATAATAAATCTCACGAGCACCCAGAAGGCATCTGAATCGGTTCTTAAATACACCTATGGTCCTTTCTATAGTATTTCTGGCTTTTGCATGTATTTTATTGTAGTTTCCTTCGGCGCTTCCTGTTGTAGGTGAACGAAAAGGTGTCATTAACCATGGCTCTAGAGCATATCCAGCGTCTCCTGTGGAATGTATAAAATCATTTTAGCAAAAAATTATTGAAACGGTCTATATGTGTATGCACATACCCAAAACCCAAGTGTTTCGTTTGCCGTTTAGGTATTTATTTTCGAAAAAATTTCGCGCGCTGCTTACGTTCCAAATATGAGCATCGTCGTTGCTGCCAGGATACTGCGCATTCACGTAGCGAATTCTCATTTTATTATCGCATATCTGCAATAAATAAAAAATTAGAAAGATATTTGAAATATCAGTTTTTGCAAGACTTACAATCATAGATGCTATAGTACCCTTTACGATTAAAATACAGGAATTTGTCCTTAGCTGGCGCAACAACTTTAATGTGTGTTCCGTCTACACATAAAATCGCACCAGGAAATCCATATTTTTGATAAAAGTCCATCTTTGCTTGTCTTTTTTCTTCGTTGCTTAAATCAAGATTCACCCACTGAGGACATAGGTGACATTGAAGAGTGTGTAACACGTCTTTTAAAACGCCACAAAATGTGGATTCAGCCATGGGAATGTCAAAGTCCTTTCCCACTCCATGCTGGTACCCACCCTCCGCAAAAAAACGTAATACGGAAGACAAACGCTGGAGCGAAGAGATGGAGCACGGCCTCATTGAGCGTGCATTTCCATCTAGGACACTTAAGACGTACAAAAACGCCGCCTTATTCAAACGGTAATTTTTAGTAAACTTGTTTCACAAAATAAAGTTAACCTATGAAGTTATGAAGTTATTCCTATACTTACATTGTGTCCTCGACATCGAGCGGATAGCTTGCGTCCCTTAATATTTTTCGTTGAATTTTCATATTAGATCAACTTCTTTCACCTTCCGCCTCCACCAACATTATACAATCGAAAATATCAACGAAGAATCCATAACACTTAAAAGCTTTGTTTTTCCAATATATATTCCAGTCTAATTAAATTTATTTACGCTTCTCTTTATTGAAATTTCAATTTATTGCAAAACATTTGATTTCGAAACGTCAAAATTTCAAATGTGGGTATGGCAACAACTTTTTCGAATTCACATGGGTTGCATGATAAAAAATTGCTTCGATTCGGAGCGGACATTTACATTCGGAGATTTGCTACGATGGATTGTGTCATAGGGCAGATTAATAAGCATTGTTTTGCTTGAATTCAATTCACATATTTATATTTGCATATGCCATCTTCCTGTGTGCCTGGTAATGAAGCGTTTTGTATACAGAAGTTTTTGATTTGTTTGAAGGGATATGGGCACCAAGTGTACATACGCACATACAAATATTATATGTACATGAATATTCAAAAGAAATTTGTTTTAGCATTTGTGAGGCAGGAATTTGATCATTAGGTTATTTACATGAAATACCTATAAGGCGATGCTCGTGATGGAGGTCATGTTGCTTCAGTGCAAGTTTTATAATATCTAGAAAATGCATACATACAAATATATGTATATTATTATTCCCTGTAATAAAATGTAAATTGAAAAAAATTTGGTTTGCCAAAGGAACAAATAAATGCATATTCAAATGTAAATACATACATATGTCGATATACCAAAACACTTGTATGCTATGAATTAATTTCGACTCAAAAAATTAGTAAAAATTTTCATTAAATTTGTTCAGTTTTAAATTTACTAAAACGCGCATACCAAAATGTGGGAGGTCGTTTTATAATGTATTTTTTTAAATTAAATCAAAATATTAAAGTTGCTTTGATTTGAAATGTTGGCGCATATAATAAATATTCATTCATTTTTTCTTCATCACCTTTGTTTGAAAATAGAAATTGAATAAATTTTCGTTTATCAAGGGAACATAAAAATGCACAAGCAAATACTTTACAAAATGCCGTCGGCTATTCGTCAATTTGATTTCTTACAGAAGCCAAAAACTGTGCAGGGCCAATATGCTAAAGGAGAAATCGCTGTAAACAGCTCTGTTAAAAGTTTCACCACACCCCGGCGGCGGTTAGACTTCATTTTTGACAATTCACACTATTCGTAGCTCGTGAGAATTCTCTATATTTAACGTTCTCTGCATTTTGTGTGAAGAGATATGTGCACGTAGACAAAAATATTAATCAGCATGTTAAAAACAAATCAAAACCAACACCTCATTACTTATTTCCTTCGTGGTAAACGTTTCAAAAATTTCACCACACATATGTTACATTTTTTTTTATTTAACGCGTACCTACTTGAAAAGCTGAAAAGCGCTCAATGTATGGTGAAATTATTTTTAAAAATACACCAAAAACCCATTTGTTTGGTCAGATTCATCCCACTTAGCCAGCGGATTATACGTTTTCATATTAACATATATTACATACATCAATAATAGTTTAATCATTTACTAAACGATTTGTTACCTGCTTAACTACGCTCTTAGCGAACTTTGGAGACGGTTTCGTCGCGAAATGAGAGATTTGGGGTTCCCCTGAGAATCTGTGGTCTGCTCCTGGAAAGATGGGCCTGGAGTCAACTCAGCGAGCGCTGGGCTAGTGCGCAAACGTGCAAGGTCGCGAGATCCTTCTGGTCACGGGTAGATCGGGGACGCTCAAGGGAACTCCTAAGGCTAACAAAGCCCCAGCTCTCAAATTTGGTGGGCATCCTTACCGGACATTGTCCGTTAGGTGTTCACGCCGTAAGACTTGGGATTACCTCAAGTCCGTTCTGCAGAAACTGTCTGGAGGACAAGGTGGAATCATCTCAACACCTTCTTCTCAGCTGCCCTGCTCTCATCTGGCAAAGACTTAGAAATCTGGGTTCCCTCTTTTTCGCTACGCTTGCGGATATAGCCGGCGTAAGTATCATAAGTTTGGTGAAGTTCATTAGTAGCTTGTTACGGCTAACTACGAAGGCAAATCAGCCCCCGTCGGCGCCGTCGTAAAATGTATGGTCATCATCGTATCTAATCCTAAGGCTCCTTCTTCCTTCCCATCTCCTTTCTCCTCTCCCATGTATGGCACCACAACGGACGAATTTCTTAACATTTGTCCAAGTGAACCCTTTAGCTAGGGCAGCCATTTAACCTAACCCTAACCTAGCTACGCTCTTTCTCTCTCAAAACTTATGAACTTTCGTCTTAACTATCATACTTATTATTCCCATCTACAAACATACTTGCATTATATTTATATCAACATGTAGGTATGTATGTAGCAGGCAGATCGACAAACAAAGTAGGCTTTGAAAAGACATCGAACTATATTACGGTGCATTTATTTTGCATAGAGAAATACATGAATATTTTGTATAGATAGGTATATAGAGCTTTGACTCTTAGCATTAAGAAAATTCAAATTAGGAGAATATATGACATTGGAGTGTAAACATCGCTGGAGCGTTTTCTTTGGCCCCATACGTTCAGTAGTGTCCGAAATTACCGCGGTGCGAAATTATTAGTTATTATAGTGCTTTTTTTTAATAATTATTGAAGTTTGTGTGAATTGGTGAAAAGAAGAAATATAGCGCAAAGCGAATTTCCGAGCAAAAAACGGTAAATTTTAAACTGTTGAAGTGAATGACACGAATAAATGTGTTTCCTTATTTGAAAGAACATATGGTGTACCACTATTAATGTAGGCATTTTTTTAAATTTAATTTATTCTTTTTTTTTTGAAAGAAAAATGCCACGACCCACAAGAGGAAATATAGGTCGACGAACGCGTCATGCAAATGCATTACAAAGGCGATCACAGACTCCGGATGAACGAGCACAAGCTAATGCATCGCAGCGTGAACGTAATGCACGAAATAGATCTGTTGTACCTGAAATTATGCGTGCTGCTTTTAATTACAACAGTCAGATTAACTACAGTATGTACGGATATATTGGAATAATGGACGCAATATGTCCACATTGTGATGCGGCTAAATTTCCAGGTGAAATGCCCGGCATGTGTTGTGCTAATGGCAAAGTGAGATTGCCACCATTAGAAACTCCACCCGAAGCATTGTCTTCATTAATTTTTGGGCCTTCTGAAAATTCGAAGCACTTTTTGAGTCATATTCAACAATACAATTCGGCATTTCAAATGACTTCTTTTGGTGCTACTAACATTATTAGAGATAATTTTATGCCGACGTTTAAGGTAAATACTTAAACAGGATTGTCCCAATCAATCTGAATTATAAAAGTATTCTATAGTTTTAAAAAATATTATGCAACATATACCGAAAATTGCATACATGTTGCAGATTCAGGGCCAAATTTATCATCAAGCTGGTTCGTTATTGCCATACCCCGACGATGATTATCAATTTTTGCAAAATTTTTTTATTGGTGATGAAAATCGTGAATTGGATCAACGTTGTGCAATTGCTTTGAATACAAGACGAGAAATTATTTGTGAGCTACAAAGGTTTTTCCATCAGCATATCGCATTAGTTCAATTGTTCAAAATTGCTCTCGATCGTATGCCATCTGATAATCACTAAATCGTAATAAGGGCTGATAGAACACCTTTTGGAGAGCAAGAAAGGCGATTCAATGCACCGACAATTGATGAGGTTGCAATTGTAATTCGTGGTGATCAGTTTCAATCGCGTGATATTATACTTCATCGTAGAAATGAGCAATTGCAACGTGTTTCGGAACTTCATCGTAGTTACGACGCATTACAATACCCAATATTGCATTGGAAAGGTGACGATGGCTAATATATCAATATACCAATGATTGATCTAAGAACAGGTAAATAATGTTTTCAGTGTGTTGACATTTCATCATTTGTAAAAATTTCTTAAGTCACATTTTCCACTTATTTTCAGGTCTACATGTACAGAATATGGTTCAAGCAGCTCACAACGGCCGGGATTAGCCCACGTATCCTCTGGGTAGCTTCCGAACACCCGTTCGGGAGTGAGCTAACGTGAGAAGGCGAAGCATTCCAGGATAGCTGGTTGTGCGTTGGGTTTGGGACCCGCCACATAAAAATCCCCCTCAATGAAAAGAACTGCAAAGCCTCGGATGAGAACTGCCTTTACTGATGACGACCCCTGCAAACGAAATAAGGAATATGATTTGAGGGCATGCCCCTGGAATGTCCGGTCCCTTAATGGGGCAGGTGCCTCTGCCAGACTGGTGATGTCCTCGTGAGAGTAAAGGCTGACATCACTGCCATCCAAGAGATGCGATGGACGGGGCAAGGTAAGAAAACCATAGGACCTTGCGACGTCTACTACAGCTGCCATGTAAAGGAGCGCAAATTCGGTGTCGGATTTGTTGTGGGAGAGAGACTTCGTCGCCAAGTACTGTCGTTCACTCCGGTGGACGAGCGCCTCGCCTTAATCCGCATCAAAGCGCGATTTTTTAACATCTCTCTAATTTGCGCCCACGCCCCGACGGAAGAGAAGGACGATGCGACCAAAGATTCCTTCTATGACCGCTTGGAACGTTCCTATGAGCGCTGCCCCCGCCACGACATAAAAATCGTGCTTGTCGACTTCAACGCCAGGGTGGGCAAGGAGGGAATTTTTGGTCCAACAGTCGGAAAATTCAGCCTGCACAACGAAACATCCGGTAACGGACAGAGGCTGATCGACTTCGCCGGGGCCCGAAACATGGTAGTCTGCAGCACCAGATTCCAGCATAAAAAGATACACCAAGCTACCTGGCTGTCTCCTGATCGAAAAACGCGAAACCAGATCGATCATGCTGTGATAGATGGAAGACACGCTTCTAGTGTATTAGATGTACGTACGATCCGAGGACCCAACATCGACTCGGATCATTACCTTGTTGCAGCCAAACTACGCACCCGCCTCTGTGCAACAAAAAACGTACATCTACCTACGCAAAGAATGTTCGACATCGAAAAGCTGCAATCACAACAGACAGCCAGAAGGTTCGCCACTCGACTCTCACTCCTGCTCTCAGAGAGCACTGCCCAACAAACCGGCATGCGCGAGCAATGGAGCAACATTTCTCGTTCCCTACGTACCGCCGCCGAAGAAGAAATCGGATTCCGGCGAGCCCGAAAAAACAATTGGTACGACGAGGAATGTAATGCTGCCGCAGAAAGAAAGGATGCCGCCTATAGAGCCACGCTGCGATCGGACGCAACGCGAGCCATGTGGGATCAGAGACAGAGAGCTGAAAAAGAAGAGAGACGTATTATCCGACAGAAGAAACGAGAGACCGAAATACGTGAGTGCGAGGAGCTTGAGATGCTGGCCAATAGGAACAACGCCCGAAAATTCTACTAGAAAGTTCGGCGGCTTACAGAAGGTTTTAAGACCGGGGCGTTTTCCTGTAAGAACAAAGACGGCGATCTGGTGACTGACGTACAAAGCAATCTTAAATTATGGAGGGAACACTTCTCGAACCTGTTAAACGGTGACAGCTGCGCATGTCATAGAGAATGTGAAGATCCCGATACCCCAATCGTTGACGACGGAATTGTCGTTCCGCTACCCGACCATGACGAGGTGAGAATAGCGAAAACGTGGCTAAAGAACAACAAAGCTGTGGGCGCCGACGGACTGCCGGCTGAGCTATTCAAACATGGCGGCGAGGAGCTGGTAAGGTGCATGCATCAGCTCCTATGCAAAATATGGTCGGATGAAAGAATGCCTGCCGATTGGAATTTAAGTGTGCTCTGCCCAATCCATAAGAAGGGCGATCCAGCAATTTGTGCCAATTACCGCGGGATTAGTCTTCTAAATACCGCCTATAAGGTTCTAGCGAGCGTATTGTGTGAAAAGCTGAAGCCCACCGTCAACCTTATCAGCGTGGCTTCAGATCTGGAAAGTCTACCATCGACCAAATATTCACAATACGCCAAATCTTGGAAAAGACCCATGAAAGGAGAATCGACACACACCATCTTTTCGTCGACTTCAAAGCTGCATTCGACAGGACGGAAAGGAGTTACCTGTATGCCGCGATGTCTGAATTTGGTGTCCCCGCAAAACTAATACGGCTATGTAAGATGACGTTGCTCAACACCAGCAGCGCCGTCAGAATTGGGAAGGACCTCTCCGAGCCGTTTGATACCAAACGAGGTTTCAAACAGAGTGACTCGCTGTCGTGTGACTTCTTTAACCTGATGTTGGAGAAGTTCGAGCGAGCCGCAGAACTTAATCGCTCAGGCACAATTTTTTATAAGAGCGTACAATTGCTGGCGTATGCCGATGATATTGACATCATCGGCCTTAACAACCGCGCTGTTAGTTCTGCCTTCTCCAAACTGGATAAAGAGGCAAAACGAATGGGTCTGGTGGTGAACGAGGACAAAACGAAGTACCTCCTGTCTTCAAACAAACAGTCGGCGCACTCGCGTATCGGCACCCACGTCACTGTAGACAGTTATAATTTCGAGGTTATAAAAGACTTCGTCTATTTAGGAACCAGCATTAACACCGATAACAATGTCAGCCTTGAAATCCAACGTAGAATCTCTCTTGCCAACAAGTGCTACTTTGGACGAAGTAGGCAACTGAGCAGTAAAGTCCTCTCTCGACGAACAAAACTAACACTCTACAAGACTCTCATCATGCCCGTCCTAACGTATGGCGCAGAAGCTTGGACGATGACAACATCCGATGAAGCGACGCTTGGAGTGTTCGAGAGAAAGATTCTGCGGAAGATTTTTGGACCTTTGCACGTTGGCAATGGCGAATATCGCAGACGATGGAACGATGAGCTGTATGAGCTTTACGACGACATAGACATAGCGCAGCGAATAAAGATCCAGCGGCTACGTTGGCTGGGTCATGTCGTCCGAATGGATACAAACGCTCCGGCTTTGAAAGTATTCGATGCGGTACCAGGTGATGGTAGCAGAGGAAGAGGAAGGCCTCCTCTGCGTTGGAAAGATCAGGTGGAGAAGGACTTGGCTTCAGTTGGTGTGTCCAATTGGCGCCGGTTAGCACGAGAAAGAAACGACTGGCGCGCTTTGTTAATCTCGGCCAAAATCGCGTAAGCGGTTATCGCGCCAATTAAGAAGAAGAAGACATGTACAGAAAAAAGTTAGTGCCATGAATTTTTATTCTTATCGATTGATGGTTCGTCCACAAGAACAAAATTATATCTTGAGATGTCGTAAACTATATCATCAGTACATCGTTGATATGTATGCCAAAATAGAAACAGAACGTTTTAATTTTATTCGTTTCAACCAAGCAAAATTAAGATCTGAACAATATATTCATTTGCAAGATGCGATAGCGAATGATGCTAATATTAATGACATCGGACATTTAACTATATTGCCTCTTCGTATATTGGTAGCCCACGGAATATGAACGAATATGCACAAGACGCAATGTGTTTGTACGAAAATTCGGTCGACCGGATCTTTTCATTACATTTGCATGTAATCCGCAGTGGGATGACATCAAAAACAATTTATTTGCAGGACAGTCGACAACCGATCGTCATGACATTACTGCGCGTGTTTTTCGGCAAAAAATGTAAGCACTTATGGATTTAATTGTGAAATTATATGTATTTGGGGAGGTGCGTTGCCATATGTACTCCATCGAATGGCAGAAAAGGGGATTGCCGCACGCACATATACTAATTTGGCTGGTACATAAAATAACTCCGGATCAAATCGATAACCTTATATCAGCTGAAATTCCTAATCACACTGCTGATCCTGAGTTATTTCAAGCTGTCGTTAAAAACATGATACATGGACCGTGCGGTGAACTAAATGTGAATTCACCATGTATGATTGATGAAAAGTGTTCGAAACGATACCCAAGGCAATTTACTTCAGACACAATAACGGGCAATGACGGATATCCGTTGTATCGACGTAAATCACCTAATGATAATGGCAAAACGGCAACCGTTAGAATGCATAACCAGGAAGTTGAAGTTGATAATCATTGGGTGGTTCCGTATTGTCCATTATTATCGAAAATATTCAACGCTCATTTAAATGTGGAATATTGTAATTCTGTCAAATCCATTAAATATATTTGCCAGTATGTAAATAAAGGGAGTGATATGGCTATTTTCGATGTTGCTGGTGATAATAGAAATGATGAAATTACTCAGTATCAAATGGGTCGCTCTATTAGCAGCAATGAAGCTGTCTGGAGGATTATGTCGTTTCCAATGCACGAAAGACATCCTGCGGTTGTTCACTTGGCTGTACATCTTGAGAATGGCCAACGTGTTTATTTTAATGTAGTAAATTTATTGGAAAGAGCAGCGCAACCACCAGCAACTACGTTAACAGCTTTTTTCAAATTATGCGAAACTGATACATTTGCGATAACTTTGTTATATTCTGAAGTGCCTCAGTATTACACATGGACTGTGTCTTCGAAAAAATTTCAAAGACGTAAACAAGGAACAGCAGTTCATGGGCATCCTGTTCATCCAAACAATGTTGAGTGTTTTTATTTGAGATTGTTATTAGTTAACGTGAATGGCCCAAAATCATTTCAAGAATTGAGAACAGTCAACGGTCATTTGTGCGAAACATACCGCGAATCATGCCAACTTTTGCATTTGTTGGAGGATGATGCACATTGGGATTCAACACTTCATGATGCATCTATTTCGGCACATCCTCAACAAATACAAATGCTGTTTGCCGTTATATTATCAACATGTATGCCATCAAATCCACTTGAACTATGGAACAAATATAAACATAATGTTGCAGAAGATATTTTAATTCGTATGCGTCATCATGCAAGAAATCCTGATTTGTTGATAACTTTGGAAATGTACAACGAAGTTTTGATAATAATTGAAGATATGTGTCTACGGATTGCAAATAAAACATTAGTACAAATGGGTATGACCGCGCCAAATCGAGACATGCATGATCTGTTTGATCGTGAATTGCAATGTGAGCAGGAATTCAATTCTAATGATTTGCGTTTATTTGTACAATCGAATATAACCAAAATGAATATTCAGCAAAAACATGTATATGACACAATCATGCAAGCCATTTCCAATAATGCAGGTGGGTTATATTTCTTGGATGCACCTGGTGGTACAGGCAAAACGTTCGTTATATCACTGATTTTAGCCACTATTCGATCGGAACAGAAAATTGCATTGGCACTTGCATCTTCGGGAGTTGCTGCTACATTATTAGAAGGTGGTCGGACAGCACACTCTACATTAAAATTACCATTGAATGTACAGGTGATTGAAACTCCAGCTTGCAATATTTCAAGAAATTCTGCTATGGCAAAAGTTCTGCGATTAACGTCAATTATTTTATGGGATGAATACACAATGGCGAATAAAAAATTACTAGAAGCATTTAATCGAACAATGCAAGATTTACGTGGTAACCAACAGCTTTTTGGTGGTGCTTTGATATTACTGTCAGGGGATTTTCGACAAACATTGCCTCGGTCAACTCCTGCTGATGAAATAAATACCTGTTTGAAGTCATCAGTTCTTTGGAGATATGTACAAAAATTGACACTGAACATTAATATGTGTATTCACCTACAAAATGATCCAGCTGCCCATGAGTTTTCAAAACAATTGTTACAAATTGTTGATGGCAAAATACAAATTGACAGAACCAACGGATTGATCACTGTACCGAACAATTTTTGTACAATTACGAAATCGATAGATGAATTGATTGAATGTGTTTTTCCAAATATTCTTCAGAATTATAGAAATCATGATTGGTTGAGAGAACGCGCCATTTAGAACATTCATATCAATGCCATTAATTTTCAAATTCAAGCAAAACTCCCAGGTGTAGTCACGACATATAAATCAATTGACAGTGCTATGGATCAAGATGAGGCAATGAATTATCCAACTGAATTTTTGAATTCATTAGAACCGGCTGGTATGCCACCGCATTGCTTGAATCTGAAAGTGGGTTCTTTGATTATATTATTGCGAAATTAATCCACCAAAACTGTTTAATGGCACCAGATTGGCAGTGAAAAATTTATTGCCAAATTTGATTGAAGCTACGATCTTAACTGGTAAATCAAAAGGAGAAGTTTGTTTAATACCGCATATCCCTATGATTCCAACTGATATGCCATTTGAATTCAAACGATTACAATATCCTGTGCGTTTATCATTTGCGATGTCCGACAACAAAGCTCAAGGCAAACACTTAACGTTTGTGGTGTGAATTTGGAGGAATCATGTTTTTCACATGGCCAACTTTATGTTGCCTGGTCCAGAGTCGGTACCCCCAGCCGTTTGTTTATTCATGTTCAAAATGGAAAAACAAAAAATATTGTTTATCCAAATGTTTTGGATTAAGTTTTAAAATAGCTAGCAAATAATTGAATATATTTTTTTTTATAAATGAGTTTGATTTAATATTTCACTTTATACGTTTATACGAAGCATGTACCGGGCCGCTAGTTATTTCATATGCCTTACCTCCCATTTGTTTAAGTTCTTGAAGAAGATTATTGAGAATTAGGTTCCACAGAAGTTGAGATATTACCCCACCCTGAGGTGTACTCCTGATGAAAGATTTCTTAATGGATGTGCCACACAAATTTGCGCTTATCATTCGCCCAGTTAGCCTTTGCTCTATAAACGAGATTAGTGTACGGTTTACTCCCATTTCCGTTAGCGAAGTGATAATTGCTTCCGGATATATATTATTGAAGGCACCCTCGATGTCTAGAAAAATAGCGGGGGTATATTCTTTATAGTGAAGTGATTTCTCAACTATGTGAACTAGCACATGGAGCGCTGTTTTTACTCATTGACACACGTGATGTCTAGAACTTACCTTTCTGTAGTTGTTACAAAAGTAGAGGTATCACCTATATTACTAATATAGAGATTGTTACACATAATGAATTCAAAAATGTATTTACCACGTGCGTTTGTGTCTGAACTGCCCCAGACATGATGATGTGTATTAGCATCTGTTCCCAGTATGAATGGGATACCACATATCGGTGCTTCTTCAAATGCACCTCTTATGAGTGGTTATGGAGGTGGTTCTTCCGCGTCGTGTGCCATATATAATAAGAGGAGGCAATCCATATCATCCTTCCGCCGAACTCCACCGATATAATGACGTTATCCGCATCTCTAAATTGTATCATTAAGTATACATTTATACGTTTCTTTACTGATATGCACGACCTGGGTTTACCTTTGTCGGCGAGATAGATCAATTTGTATTCCTTATTGTTCAAACCCGAGCCCGATCTTTTATGACCAATGGTTCTTGGATGAGCACGATATCCTCTTCTCTTTCTGCGAGACGGAGGATGAGTGCGGCTGAGGACGCCTTACTGTGGTGAAGATTGTACAAATCAATCTTCACCATCGCCTGTGTTCGTTATAGAGGGGGGAAGAGACTCCTCATCCTCCATAGCACAGAGATCGGAGTATTCCCCCACCACGTCGTCTAAGGTAACCCTTTCCTACCATGCCGGAGTTCGATACCACCTCACGAAGTCGTATTTTCTGCAGGGGGGCTTTTTCTAGCTATATTCTGTCTGGAGACATCGGGAGTCAGCGATTGGAAGCCGTAATTTATTATTTTTTCAAGCTGGTGAGTGGGTCCAATGATTCCTCATTAAGGATTATCACGGCCAGTCTCCTGTTCCCGTCCACTTACCCAATCTTTGTAACCTTTCAGTCACTGGTAGGTAGTTCGGGATTGCAAAGCTTTATCAGGTCCAGGACTTCCTCAGGATCAGAATGGAAGTCTGGTATCCAGGCTCTAGATCTTGACCGGCTGAGGATATCTTCTCGGAGGACCACATCAACGCACCTTATTAGTTTGTTGCGGGATTGAAACCATCCCGCATCCGAGCAACTGGGCGAAGGTCCTGGATTTTCTTTCAGGATGTTCCTGTACACCTTCCAAAGACACCTATATATCAGGTCCCAATTGACTGGAGAGATCACACCATCGTGGAAACTGCGATCAATCTTCGCCCGTATTTGGTTTTCTTTCTCTATTTCCGCGAAAGACTTCTTCGCCGTGACATTAGTTCTCTGAGTGGCGGGCACCTTAGTTCGTTTGGCTTAAGCAGGTGTCCCTTCGCTCGATCGCTTGCGGTGTTCGGTAAGGAAGGCTTCAGCCCAAGGCTTGGATATTGACTGTTACTCCATCAGATCCTCTTCTCTGATGTCCTTCAGTCTCTCTAGCATTCTGAAGGCCTATCGCCTGGTACGATAGTACCTTTCTAAAGCACTTATTTGCTTACGGAGTTCCCGTTGCACCTGGAGTGACGGGACAGCAAAATCCGCTTTCTTCTGGCAGGGTAGTTCTTGCGTCCCAAGAATTTTGTTGAGAGGGGGGTTCTGCTGCAGGCACCAGACGTAGATGGCATGTCATCTTCAAATTGTCTTATTACAGGGTTGGTATCTCTGCCAGTATGAGGCTTCGCTGTCGTAAAGGCAGTCCCTGAAGGGACGGAGCGGAAGCTAGGCCCTGGCGAAGCCACTGGCTTCACTCCGCTTGCACTAGTAGTCTTTCTTATTGAAAGACCTGACCTTCCTAAGAGATTGGGTCTTAATTTTGGGATGCCTTGATTGTCCGAGGCTATGCTTTTTGTGCATATTGAGTTTCATAATCGTCCGCGCTGCTCGATGTGGCGAGCGTGGCAGACTAATATTTTTTAGGTGGGAAAGGGGAACCGTTGATCAACGCAGTCGCCTCTACCCTGGTGAGATCGTTGTACCTCCTCCGGTGACCCAGTATCAGGAGGGCGCCGTTAAAATACAACCGGATACACCTGGCTGCAAACCATCCATTGGGCACGGTGGCGGTTAAAACCCTGGATTAGGGTTGGCAGCTCAGCGATACTGACTCCACCAAAACGCTGGGAGTTCATTGGTAGCCGAAAGATGACAATTTTCGCTTCATTCTGGAAGATAATTTTAGCGAGCTGCGAGCAACTAAACGTAATATTTTGTCGGTTTCCGCTCTCGTCTTTGGCCCTCTTGGTCTATTAGCCCCACTACTTACCAAAGCTAAAATCTTATTACAAGAGTTTTGGATTCGAAAGCTAGACTGTTATTGAAGCTTGCACCAATTAGTATTCCTGGGTATGTTAATTCAGAGTCGAGTACCAGCTGTCAAATTCATGGCTTTTCCGACGCTTCAATAAGAGCGTATGGCTGCTGCGTATATATACGTAGCCAATCCGCTAGTGGTATGAAATGCACGTTGTTCACTTCAAAGTCTAGAGTAGCTCCCTTAACGACTATATCTCTTCCGCGTTTAGGGCTCTCGGCAGCCCACCGTATTGCCAAATTATGGTCCAGAATTTCACCAAAGTTGAGTTTACCAATAGAACAAACAATATTCTGGACTGATTTCGAAATAATTCTGCATTGGATCGAAACGCATCTATCGTCGTTGCAAACTTTTATCGCAAATAGAGTGTCCGAGTACCAAAAGTGAACCCAGAATGTGTCGTGGCGTCATGTGCCCATAAAACAAAATTCAGCTGATCAAGTGTCTTGGGGTTGTAACGTGGACGAATTGGGTAATTAAATATTATTTAGTGGTCCTTAGTTCCTCCTAGAAGACCCTGCAACATGGCCACAAAATTTCAACTTCAGTCTCTCTCCAGAACAAGAAGCACTCGAGAAAAAGAAGAACGCAATTGCATTAACCGCAATCAATGTCACAAAAATCCACTTCTTGAAATAATTGAAAGGTTTTCATCTCAAAGAAAAGTGCTTCGGATTTTCAATTATACACTCACATGGCTTCGAAAAATACGAGGGCGGAAAGCAGAATCTGAAATAATACCCACGGCAAAGGCATTACAATTGAGTTTCCTTAAAATTGTGGAAATAATTCAACATTTTGAATTTAGCGATGAAATTAGTAAACTATCGAAAAATATAGTACTTCCCTAAGCTTGCAGATATTAGCTCCATTTCTGCATGAACACTCGGAATGATCATTATCGTTTAAGCTGATTCGAGTAGGTGGCCGTTTATTAAGCGCGCCAATCCCCTATGATGCTAAGTTCCCTTTGCTATTACGCGAAAATTCGCACTTTATGACGACATATATCCGGTTCCTATTATATAAATATGGCTGGTAAATGCTCGAGAAGCCTGTAGTCAAACTGTAAGAGAATGCATTCACTGTTTTCGTTATAAGCCAAAATTGCAAGGTCAGAACATGGACAATCTCCCCGCCAATCGGTTACGGGCCCAACGGCCCTTCACAATATTTGGAGTAGATTATGGCATCTATTCACACAACCTAAAAATTCGAGGCCGCCCTCCCGTGAAAATGTATGTTACCATTTTCGTGTGTTTCGCTTCAAAGGCAGTTCAACTGGAACTTGTAACTGATTTAACTGCTGATAAATTTATTTTCGCTCTCAAAAGGTTCATTGGGCGCCGAAGGATGCCCGCCAAAATGTACTGTGACAAGGTGACGAACTTTGTGGGAGCAAAGAAGAAACTGAGGGAGTCTTTCAGGTACAGAAGCAGGAAATTCTTCAATACGCCGAACACGAAGGATTCATCTTCGCCTTCATACCTGCGAGGGCACCCCATTTCGGCGGCCTGTGGGAAGCAGCAGGGAAGTCGACCAAACATCTACTGGTGCGCGCCGTAGGCAACCCGCGGTTAAGCGCCAAGAAACCGCAACGCTTCTCGTTGAAATAGAAACAGTACTGAGCTTCCGACCGCTCGCATTACGCAGCAACAACCTCAACGACGGCGACGCGCTCACTCCGGCGCACCTGCTAATCGGTTGCCCCTTGGGAGCTTTGCCACCGGAGAAAGTACCCTACAAGCCCAGCCTCTGCGTAGAGAGAGTGCACAGCAGTGGGTGGTGGGTCGAGTAACCGCAATCATTCCCGGAGCGGACGGCAAAATTCGCGTCGCAGACGTCGCAACTAGGTCGGGTGAAGTGAGATGCCCTATCCACAAACTCGCCGTGGTAATGGTGGAAAACGAAAACTGAAGGCTGTTGGATTCCTTCAAGCTGGCCGGTGTCAAGCCAGATTCTAGCAAACATCGTAATAAAATAAAATAAAACAAAATAAATTAAAATTGAAATTGAATTTGATAAACTAAAATTAATATTAAATAGCTAATAGAAACATTGTTTGAACTTTTAAGTACTTGAAATTAAATTAATAAATATATTAATGTAAATTATATTTAAGCTTAATATTAAGTTATGTTTCTATATATACCATTGTTCGTGATCGCCCTATAAAACGTTACAATGATACTGGTAGCATTGCAAAACGCTATGGAGGTAGACCAAAAATAACCAAAAATAACAACGCCAGATTGGTTCGGAAAGTGAAGGTTCGACTTGAACGAAATCCACGTCGAAGTGGAAGAAAAATGGCCAATGAACTGAAAATATCGCAAGACTGCATTCGACGCATATTGAAAAATGAGCTCAAGGTCAAAGTTTACAAGTTCCAAAAAGCACACCATCTTTCACCCCAGCAAAAAAAAGTTCGGTGCGAAAGAGCAAAGGAGTTGTTGCGCTTGCACAAACGTGGCGAATTTCCTAACATTGTGTTTTCTGATGAAAAAAATGTCCCAATTGAGCAGTCCATAAGCAATCAAAACGCTCATACGAGAATTTGAGCCTACGTATGGCCACTCGAAGCAATTTCCCATCGCTAGTAATGGTTTGGGCCACAGTGACCGCTGATGGACGCTCTCCAATCGTCTTTATCGAGCCTGGTGTCAAAGTGAATGCGACTTATTATCGGGAAAATGTTTTAGAAGCTGCTTTAGAGCCCGCAAACATTTCGGTCGTAGTCCATGGACGTTTGAACAGGGCTCGGCACCGTTTCATAAAGGTCGTGTGAACCAAGAATGGATAAAAAATCATGTTTCATTTTGTCCACACAATGGCTTTCGAATTCGCCAGATGCAAGTCCGATGGACTATTTCATCTGGTCCATTTTGGAGAGCAAGGTCAGGAATAAAAAATATGCCAGTATGGATGTGCTGAAAAAAGCGATTATACGAGAATGGGCCAAAATACCTCAAGATCACATTCGTGCAGCATGCAACTCATTTTTTGGCCGTTTGAAGGCTATAAACAAGGCAAAAGGTGGTCATATCGAGCTAAAGTGAATTGTAGTTAAAGTTGTAATCATATTTGAACAATTTTGTCTTTGAAATCCATAAAACTTAATTTCACACAAAAAAGTTATGATGTTTTGAATAGGTAACACTTCATATCGTTCACCCTGTATATATGTATTATATATTATATAAAGAATTGTTAATCGGGCGTGCGCGGTGTTTTTTTATTTTATTTTAGTTTCGCGCTTCCCTTATTAAAGTTTTTTAAAATAATTTAAATATCTTCACAAGCTAGGGAAGATTTTTCATTACTAATGATTCAATTCGACAACTTTGTCTAAATATCTGAATTCTCAATTCTTCTACCTGTTGCTGCACATTATTGTCCGCGTGACTCGTGAATGCAATTTATTGTTAGTAATATGCGTTGTTGTAATATTGGTGGGAATAGAGTTTGGACGGACGCGCGTTTGCTGGTGTCAACTTTTGGCAATTTTACCATTTCACTGTTGCTGTCACGAGCGAACCTGTAGCCGAGTCGTCAGCAATATTGGTGGGAATAGAGTTATGACCAGATGCGCGTTTGCTGGTTTGCGGCACTTTATCATAAAAAACAAGTATGCTAAATTCAATACTTAGAAAGCTTAGAAAGAGCAAATCATCCAAAAATATATACATATATTATGTCTGTCTAACGCATCTCTGTTAAAAACTGTGTAGAATTCCCTTCAACCAAATCAAATCCTTCATAGAGAATTGCTTCATTACTAGGCGTACAGGAAGATAGCATATGCAAATTGAAATATGTAAATATATATATTTTTTATCCAAAGGGGGAATCTTACATAGATACCGTCAGGATTCATACTGATCGCTAAAAGTGCACCTCATTCGGGACCACGTACAGTCAGGAACTGTGTCAGGTAGTAATCCATGTCACCATTGCTTCTCTCAACCCATGCTTGCACGCTTCTGATGAGTTTATGCGTCCACCTCCCTTTTGTCGCTAGGCCCTAGCGATTTTGCCACTCACTTATGCTCCCTGTCTTTCCTCCTTATGTGAATATATATACATATGTATGTAAGCGGCTGCGCGCACTTGGCACATCAAAAATATTACGATTCGCAAAAACTGCCCAAGGAATCCAGCGCACCATCATAAGCACAGCATTGTGCCAAAAATTATGAATTATGAAGCGTTAACAAAATTGCTTCATAATTTACTTAAGAATCTTTTTAGGTCTTTACTGTGAAGTGGAATATTATTTTTAGATATCTGAATTTTAATTTTTAAGAGGATAAGTATGTAATAAATTTTAGAAATACAAAATGGATATTAACTGAAAAATATTAGTTCAACAATTTGCGGCTTTGGTCCCTGTAGTCATGAACAATGCTGCACAGCTCACAGACGCTGCAGTATTAAATATTTGGCACTTTTGTCATCCAAAGGCTGAATGTATGTACAGTAACCTCCAAATAAGGCGCACTCTGGTTTCAGTCTAAATTTCTAAGTTTGTCGCTAATATGTATGTACAGATGTTTTTGTACACTTTTTATCAATTGGAGAGCCCCATACGTATTAAATTAATATTTATCTACTATCAGAGAACAAAAAATAATTGTTCCGAAATTTTCTAGTATCAAAATGCCCGGGATAGAACATTTTAATAAGATATTTGATGCTGTTTTCAGCATTTAACTGTACGCTCATGTGCGCACTTGAGGCACAGCAGCTGCGGCTGTCGTGGGTTCAGAAGACATTTACCTACACACATGGGTGCAAACATACATACGGAGCCGAGACTATTGAACATGATAAAAATTCCCGATTCACCAAATATTGGCAAATATTTCTATAAGAAATATTCGAGTGTTGACAATTTTGATTTGATTTCTGCAATCTTAGAAGTAAATTGTTGTCATCGTTGAGGAAAATGGGCATATGGGCGGCTCAAGCGTCCAGTGCGTTCGTTTTATGAATGAAAGTATTTTGCTCCTAGATATGTGAATGAATTTGTTTTTGTTGTGTTGTACAACATGTAAAACTGTTCAGTGCCACCGCGACTATGTCAACTAGAATCATGGCCGCTACGGCTGCGCCTATGAAAGTATTTTGTTCTTTTAGTCGCTAGGCGTAGAATTTTAGCTTTTGTTCGACAGACACATTTAAAGAAATAAAGTAGTGCCCTGTGTGTACAGTTATATATATGTTATATTAAAAATTGTATCAAATGCATTTTGTTCAACAAGAAGCTTGGGAAACAAGAAGGGGAAATGCATTTCATTGATAAGGGAGATGCGCCACTGCTGACAATCCACATCGATCACCTTGGATCTTTAGATGCAACAACAAAATTGTACAAGCATATTTTAATCGTTGTTGATGGATTTAGCAAATTTACTTGGTCGTACCCTACAAAAACAACATCTGCAGAGGAGGTAATCAGAAAAATGTCGGAATGGGCTCACATAATATATTTGGAGCACCGCATCGCATTATCAGTGATAAGGGGCCAGCATTTACATCGACGGCGCTTAAGGACTGGTGTCAGACAGAAAAAGTAGAACACATCCTGACAACAACGGGTGTGCCGAGAGGCAATGGCCAAGTCGAACCATTGAACCCAGTTGTTATAAATGTTATTTCGAAGTTGTCAGCAGAGCGTACACATGCCTGGTATAAATACGTTGGCAAAGTGCAAAGAGTCATCAATACCATCAATAAATCAACGAAATACACACCATTTGAAATAATGTTTGGTGTGAAAATGAAAACGCCAATGGGTGTCAACATAAATAATATGGTGGAAAGTGAAACAGCCGTTATTATAATAGCTAATCGTGACTGTATGAGAGAAAATGTAAGAAGACAAATCGTATACGCTCAGAAATGCAATTGGGAGATTTAGTGGCTATCAAACGGTCACAATTTGTCGCAGAGAAAAAGTTGGCCAACGAGTACTTGGGCCCTTATGAGGTGATCAGGGTCAAACGAAACGATAGGTACGATGTAAAGAAGGCAGCAGACTTTGAAGGCCCCAATGCAACATCAACGAGTTGTGACTATATGAAGCCGTGGAAACGGGATGAATCCGATCTATCCGAGACGGATGATATTGTCGAATGGCCGAATGTAGGAGAGTAGGCAGAGAGGAGTTCGCCTTAAGTTGTCGTTGTTCAACAAACGTGCCGTACCAAACCGTGGCTTACCCGACCTCTTCATCTTTTTAATTACCTATATATTTCAACTATAATACTGAATTCCGTGAATAAAGAACTAAATATATATAATATAGTACATACATATTTGTATACTAATAAGCCTTGATTTGCTCGGCTGGGCAGTTCAGAACATAAATATGTTCGTAAATTGGCTAGGGCATCATGTGTGCATAGGCAAATACAAATAGGTTTATGCATATGCAAAAGAGAATTGTTTTAGGCAGAAATTCGATCATTCGGGTATTTACTCCCTAATTATTGCATGTAGATATAATAAGGCGATGCGTCTTGGGTAGGTCATGGTTGCTTCAGTATGTATATACATATGCACATATTTAACACTATTAGAATTCATGATGGAATTGAACTTTTGCACAAATATATCTAAACTGATATACATATGTACGTTCTACGTTCTATCCATTCTCGTTCTATCCATTCTCGTCTAAAACTAGTTTCAACTCAAATAATGAGTAAAAATATTCATCTAGTAATTTGTTTGTTTTACATTTACTAAAACGCACTTTATACTGTTGTTATCTTCTTTTTAAATAAAAGCAAAGAACATTAAAATTACTCTGATTTTAAATTTTAGTGCTTATAATTCAAGTATACGTACATATATAACTTTGAATGTACAGGGTGGGTCATATACTGTTTGCTTTTTGAACCACCTATTTTTTTGAGAATGGTAACGCAAATGATATGTCAAATGTGTTCATAATTTACTTAAATGTTTGACATTTACGAAATGGGAGTTCAATTGGTGCAAGAACTGAAGCCTAATGACCATCCAATGCGTTTTCAGTTCGCTCAATGGGCAGAAAATCGTTTGACCGAAGATGAGCATTTTTACCGGAAAATCATCTTTTCTGATGAAGCTCATTTTCACATCGGTGGCTACGTCAATAAGCAAAACTGTAGGAGTCACGGTTTGGTGCGGTTATTGGTCTGGCGGCATTATCGGGTCATTTTTTTTTTTTCGAAAATGAGCGAGGAGCCGCGGTTACAGTAAATGGCGAGCGTTACCGTGACATGCTCAACGAGTTGTTTCCAAAAATTGAAGAGGATGACATGGACGACATTTGGTTTCAACAGGATGGTGCAACTTGTCACACTGCCAAAGTTACACTCGAACTTTTGGCTACCGTTTTTGAAAACCGAATAATCAGCCGAAATTCCGATATCAATTGACCGCCTCGGAGCTGTGATTTAAGCCCGTTGGACTATTTTTTGTGGGGAGCCGGACAAATGCTATGCGAACCATCCAGAGACGATTGATATCTTAAAACACGAAATCGGAGTCGCCATTCATGAAATTGGAGCCCAAACAATCGAAAATGTGCTTAAAAATTGGGTTGTTTACTGTAAAGCCAGTCGTGGTCGTCATTTGAACGATATTATTTTTTATTCATACATAAATGACAATGTTCAATATTCAAAATAAAAAAAGGGTTTGAAAAAATATTGATTCGTTTTTTTTTATAGCCGACTCAAAAAGCAAATTTTTCATGGCCCCCATTTGCGTTGTTTGAAAATATAACATGAATAAAACTTGTTTTTTTAAGGGAAGATAGAAATAATCTGATTCAAATGCCGTGCAAAATGCCGTCGGTCATTCATTAATTTGATTTAGCACAGAAGGTAAAAACTGTACAGAGCCCATATACTAAAAAGAGAGTTCACTGTAATCAGATCTGTTAAAAGTTTCACCACACGACAGTGGCGGTTAGACTTTATTTTTCACAATTCACACTATTTGTAGCCCGTGAGACTTCTCTATACATTAACGTCGTCTGCTTCCCCTTAACAAACAAGTTTTTTTCCTTCCTTTTGTTTGTATATTCTCGGGGCATGACGTCGCAGCGAATTTGGAAGACGCTATCCTGTTTTGGACTCTTCTTCTTGAATTTTCGGATTACTACCGATTCAATGTGTTTGACTGTAGAACCTTCGTGCAATGTTATCGATGGCCATGTTTGAAAGAGATAAGGTTACGACAAATTTCCTCATCTGTACCTACATTACCTTTTCTGTGTTCTAAAGTTGAGCAAGAAATGCAATTAAGTATAATTTAGCATTAAGTATGTATTACTTTCGTAGCAATGGCAACACAGTAAATAGAGATTACCATTACATACTACACCTATACCAGAGAATGTTAATGGAATGAGAAGGTGCAAATGTTACTGTTAACTTCTTTTAGTACAATTGAGATTTAAAAGATTTGTAGTAAGGGATTTTAGAACAGCGACTTTATAGACACCCCACTGAGTTTTGCCCACACAAAAATTTAAAACACCACACATCTTTCTCCTCAGCACACAACACATCTTTCATCTCAACACACAACACATCTCTCACCTCGACATTAGACCAATTAAATTTTTACTATTTTCGTATTTTTGAATAATAAGTGAATACGAAAAATTGATTACACACAATTTTTTTCAATTAAATTAAAAAAAAAAACTAATTAAAAAAAATTTATAAAAAAAGTTTGCGCCGGGAATTGATATCGAGTCTAGCATGTGGCGAGGAAAAATATGCGGTGCGTTAATTTCTTCGACTGCTTATTTTTTTACCATTTTTTTACTTTTGAAATGATAAGCGGGTACATAAAATTTATTACAAATTTTTTTACGATTACATTGGGAAAAAAAAATTAGCACTGAGAATTGATGGCGAGTCACTTGGGGAGGATAAATACGCAGAGCGTTTATTTCTGCGCCTGCGTTGTGAACAAAAGGTTTGTGATGTCTACGTAGATATGTATGCGCGTGACGCGAATAAGTTTTAGTAAATTCTGAAAGTAATTCATGAAGTTTTTCATTACATACACACATTCATAAATGAACGTATACTCTATATGTACATAAATGATGGTATATGACAATATACATAATATGTATGTATATGTCAATAGAAGGTGTTTGCATTCAGAAAAAAAGAACGGTTTAAGATTAATCAACACTTATTTTATATTGTATGTCAATTTATAGTTTATGTATTCGACAGCATTTACATACATACATATATGCATACGTATGTACATTTGTATATGAAAAACAATAATGCACAAGCGCAAGAACATCATCTTCCTTTCATACATATGTACATATGCATGTATGCCCAATAACCTTGACTTATGTATGTACACATGTCACAGCACATCACATTCTTACAAGAAATCAAATATACATACACATTAGTGAACGAGTTTCTTCCTAACAAGTGCAAAAACAATTCTGCTCTATGTATGTATATTTAGAACAAAAACAAAAAGTTCATTTATAAGTTCGAACTCATATTTCAATTTCATTCATAAAACGAGCCGCCCATATGCCAATTTTCGCGACCATTCGGAAATAGTCAATATTGGAATATTTCGCGTGGAATTATTTGCCAATATTTGATAAATCTTGAATTTTTGTCATGTCGAGTGGCCGCGGCTCCGTATGTATGTATGCACCCTTATATGTATGTAAATATGTCTTCTAACTGTTCGACAGTCGCGAGTTAATGCGACTTAGATTCCTTGAACAATTCCAGCGAATCACACATTTCTGTTCGCAAAGCCGCATATATGTACCCTATGATCAAAAAGTACCGGGAATGTTTATATAAAACATAACAGAATTAAATTTAAGGCAAATTTATATTATCTCCTTCAAAATATGACCCGTCTGAAGTAACACGCATGTGCCAACGTTTAGCCCAGTCCTCCAAACACCCCCGGCAGGCCGACATGGCCTCAAGCTCCTTCGTCGTATTGTCTTTGATCTCTTTGATCGGTGCGATGGCGCGTTATCAACACGCAAAATCCAAGAATTGTTTGCTCACATTTTCGGCCGTTTGTAACATACAGCATCTCTCAAACGCTACAAAACGGATAAATAATATTCTTAATTGAGTGTCTGGCCCGATGGAAGGTACTCATGGTGCACTTCGCCTTGGCAATCGAAGAAAACAGTCAACATCACCTTCCCGGTACTTTTTGATCGTAGGGTATACATATCCCAACTTTTCACTAACGGACAAGAAGATGGTCGCAGTTGTTGTTTTTTATAGGCATACATTCTCCGTTCGTTGTAAGTTTGTATGCATATTTATCAAGAATGATAGAAAGAAGATTGCGCCCATCAGAGCGTACGTGACGTCACGTTTGCTGAGTTGTGCAGTATTGCCAACCATTTGCTCTTCGCAATAAATTTAGTGCTTTTTTATACAGAAAATGCGAAAATTTTGAAGTTTCGTGTTTGTTTATTTTTTTTTAATTTAAAGCTACCGAAACTTTAGGTTAAAAAAAACTGTATTATTATACAAAAGAAGTTTAAAAAAGGCCACTCTGAGAATATTATAGTGCTAGTGAAAATTTTTTTACTCTTATAAAATTTGATAATTTGAAAGTGGAAATTTAATTTTTGGCTCCATTTAAGGTTATGCAAAAATATTAAATGCCCCTCTCTCAACTCTTCTTTAGATTGAAAAACCTTTTTACACATTTTAAAAAGCCTTTGAATTTATTGAATGCGAATTAAAACCATAGAGGGGTAATCGTTTCTTCCGGTCATCAATCCTTAGTGAGACATAGGACATTAAGAGTTATATTCATTGTAAAAATAAACAACAAAATACCAGAAAATACTAAAGAAACCATACTGACATTTTTACAAAAAGAGTACCTTATCTAGTTACATAACTTCAAATATAGCAAAAAAGTCGTTCCCTTAACAAAAGATTCTCGTTTAACAAAAAAAACTCATAAATGAAATTGTACATAAGCATAACCCACTTATTTAAAAAACGCACATTTTAAAGACAATTTGTCACGCATACAAAGTTCTTTAAGTGATTAAATAAAAATTTGTTGGGTTATTTTCTTTGAATGGGAATTTTAGTGCGTTTTTATATCCAAAGCTAGGCAACACTGCAGTAGCGAGAGAGAGATTTGACTGCCGAAAGCAGAAGAACACCAACAACGCCTGAAATCGCGGGCAATGCCAACAGATGTTAAAAAAAAGTAAAGCTAAATAAAACTGAGTGAATTATTTAAATAATTATTAAAAAATGTATATTTTACAAAATTATAAACATGACATTGCACTAACATTCTCTGGTACATTGGCTCTGCTCAGTTTCTGGTTCTGTATGAAATCAAATTGACGAATGCCGACGGCATTTTGCAAGGCATTTGCTTGTGCATTTTTATGTTCCCTTGATAAACGAAAATTTATTCAATTATTATTTTCAAACAAAGGTGATGAAGAAAAAATGATTGAATATTTATTATATGCGCCAACATTTCAAATCAAAATAACTTTAATATTTTGATTTAATTTACCTCTCACATTTTGGTATGTGCGTTTTAGTAAATTTGAAACTAAACAAATTTGATGAAAGTTTTTACTAATTTTTTGAGTCGAAATTAATTCATAGCATACAAGTGTATTGGTATATCGACATATGTATTTACATTTGAATATGCATTTATTTGTTCCTTTGGCAAACCAAACTATTTTCAATTTACATTTTATTACAGGGAATAATAATATATGTACATACATACATTCGTATGTATGCATTTTGTAGATAGTATAAAACTTTAAAATAAATAAAGGAAAACTTCAAAGAAATGTATTTGCATATATGGGACAACTAAGTTCAATTGCATCTTTATTAAATATAGTGTTGCATGCATATGTGTGCACTGAAGCAACATGACCTACCTCACGAGCATCGCCTAATCATATCTTATGCAGTAACTAGCGGACCCTCACCCGTTTCGCTGGGTGAAAGAAAAATATAAATGAAAAGTGTTCTTTGTTTTTTTCTTGTCTCATCATTTATGTTGAGCAGTATTTTCAGTGAAATAAACAAATAAAAAAACACATTTTCTAAATGGATTGACAAATGAATAACAGCTGGATGGCGATCATGAATCGGAAATGATAATATTCTCCAAACTGCTTCTTTGCTACTAATGTATTTTCCCATTTGGTAATTAGTAATTTCATCATTTCGATTTACAACTCCAAATACTGCCGTGTCACTTCCTTTATTGATATATGTGCATATGTATTTGATGGATTTTACGGAGTTACAATAATCAACATTTATATGTGCGTTAAATGTTTTCGATAATAATTTGGAATACAGAACTATCCAACGGTTATCGATCTCCACATCTTGATTATTTATTTTCACAGTGACTGTTTTTCCATTATCTTCTGGTGATCTTCTACGGTACAATGGATATCCATCATTTCCAGTCATTGTTTCAGCAATTAATTGCCTTGGGGAGTTTTTTGAACATATACGATCAACCATACATGGATAATTTTGATTTAACGTACCACACGGTCCATGAATCATGTTTTTGGTTTCAGTAGTATGTAATTCTGGATCTTCATTTATATCTGGAATTTCAGCACATATAATATGATCAATTTTATCTGTGGTTAGTTTTTGTTTTAACCAAATCAAAATATGCGCATGAGGCAAATGTAATTCAATCGTTCTGTTTCTATTTTCGCATACATGTCAACAATATACTGATGAAATAATTTACGACATTTTAAAATGTGATTCTCTTGATTTTCTCTTATCATGATTCTGTATGCATAATAATTCATTGCGCTTACAGTTTTATTTGTTTCTTGACCATTTTCTGGATTTATTTGTTTTATATCAATCGAATAACCATCTTCACCAGGACAGAACATAAGAGGATATTGTAATGCATCATATTTTCGATGCGTTTCATTAACACGTTGCAGTGTATCATTTCCTCTTTGCAAAACAATATCTCTTGGTTGAAATTCATCTCCAGATATAACAATTGCAACATCGTTGGTTGAAGTTGGTTGATTGTATCTTACACGATGTTCGCCGGCAGGCGTTTTATTTGTATCAATTTTAATTTTATGATGATCAGATGACAATCTTTCGATTGTTGTTTTAAAACGTTGCACCAAAACATTGTGTGTGTATAATAAATCTTGTAACTCTCTCATAATGACTCTGTTTATATTTCTGGAAAATGCACACCGTGCTTCAAGTTCATCATCGTTGTCATTAATTAATTATTAATCTTCTTTAATCTACAGTATTATTTTAAAACATGGCGCTTATTCTTATATGAAAAGAAAGGTTTTGATGAGCATATTTCCGGAAAATTATAAAAATAAAATTGGTTAATTTGTTCATGAAATATTTGCGTGTAAAGTTATCAAAATTTTCATATTGATAACAGCGATGCCTATGCAAAGCGGGTTGACACACAAATATACGCATATATGTATGTATATGAGTACGTTTGCTTTGTTTAGCTTACTAATAAATACATATCGCACTTGTTACGTTAAAGCGTAACAACTCAAACTCTGAACATTTTCAGTAAAGACGAAAAACTGTTTCCGTAAATATTAATAATATAGGTATATTATTACAAGGGAAAAAATATGTAATTGCACGAAAATATCATTAAAAACAATATAACGGTTGTTTCATTCTTATTTGTTTAGTAGTTGCGCTAAAATAACAAATTTTTGAGTGGTTACTCTTTTCCTTTTCTTTTTGAGTTGTTACGCTTTAACGTAACAAGTGCGATATGTATTCATGAACATAGTCCCAACGGTTGCTGCGAATTTTTTTCAAAACTTTGTTGTGATGGTATTGCCATGATGTGGTATGAATTGACAATTTACTTGAAATTTGTCAGTTCACTTAAAACAACGGTAACAGTGCAAATTAGTAAGAGTTTTGGGCAGACGCAAAATAGAATTTATTTTGAGAAAAAAGTACATACATACATATTAAATTTTAAAATATGCCTAGAGGACGACCAAGAAGAGTTCGTAGAAGAGATCCTACTTTAAGTGGAGGAATGGAGCAGGTAAGTAAGTGATAAATGTTTGAAACGTCACGTATTGGATATGATTGGTAGAAGCATCCACTTTTGTTTTCGTTCACACATATATGGTACAATTGAACTACAATATATAAACGTATGCATGTATTTACAAATTTTGTGTCCGCTTGATCCTTTTTGCAAAACTCAAAATTTTAAATAGTTTTAAAAAATGAAGAGAGAGAGACAAATTACAATAGTTTTTTATTTGATACTATTTCAAAGGTAAACTGTATTTGGGCTATTCTCAGACAAATTTTATAGTAATAGACGATGCCCAACGCTATTTAAAAGAACAGTATTACCCATCAAATCAACGAACTTTTTGACGCAGATATACATTTTTAAGTGTTTTTTTTTTCTTTGTATTGTATTCTATGTGTGTACATTTATATATCATATATGAATATGAACTTTGAAAATTTTTTTTACCATTCTTCTTAAAATTTTTTAAAACGTAAAGATCTGTGAAAAAAATCCTTTTACGAATGGCAATAAAAAAAAATTGTATACACGCTTTTGGCATGGATCCATCTACTTGCTGTAAACGCCTTTTTGGCATTTGGCACACGATGTGTCGTACTAGAAAAGAGTACATGTCTATCCTTCAAATAAGATAGAGTTTTAACAAAGTGGTTGTGCGCTTAAATCGGTTTTTGTTGAAAACTTACATCTCTTTGCTTCCGCTTCATATATGTTTTAAACGATTTCATGTTTTTTAGGTCCGTATTCATGCAAGCACAAGTACATACAAAAAAGCTCTAGATCCAGCATTTAATGCAGAATATAGCACGCTTGGTGGTTTAACCAGTATATGTTTGCATTGCAATGTTAAACATTTTAAATGTGAAAAGGTAACTTTCCATTATTGAAAAACTTTGGTAAACTTGACAAAGAAAAATTTTTTATAGGGAAGGGGGCGTCCATAAATTACGTGAGGTGTTTTTTTCAATTTTCTGACCCTCCCTCCTCCCCTGGTGAGATGTCGTGAGATTTTATTCAACCCCCTCCCCCATCCCCCAATCTCACGTGAGATTTTTCAAAATGTGGGTTTCTTATGTAAACGCGTTGGATTGTTATTGTAAAAAGAAAAAAAATTTGCTTCGTGCTTTTATTTACGACTAGTTAAGACTAGTAATCAATATTGCTGAGAGTTATAAGTGTAATAAAAATTTAACAATAGAAGACTTAAATCGTAACTACTGCGATTAAAAAAAGAATATCTACTCTAATTCAGTTCATGGAGAATCATGCGCGGTTTCAAGAGAGACTATTGGGACCAACATGTCCATATGATTTTCAGTAAAATCATATGCTCCTTCAACTTCGTTCTAATCTAGCCACTCTAAGCCGTTGACGCTTGCGCACAGTAACTCATTAGCTCGTCTTGTGACAATCCGTGAGGGTCGCACTTTGCGGAACATACGCGCTTGCTTAGCTGGTGCAATGTGAGCTGCTCTCCTGTGCTCTGCAGCTCTTGTGATAGATGCGAAGTAAATACCGCATGTACTGCAGCATATTTTCTCTAAATCATCACGTATACTTGGGCAATAGAGATCAATAGGCGTGCTGATGAAGGCATTCAGCGGTTGAATCGGTACGCGTATTAGAAATGGAGCAAATGATTTTCCGTCATGTTCTTTAAAGTCCGGAATTGTCAAACGTCAACCTGAGTGATAGGGCGTTCGGCTCATAGTGGCGCGAAAACAACCGACGGGCTACACTGTACCGCAAATTCAGATTAAATTGAGCTATTTGGTATAAAACAAATATGGTGGTTTGACAGTAGTAATGTATAACGTCGAAGTATGAATGAAATTATTTTCTTTCGAACGAATTAGTGAATGATCTTAATCATACTACGATTACGCTTGAGATTAAATCTTAAGCATGTCAATTTTTTTGTTTCAATCAGAAAAAAAATTGCGTGATATTTGCCGAGACCCCCCCTCTCTCCAACGTAAGATTAGATGAGATTTGACTCGACCCCCTCCGCCCCTAAAACATCTCACGTAATTTATGGACGCCCCCGAAGAAATCAATTCCTTACATGCTGTCACGGTGGGAAAGTGCATATACCGATACCTCGCGTACCTGATTTTTTGGAAAGGGTTTTTGAAAATAATTTGAACTCTTTCCGGTCCCATTACTTAGAGAATATAAGACAAATAAATAGCTCATTCGCTTTTGCATCTTTTGAAGCTAAAATTGTAGAGCCACCAGGACGTGGCCCTTATTGTTTTCGGATACATGGATCAATTTACCATCGAGTGGGTCCTTTACATGCTAATAATGATTAAAACTCATTATACGCACAGCTTTATATACTTGATACTGACCAAGCCACTGACATTCGACTACAAAGGAATGCAAATTGCGATAGTTCCTTGATGAAATGCCTACACGAGATGATATCAACCGTGAATCCCTTAGCCCGTCAGTATAAATTTATGGCACAAGTTGAACGCGAGGAGGAACAGGGGGCACGACAGGAAAATCGAGTTCCGCACAAAGTGAGCATGATTTTCTTCAGTAGTCATGCGAATCGGCGTTATAATTTGCCTAACTGCTCAGAAATTGCAGCCGTTTTCACAACTGAGGATGGTGAACCACCGGCAAGCCGTGATTTAAGAGTATTTTCTCACAGCTTAGAAACACAGTATTGCACCACATAGATTATGCGGTCCCTTGGTTTACCCTCTTTTATTTCCCTATGGTGAGCCAGGATACGACGAAGCACTACTACATGAGCAAGAATACAGAACAAGTCGCAGGTTCAGGGTCACACAGTTGCAATTCGTTGGATATCGAATGGCGATTCGAGAAGGTTTCAGCTTCCTTCATGCTTCAGGTAAACTTTGGCAACAATATTTAGTTGATCAGTACGTTAGAATAGAGGGTGCAAGGTGGGCGTTTTTGCGTAATCATCAACATCAGCTCCGAGTTGAAACAAATGCTGGCTTACACGATTATGTTATGCGTCAAGCAGAACTAGAAAATGCACGCTCTGGTCGCATTGTCGTTCTGCCTTCCAGTTTTCCAGGCTCACCTCGCAATATGGATATGCATTACCAAGATGCCATGGCTATTGTTAGAAAACATGGAAAGCCGTCACTTTTCATAACTTTTACCTCTAATCCAAAATGGCCTGAGATAACTCAAAACATTGAACAGTATCAAGTACCCCAAATGCGTCCTGAGTTAATAGCGCGAGTTTTTAAGCAAAAACTAAAAGATCTTTTAAATGATATTTCAAAAAAGCATGTATTTGGAAGGGTGAAATATTTTCTATACGTAATAGAATTTCAAAAAAGAGGTCTACCGCATGCACATATTTTGGGTGCTCTTCATGATGCAGATGCCATTATTGATGCTTCTATTATAGACTTGGCTGTTTGTGCTGAAATTCCGAATAAAGAAACTGAGCCTGAACTTCATGAAATTGTTTTAAAATGTATGGTGCATGGTCCATGTGGCCCACTTAATCCTTCATCGCCTTGCATGTCTGAATCTGGAGAATGCACAAGAAAATATCCAAAACTATTTCAAGCCGCTCACATCAATGTTGAAATATGTTCTTCAATCAAAAGTGTTAAGTACCTACATAAATATATCTATAAAGGATATGATTGTGCAAGTATTCAGATCATTGAACAACCTGTTAGTAACTGCATTAATTTTGATGAGATAACGACTTTTGTAGATGCTAGATATGTAAGCGCACCAGAAGCGTGTTGGAGACTTTTTGAATTTCCAATGCAGGAAAAATCACACACAGTAAAACCTCTTGCGGTACACCTTCCAAATTTACAAAATATTTACTTTCGTGAAGACAGTGCTATTATAGCAGAAGCGATTACGGAATTCCGAGACACTACACTTACTGCGTACTTTAAGCTGAATACAATAGATACTTTTGCTAATACATTGACTTACCAAGAAATTCCTGAACATTACACTTGGCAACAAGGCTCACGTTCGTGGCAGAGAAGAAAAAATTTAGCCAACGCAATAGGCAGAATTTATTTGCATTACGTTCACTGTTAGTTTCCATAAAGGGTCCTAAATCATACAATGATTTATTGACAGTTGGTAATGAGCTCCTCTCTTCTTTTTGGGAATCGGCCGTCAAACGAAAGCTATTAGTGGATAACTCGGAATGGGTTGCTGTTTTGACAGAAGTTTTTACCTTCAAAATGCCCTCACAGTTAAGACGTATTTTTGCCATGATTTGCGTGTTTGGTGAACCTACTTCGCCCCTTGAACTTTGGACAACATTTAAAGAATATTTTATTGAAGATTTTGTAAGAGATAATAATGTAGTAGAAAGTGAAATATTGGCGTTGCGGGAAATTAATCAAATTTTACTTTCCCACAATACATCTTTAAAACATTTTGATTTGCCGGAAGTTTCTTTTGCAGACAACCTTACAACTTTAACAACTGACATTGAAGTCGATTTGATATGCGCACAAACATTAAAAGATCAGCTTAATCGAGAACAAAAACACCTTTTTGACGAAGTATGTACAATGTTAAATGATGGGGGCATATTTGTTAAAGCTGTTTTTATTGATGGACCTGGTGGCTCTGGAAAAAACATTTCTATATAAAACTCTTACTCACTATATTCGTGGTATTGGAGAAAAAGTGATTACCGTAGCTTGGACAGGTATAGCTTCAATTTTGTTGCCAGGCGGGCGAACTGCTCACAGCGTTTTTAAATTTCCCATACCGTTGAGTGAATCGTCAGTTTCTTTGGTAAAACCAAACACTAAAGCTGGCCAGGCAATAAAGGCAGCAAAAACTATTATTTGGGATGAAGCTAGCATGGTACCTGGCAGAGCTCTGTTTTGTTTAGATCGTCTTTTGCGCAATATTCACCAAAATGAGACGCCTTTTGGTGGGAAAATTATTATTCTGGGTGGAGACTTTCGGCAAGTTTTGCCTGTGGTACCGAGAAATACGCGAACTGGCATAGTTGGTAATTGTTTAAAGCGCTGCTCTTTGTGGAAATTTTTTAAATCATTTAAGCTCACAATCAATATGCGTAGTCAAGAACCCGACTATTGCAATTTTCTTTTGCGCATAGGACACGGCGAAGGGCAAGACAATGCATCAAGAGTAAAAATTCCTGATCAAATTCTTTTAAAAAACGGAAACCTCATTGACTGGGTTTTCCAACCAAATAATGGAATAATAGAAATTGATAATTTAAAAGACCCAGCCATATTATGTCCAAAAAATGATCAATGTGCCGTCATAAACTCGAGTATAGTCGATATGCTACCTGGTCAAGAGCGCACATATCTCAGCGCTGATACGATTGTTTCACAAGATTCACAAGATCAGGTAAGATTCCCTGTGGAATTTTTACACTCCTTCAATTTTAGTGGAACTACGCCGCATAAGCTTCAATTGAAAATTGGAACAGTGATAATGTTGATTCGCAATTTAAGCCCAGCAGAAGGATTGGTGAATGGCACACGACTTATCATAAAACAAATGCATCCGAATTGCTTGCACGCGGAAGTGTTATGCGTAGAGACTCAGCGAAGGCGATTTCTATTGCCTCGTATAAATTTGCAGCCGAGCGAAACCACACTTCCTTTTACGTTGAAGCGTCGCCAATTTCCAATTATAATAGCCTTCGCCATAACTATAAATAAGGCCCAGGGGCAAACATTATCAAGGGTGGGGCTTCATTTAAAGGACGATTGCTTTGCCCACGGCCAACTTTATGTTCCGTTAAGCCGGATTAGATCCTGGGAAAATGTACGAGTTCAAATGGGCAATAACGAAAACTTGACGTTGAATGTAATTTATAATGAAGTAATTAAAAAAAAAAATACTGGTTTAACTGAAAAAAATTTTAAAAATGTTATATGCATAAGTTCTTACATATTACATATGAATAAAAATATACACTTTTCTAATCATCATAACTTTTAATATATAAAAGTGTCACATATGCTGTTTACTTTCCGTGGGAAAAAAGCCCACCCGATATTCGGGGGTTACATACTAGTCTATAGTACAATATTATTTTAAAACATGGCGCTTATTCTGACTAAACTACAATATGTACAGATATGAAATATATATGAAAAGAAAGGTTTTGATGAGCATATTTCCGGAAAATTATTAAAAATTAAAATTGGTTAATTTGTTCATGAAATTTTTGCGTGTAAAGTTATCAAAATTTTCATATTGATAACAGCCATGTCTATGCAAAGCGGGATGACACACAAATATACGCATATATATGAGTACGTTTGCTTTGTTTAGATCTCTTTCTAATGAGCACAGCATTGTACTCGTATACATTTGGATTCTCAATAATTGTTTTGTTTTGTTCTCTTTACTAATAAATATGTATTCATGAACATATTCCCAACGGGTGCAGGGCATTTTTTTCAAAATTTTGTTGTGATGGCAATAATTGGTATGAATTTACAATTGACTTGAAATTTGTCAATTCACTTAAAACAACGGTAACAGTGCAAATTAGAAAGAGTTTTGGACAGACGCAAAATAGAATTTATTTTAAGAAAAAAGTACATCCATATTTAATTTTAAAATATGCCTAGAGGACGAACAAGAAGAGTTCCTACTTTAAGTGGAGGTATAGAGCAGGTAAGTAAGTGATAAATGTTTGAAACGTCACGTATTGGATATGATTGGTAGAAGCATCCACTTTTGTTTTCGTTCATATATGGTACAATTGAACTACAATATATAAACGTATGTATGTACTTAAACATTTTGTGTGCGTTTGATGCTTTTTGCAAAACTCAAAATTTAAAATAGTTTTAAAAAATGAGGAGAGAGAGACATATTAGTTATTTATTTGATACTATTTCAAAGGTAAACTGTATTTGGGCTATTCTCAGACAAATTTTATAGTAATAGACGATGCCTAACGCCATTTAAAAGAACACTATTACCCATCAAATCAACGCACTTTTTGACACAGATATATATTTTTAAGTGTTTTTTTTCTTTGTATTGTATTCTATGTGTGTACATGTATATTTTTATGTATGCAGCCATTATCAAATCATATATGAATATGAACTTTGAAAATTTAAAACGTAAAGATCTGTGAAAAAAAGTGTCACATATGCTGTTTACTATCCGTGGGAAAGAAGCCCACCCGATTTTCGGGGGTTACATACTAGTGAAATAAATTTGCAAAAATTTTGACTCTTGATCGGGTAGCTGTAGTAATGAACCTATTAAGTGATATGCTTGCCCTTGAATCTGAAAAAAGCCATAATTTGTGTCCATAAAATCTAATGATTCATTAGATGTGTCAGCGAATGTTGTTGAACGTTGAAGTTTATGTATTACCTTGAACGTTGCCATGAAGTTATCGGTTATAATTTTTCCAGCACCAAAAGATGTCATTTGAAAACATGAATTATGTGTGGAAATTTTTTCAAGAAAATGTTTGGAATCGGGTGATGTTCCCGATAATAATGTAGCTAATGGTTCGGGCGGATATTGTGTGTCTGGTAAACGAACTTTTCCTGCAGCGCAACACATGCCTGGTGTTTCAGTTTTGAATTTCAATGCTTGACAAAATCCGCAAATTTTATCCATACTTCCAATGACAACGTATTTGTGAGATGAATAATCAAGTGGTGGATTATATTGAAATGCTGCACCATTCAAATTTACAGAATTGATATTTATTGGCCGATTTTGAGAACGTGACCTAGTACGATCTCTTTGTTGACTTAATCTATCAGCATGATTTTCCTCACTTTCATTTTGTCTCTGATTTTGCACATTTCTATTGTGACGTGTATTACGTCCGATGTTAGCATGTCTTCTACCTCTTGGCATTTCTTTTACCGAGTCAAAGTGGTCTTCTTAATGTCACTCTGAGCTTTTGATTGCTACTTTTCTTGTTTTTAAACTGGAATTCAAATTAACATACTGTTAGCGCCATCTTTTAAAAATATAATTGAACTGTGAGCACGCGTTGAAATGAAAATTACACAGAACAGAAATGGGAAATGATCAGCAAAAATAATATATATTTTTGAAAATTTTCTTGAAAATATCTACGGAAAGTGTGAAAACAATCTCTTTTCTTAAATATCTTAAGTAAAAACTTCTAAAATATTAATTATTTTTTGCCGATTTCTGTTGTGTGTATTTTTCACACCATTTATTCACTGTTTCACTTGTTATCAATCATTTGCAAAATTAATATATATTTTGTAAATTTTTCGTGAAAATATCGTTGGAAAATGTGAAAACAATTTCTTCTCTAAAATATTTCTGACGCACTTTTTTTATCTCTTTGGTTGATGCCTGGAATCTGCTTCACTTGAACACTTTACCAAATAAAAAACTTTCTTGTTAGTTTTAACACTTACTTTCACTATGCACTATTACTGATAACCTTTGGTAATCTTCTAAGAAAAAGGCCTTGCTTAAGTATTTTTTTAGCAACGACCTGTTCAGGTTCGTTGAGCTAAAGGCTTTGCTTCGGTTATCCCGAAGTGTGGGTGTAAAGAAGAAGTATTTAAGCAAAGTGTTAAGCTAGTCACAGCAGCATTGTGTTACGATTAATTATTGCAGGCGGTCAGCTACAGCTGTGCCTGCTAATTTGTATGTTTCTATTCTATGCGAATGCAGGCGTGCAGCCACTGCTGTATGAATATATGTATATGTATGTATGTTTGCATTCCATTGAAATTTATGTAATGGAATGAAAATTTAGGCATAACTACTGCTGCGTTAACTTGTACATATGTGAGTAAAATGTACGCTCCATGCAACCGTTTACAATAACAACCACACGCCTAAAAAGAACGCTGCCTCGTGTATACTGTGTGTTGACGAAGAAGTAAAGGAGATTTTAACCAAACATAGTTACAAACCTTCTCCAATGTGGCAAAGTTGTGGCAACGCACAGTGCGGCCGATTCCCAAAAAGCTGGCCAAAAGTCGAAAAAAAAAGTTTCTAGATAGAGTTTTTTTGTCTTTGGGTTGGCTACAGTAATGCCTTGAGTAGTGAAAACCTTTCATAGCAACGTCCTGTACCCTAAGTATCCTCTGTATTTTCAGTCGCAACGTGGCCTTCGTTTGAGCATCGTATTACTGTCGATGAATAGTGAAAGTTGTACACATTTGAAAGATTTTGTAATGGAGTAAATTGAACAAAACATAATGGAATCATCTTCGGAAGGTTAGTAAAATACGAGAAATCTTTAGTACATATCAATACCTCGACACAAAATTTTTAGCTGCAGCAATACGTAGATACATTTTTTGCAATTTTTTTATAAAATTTGAGTTTTCAAACTGTATAGTAATACAACGCCGTCATATGCTGCTTTGAAACCTGTTAAAGGTTACTCAAAAAAGTAATGGTTACTGAATAAAACAAGATTCAGCTGCTACCACTTGCTACCTTGCGACCCCGAAAACATATAAATTTACATGCATCTTGATTATGTTCTTGAATATACGCTATTTCACGTGAGGGGGTGGCCAATAGGGGTGGAAGGGGGTGGATTTTCAAAATTTTAAGACCAAATTCGTAATCAGCGACCCTGAAAACATAAATTAACATGCATCTTGATTATATTCTAGAATATACGCTATTTCACGTGAGGGGGTGGCCAATAGGGGTGGAAGGGGGTGGATTTTCAAAATTTTAAGATCAAATTCGTAATCAGCGACCCCGAAAACATATAAATTAACATGCATCTTGATTATGTTCTAGAATATACGCTATTTCACGTGAGGGGGGGGGGGGGGGGCCAATAGGGGTGGAAGGGGGTGGATTTTCAAAATTTTAAGATCAAATTCGTAATCAGCGACCCCGACAACTCCCGAGTAAGAAATTTTGAATCAATTACTTAATTTTTTGAGTTTTGGCCAGCTTTTCGGGAATCGGCCGCACTGTGCGTCGGTTCGAATCTCGGTGAAACACCAAAATTAAGAAAAACATGTTTCTAATAGCGGTCGCCCCTGGGCACTCGGCAGGCAATGGCAAACCTCCGAGTGTATTTCTGCCATGAAAAAGCTCCTCATAAAAATATCCGTTCGGCGTCGGCTTAAAACTGAAGGTCCCTCTATTTGTGGAACAACATCAAGACGCACACCACAAATAGGAGGGTGTACGCGCCAATTATATATATATATAAAACCATACCATCATCTTTGGCCGCAGACCCCAAGTTTGTTCGTAAAGACTTTGGCATACGTATATTGCTCTCAAGGCTTTGTTTGTGATGTACGGTAAAGGATTTTTCGAAATCAAGATTTTGTCAAGGATTACTCCCAGATATTTCATGCCCCCAGATAGAGTTAAGTCGGCGTTTAATGGTGCCTAGACTTAATTTCCTTCTTCGGGTGAGGGTACCCCACAAGTTTTGTTCGTATTGAACGAAAGCCCTTTCTCCCGACACCAGCTTCGCGTAATGTCGAGTGCTAGTTGCATGCGATCAGTTATAAAGGGTGGTTAAGTTTCAAAGGCCGGTATTGATTTTGAATAAAACACAATTTTTTTTAAGAAATTATTGTCATTTCTCTTTACTATGATAATATTGACACAGCTCAATTACGCATAGAATAAAATATCGGCCAAATGGTCGCCGCGGCCTGGGCGGCACACCTCCATCCGTTGGTCCAAATTTTTTATGACGCTGAGGCATAATTGAGGTTCTATGCCGTTAATGTGCCGAATTATTACATCTTTTATCGACGTACACGTTTTCTTTCAAATAACCCCAAAGAAAGAAGTGCAACGGTGTCAAATCACATGATCTTGGCGGCCAATTGACATCGCCAAGACGTGAGATTATTCGGCCATTAAATTTTTCGCGCAAAAGAGCCATTGTTTCGTTAGCTGTGTGACAAGTGGCACCGTCCTGTTGAAACTACATATCATCCATATCCATATCTTCCAATTCGGGGCATAAAGAGTTCGTTATCATCTCACGATAGCGAACACTATTCACAGTAACTGCCTGACCGGCCTCATTTTGGAAAAAATACGGCCCAATGATACCGCCGGCCCATAAACCGCACCAAACAGTCACTCTATGTGGGTGCATTGGTTTTTCGCCAATCACTCTCGGATTATCATTCGCCCAAATGCGTCAATTCTGCTTATTAACGAATCCACTGAGGTGAAAATGTGCCTCATCACTGAAGATGATTTTCTTCACGAAGTGCGCGATATGCATTTGGATTTGAACGCCCGTTTTCATAATAACCCTGAATAACTTTAACGCGTTGCTCGATTGTGTATCTTTCTATGGTTCAAATTGAATTAGTCTGAAATTGAAAAATGTCAAATGAAATACAAAAAACAACTTGACGTTTAGGTGTGGCTTACATTCAACATCGGCCCTTGAAATTTAACCACCCTTCATGTAGTAAAGTTAAATTTGCCTCTAACCATGATGACTTAATCGTCAGAAAAGCCCTGAACTTCGTATCCGAGATCGTCGAGTGCCTGTGGAAGCTCGTGAATGATCAATAGCCAAAGTAGCGATGGTAAAACGGCTCTTTGGGGGCATCCTTTAGTCCACTTGACACATAATCGTTTTGGCCAAGTTTCAAAGATTGTCATTCTATTCCTCAGTATATTGAGAAATTACATTATGATTAGTGTATCTATTTCTTTCCTAACCATACCTTCCTCAATAGAACTGAAAAAAGCATTGTCGAATGCCCCGGTAATGTCAACCGATGTACAGAAGGCAATCTGCTTACCAGCCATTGCCTTTTCGATCTTGGCCGTAAGACTATGTATGGCAATTTCTGTCGACTTACCTGACTGGTAAGCATATTGTTCAACATGGAGAGGCGAATCTCTAAGATAAGCATCTCTAATGTATTGCTCAATTCTTTTTCCATAACTTTGATCAGGAAAGAAGTTATGCTTATGGGTCCATCACCCTTTTTGCCTGCTTTCTGAATGAAAGCTACCCGGGCTTTACTCCAATTTTTTCGCACTATGCCTAATTCCAGGCTTATCCTGAAAATATTTGTCAAAACCGGTGCTAATACATTCACGCCGTGCTGTAGTAGACACGGCGGTATGTTATCAACAGCTGGTGATTTAAATCGACTGAAGGTGGAGATAGCCCATATAGTTTTGTTCACTGTAAAAACTTTACGGCCAAGGGAGAGTTCCGTTCGTGTAGACATTAAGAACCGGATGTCACCAGTGTTTTGGCTATCCTCACCCACACTGAAACAGTCCAGAAAATGAATATCCAGCAAAAGCTTTCCCATTTCCTCCAGACTCTCCGTAAAACTTCCGTTAGTCTTCTGCACCCTGTGTAGCCTACTCTCCAGAGACCGTCGGTACCTCTTTGCCAGGACCAGGATTGCCCTTGGCTGAGGTCTCCACTCCTTCCATCAAGTTGCAAGCCGGCGGAGAGATTACGGACACTGCGGAGAAGTAGTCAACATTTTCGTTGCCAGCTGGTGCGAATCGCTTCGTCGGCCTGTTGTTGTTGTTGTAGCAGTATCTTCGCCCTGTCAGTGTAGTGTAGTTACCGGTCGTCTTCGTCTAGCTCATCTAACGGTAGGCCCAGGAAACTGGCTGTTTCGACGAGTTGGGTCCAGAGGAAGAGGGGTGTTAGATGAGTGGGTTTGTTGGCATGTGAAAAGGTGGTTAGTGTCGTGCGAGGTGCCTTCACATGCTGGACATATGTTTAGTATGTCGGGGTCGATTCTGGATAGGTAGGAGTTTAACCTGCTACAGTATCCAGAACGTAATTGTGCCAAGATTACGCGGGACTCTCGGGGAAGCTGGAGCTCTTCATCTGCGATGGGTGGTGGTTGGACTACGATAACGGCATTCGGGGGTCGGGAGCTTAAGAAGGTGGTAAGGGTCTCCCGATGGATGTCGTTAATGGTCTGTCTGTATACTGTCTGATCCTGGAGTGGTCTGTCTGTTTTGTCCAGGATCTCGTCCACGTAGTTGAGGAAGTGTCTCCTGATGTGCCTGGGAGGTGGCTCGGGCTCGAGCAGGTGTCTGCATGGGTGAGGCCTGCGGTGACACCCTAGCAGAAACTGCTTGCCGAGCATTTTGTCGTGCTCCTTAACAGGGAGCATGTTAGCCTCATCGTGTAGGTGTTGAATTGGGGACATCAGGAGACATCCTGTCGCGGTCCTAATGGCAATATGCATGTGCATGTCAACGTGATCGGTCGTGTTTTTTGATTGCTCCGCTATCGAAGTTTTAATTATGAAGCTAAGCCATCTTAAATTAAAAATTGTGTAATTTTCATTTATGAGACAGTGACTCTATTTTATTACATTTATTCATTATACCGAACTAACAATGCCGTGTCTCTGTGCCAACAAGGTTGAGCGTACACAAGAGAAAGTGCAGTGCGCCAAGTGCAATGATTTTTATCATTTAAATTGTGTCAACCTACAACCTGTTGACTTGGAATTTTTACTTAAAACGGGTAAGCAATTTATCTGTGATAAGTGTGCCGCTGTTCGACGCCAATCCCTTCGAGCACCATCAACTCCCATCAACCTGGATGACGAAATTGCCTCTGCTGATAATGTACCTGTGAATCCAGCTAATCTAAGTGCACATTTATCACCACATCAACAACTGCCGAAATCAACATCAGCTGATGACGTAAACAAATCTGATATCAGTCTGAAAACAATTATCAGAGAGATTGCTGCTCTGAAATCGGAAAATGCTCGTGCGATGGCTGCAATTAGCTCTCTCAAAGAGGATAAGCAGTTGCTGATTTCGCAAATAAGTGATTTGTGTGCAGAAGTAAAGGAGTTACGAAAACATCAAACGGTTGATGTCTCCTCTGCTCTGGTACAGCTAACCGCTGAGGTGAAGGACCTTAGTGCTTGTGTTCTTGCATGTGAGTGTCATGCAAGGAACACAAAAAATGCGAAAAGCAAATCGAAGAGACAGGAGCCACTACTACCAGTGACTGCTGCTACGTCGCCTGCAAACGCGTCTATTGTTGCTGCTCCGCTTGGTGAGACTAGTTCGTATTCCTCTGCTTCGCACTCTCATGCTGCTGCTGGCGATGCGCCGCTCTCTTACAGCGCTGCTGTTACTAATACAGCTAAAGTGAAGCTGACGCCAATTGCTGCTGCTACTGCTACTACGTCCGTTCTCCCATCAACATCAACTTGCAAAAAAGCGTCGGCAATGCCGACTTCTCTGGCACCTACATCAAATCGTACACGTGAATGGAAAACCGTAACTAGAGCTAACAGAAAAAAGGTTAAACAACCTTTAGTTATCGGTTCAAACCAAAATAGTGAATTAAGTGTAGTTCCTAACATGAAGTGGCTGCACATATCGTCCTTCTCGAACACTGTGACAGCTGCCGATATTGTGGACTATGTTGCGAAACATGCAGCAATTGACCGCAAATTTCTTTCCTGCTATATGCTTATAAAAAAGGATACCCTCGTAAAGGATTTCAAGAAAATCAATTTTAAGCTAGGCGTATCTGAATTTTCCTATGATAAGCTTTTAAATGCGGATATATGGCCTACGAACGTAAAAATTAGGCCATTTACTTTTTTTCAAAAAGACGTCACTCCACCTCTAATTCCGTAACTTCTGCAGCTAACTCCATCGCTAGTAGTAAATTATTAAAATTGTATTTTCAAAATATATCTGGACTTCGAACTAAATGTTCCTCGGTGTATATGAAAAGTTCTATCTTAGACTTTGATGTTTTTGTACTCGTTGAATCTTGGCTGAATGAAAATTTCTTTGACTGTGAAATTTTTGACCTCAATTTGTACGACGTTTTCCGTAAAGACCGTGACCCTGTCAAATCTGGATGTTCCAGAGGAGGTGGTGTTCTCATTGCTGTTCGGAGAAAATTTCGGGCATCATTGGTTACACTTACCAATTCTGACACACTCATCGATCAGCTTTGTGTTCGTGTTTATGGCTCATCTGGAACAGTTTATGTGTGTGCATCCTACATTCCGCCGAATAGTCCGGATTATTTATACTTTGCACATACTGACAATGTTGTGTCATTAGCATCAAGCATAGCTGGTGACAGTCATCTTTGTGTCCTCGGTGATTTTAATTTATGTCGCCTGAGTTGGTCCCCACTTAGAAACTCGGCTGCTTTTATGGCTTCTAACGTAAATTCTTCAGCCGAAATGCATGTCATTGATAGCTTTTTAAGCATTGATTTGTCACAAATTAATGGTTTTTATAATAGCCTTAATAGAATCCTAGATCTAGTGTTTATTTCAAATAACATCAACTACACGTTGTCGGAAGGCATTGCTCCCATATCTTTAACTGATAAACATCATGTTCCTCTTTCTCTTGAGTTGGAATTTTATGAGTTTTCTGAGGTATCCGATGAGCCTAACATCAAATTTAATTACAACTCATGCGACTTCACAATTTTTAATGAAATTTTATTAAGTATTGACTGGGATAATGCCTTCCTCGACAATGATGTTACCTCCTGTTTTCATTTTTTTAAGACTAAGGTTTCTGAGCTGTGTTTGAAGCACATTCCTATTTATCATAAGAAAGTATATAAGACACCTTGGCATACCAAGCGGCTTAAGCATCTAAAGAATCTGAAAAACAAATTTTCTAAACTGTATAAAAGGTCTGGAGACCCAATGCACTACTCAAAATTTCAATGCCATTTAAAAGAGTTTAACTGTTTGAACAAGTTCTTATATAGAAATTACATCTTGAATTTCGAAAACAATATTATTTCGGATCCGAAGGCCTTTTGGCAATTCATCAAATCAAAAAAGTCTTGCTCAATGGTGCCAAACAATGTTTTTTATAATGGTAAATATGCAAATTCTGCCATAGAATCTGCCAATTTATTTGCCGACTTTTTTTGCTCTAACTTTGAACCCGACTTAGACTTCGATTCTAGTTTGCCCTCTAACAGTTTTTCACCTCTCAATTTTGGGACCTTGTGCCTATCTGTTACCGATGTCGTCAAGGGTATTATGAAGCTCAAGTCTACAACGAAAACTGATTCGGATGGCCTTTCGGGCATTTTGCTGAAAAACTGCTTGTGTCTCGCTGAGCCTCTTACAATTATATTTAATAAATCGTTATCCTCCGGTATCTTTGTTGACGATTGGAAATTTACTTCCGTTACGCCTATATTTAAGAGTGGAAATAAAAACGATGTTAGCAATTACAGACCGATTTCGAAGCTTTCGTCTGTCTCAAAACTTTTTGAGATAACAGTAAATGATAAGTTATATTTTGCTGTCAAAGGCCTAATATCTACCAACCAGCATGGTTTCGTTGCAAGTCGCTCCACTGTCACTAATTTATCTATTTTCAATGGTTACTGCATTTCAGCCTTCCAGAACAGATCCCAAGTTGATACAATTTATACAGACTTCTCTAAAGCGTTTGACAAAGTATCGCACCGAATACTCTTGTCGAAGCTTGCATCATTGGGTATACACTCCACGTTTTTGTCGTGGATCAAATCATATTTGTCCAACAGGCACTGCGTTGTAGCCGTTGATAATACGACATCTCGTGCATTTATTGCGTCCTCTGGTGTCCCACAGGGAAGTATTCTAGGACCCCTTCTCTTCATACTTTTTATTAACGATATTGGTTCTTGCTTTTCGTTTGCAGAACACTTGTTGTATGCTGATGATCTAAAAATATTTGCGGTGATTAACAGTCTTAGTGACTCTGAAAAGTTGCAAGCTGACTTGCACAATGTTCGGAATTGGTGCTATTTAAACCGTTTGTCACTAAATATTAGCAAATGCTTTCACGTAAAATATGCTAAATCAAACAATACTTTGCATACTTCGTATAGTATTGCTGGCTTCCCTTTGCAATCCGTTGAGGAAATTAAAGACTTAGGCGTTATTTTCGACTCTAAGCTGATTTTCACCAGCCATGTTAACCACGTCATAAGACGATCATATGCGATGCTAGCATTCGTACGCCGAAATTGTTCTGCATTTACTAACCCATACACTCTCAAAACATTGTATTGTGCTTTTGTTAGATCAAGATTAGAGTATGCCGCTATTATTTGGAGACCGTACCAAATAGGTCTGTCTAATCGGATTGAGAGAGTTCAGAAAGTATTTCTTCGTTTTGCGCTCCGATCTTTAAACTTTTCTGAACCTGTACCATCGTACCGCTCTCGATGTTTATTGATTGACTTAAAACCTCTTGATAGCAGGCGATCTATTCTATCGTGCTCATTTATTATTCGTATCATTTCTGGATCTATTGATTGTCCTTCTCTTTTAAGTAAAATTCAATTTAATATACCCAATATGAGGCTCCGACAGTACGAAACCTTTAAAATTGGCTTCTCGAGAACCAACTATGGGGTGAATGCTCCGATTCCTAGGGCATGTGCAGATTTAAATATGTTTTTCAATTCTTCCGATGCTGATTTTACGTGGCCGTATGGGATCTTAGTCAATCATCTTAAATCGTTCTTTTCTTAGTAACTACTAAACTATTGTACATTAGCTTAATATAGTCTGTAAGAATGTATCCATTTAAAGACAATAAATAAATAAATAAATAAATAAATAAAGTATTCTGGCAGGTCTGTAGCTTCGTCCACTGCGTATCACTGGTTCCAGGCGACCAGACAGGCGCGGCATAGTTGAGAACCGGTCGGCCTATTGCTTTGAAAGTCGACAGCAACATTTCTTTGCCTTTGCCCCAAGTGCTGCCGGCGAGCGACTTGAGGACCTTGTTGCGATTCTGTACTCTCGTTGCAATAGCGGTTGTGTGCGCTGAGAAGGAGAGCAAGCTGTCAAAGGTGACTCCCAAATTCTGGGGTTATTAACCTTCGGTATTGGGGTATCATCGACGTACACCTGAAGTTGCAGCTTGACCTCCTCTGTCCAGGTGGTAAAAAGGGTCGCCGTAGATTTAGTGGGAGAAAGTTTTAAGTTTCTCGCAGTGATGAAGCGAGAAAGTCGGGCGAGGTAGTCGTTTACCTTAGAGCATAGGCCATCAATATCATTGCCCGACGCCATTATCGTGCAGTCGTCGGCGTATGAGACCAGTGAGACTCCTCTGTAGCGTGGCGTGGCTGACTGTATCGAAAGCCTTTTGTAAGTCCAACGCTACTAGGACAGTCCTCTCGCAGGGGCGGTTTTGGTTTAGTCCGCGGTTTACCTGGGTGTTTATGACGGTCAGTGCCGTGGTGGTGCTGTGCACTCTACGGAAACCATGCTGGTGTGGGGCTGGAGTCAGGTGTTGTGTGAGGAGTGGGAGTAGAAGGGCTTCAAGTGTCTTCACTACTGGGGAAAGGAGAGTTATCGGACGATAAGACTCCCCTTGGTTGGCGGGTTTCCCAGGCTTCAGTAGTGGGACCACTCTCCCTAATTTCCGCTTATCAGGAATGATGAGAGTGACCAAGGACAGATTGAAGACCTTAGTGAGATATTCTACCTCCAATGGACCCAGTTTTTTCAACATCAGCATGTTTAGTCCGTCGGGGCCGATGGCTTTTGATGATTTCATTAGTTTGATGGCCCCCTGAACCTCGTCGCTGGTGAAAGTAAGCGGTGCACTGTTGTAGGGCAGTTTGTGCAACCGTCTGGTGGCACAACGTTTGGATCTGTCGACCGGAGGATGCAGTATAAATTGCCGGCTAAAATAGCTCGCGCATTTCGCGGGTCCGACGAAGTACGACCGTTGAAGGTGATATCCACCTTGTCGTTGTGCTTCGTCGGGTTCGACAGGGACCTTACGGTGGACCAGAGCTTGCTCACACCAGAGTTGAAGTTACAGGACTTCAGATGCTCTACCCATTTGGTCCGCTTATGCTGGGTGACCAGTTGCCGGATCTCCGAATTGAGATCCTTTATTCGAGGATCCCCGGGATCGGCCTGGCGTAGACGGTCACGCTCGTTTGCCATAACGGCTGCTTCGGCTGGGAAATTGGGACGTAATTCCCTGATCCGTCCAGCGGGTATGAAGCGAGCCGCGGCGGCTGTGATCGCCTTGCGGAATGCGCGTTCGCCTTCGCGCACATCGGTGGGAGTGGGTAGGGCTGCGAAGATGTCTTCAGTAAATTCCGCGAATCTGGTCCAATCAGTTTTGTTAAAGTTGACGTATGACCGGTAATCCGCGGAAACAAATTCGGCAGGTCTCTCGATCGAGATGATAATGGGCAAGTGGTCTGATGCAAGCGATAGCATAGGTCACCAGGTTATGCTATTTATCAGACCTGCGCTAGCAATTGTTATGTCAGGCGAGCTGCTGCAATTGCCCACTACCCTGGTGGGGGCGTCGTCGTTTACAGTGCTGAACGTCGAATCGTCTATCTGCTCTGCCAATAGCTGTCCCCTACCATCATTTGGCAGGCTTGAATGCCAAAGATCGTGATGCGCGTTAAAGTCACCTACTACCAATCGGTTTTCTCCCCTGATGAGCGCACCAATATCGGGGAGATATCCTGCCGGGCAGCAAGTGACAGGGGGTATGTAAATATTGAATATTTCGAGCTCGGCATCGCCTGACCGGACAGCTATACCTTGACGTTCTAAGCTGCTGTCCCTGCGGTCGATGCCTTCATCAATAAGACGATACTGCACTGAATGGTGTACTATGGACGCTAGGCCACCACCGTTGTCTCGCTCGCGGTTCTTTTGGTGCACATTGTAGCCGTCCCTGGTAATCAGGAGGGAGCTAGTGTGCAGTTTTGTCTCCTGGACCGCATCTATCTTAATTCGGAACCGACTCATGAAGTCGACTATCTCGTCAATCTTGCTCGTGAGTCCGTTGCAGTTTAGTTGCAAAAGCTTCGTCGGCCTGGAACTCGATGTTGGTGTGGAGCCACCAGAACGGGATCTTTTTGAGGTTGTCTGTTCGGGACTAGGCGTATTCGACGGCCTCATCGCCATAGACTGGGCTGTTTTCATCGCTATGCCCTCGGCAACTAAGGTTTTTAGTCGCTTGCGCCCAGCTCCGGACAACTTCACTCTGTTTCCTCGACTGTTTCTGTTGTTATCCTCATTTTTTTCTGGACCAATTTCCAGGACAGTTCTCTCCTGTTCCGAGGCATTCCGGCCCACTCCAGGCTAGGCAGAGTGTCTATCTCCTCCGGCTTGTCAGTAGAGGGACCGAGTGCCCGTCCCCTCAAGTCGAGGTCCATTATCTCACTGGAGATGAGAGCAACTGCCTCCTCAGCAAGTGATTTTTTTTCGCCAGTAGGGGCACATTTGATGGTGTGCAGTCCTGATTTTTTTTTTTCAAAACTATCCATATGATTTGTTTTTGAATCGAAATTGCTTTTTGGTTACCCATGGGGGCACCCATGGCTAATTGAAACCGTAGGTTCACCAGACTTTGTACGGAGTTCGCTATTAAGCTTGACTCTACCCCGTCAAGCAAGCTCACCGGCGTAGCTACTCCACCGTGGATTTAGGATTTTTTTTTAAGAAGTACTCTCAAGACCGGGCCTTGCAAATGAGAGGCTCTCGGCAGCCCAAAACCAGCAGAGACATGACCGTACTGATAAGGGGTTATTTGTCCTACTGATTGCGGCACTACCCCGAAGAGCTAACGACGGTCCAGGAATCGTAGAAGGTCTACTTTCAGCCTGTGCACTGTTTTAAATTTTTAACGACCTTATGTGGTCGACTTGTTGGTCCGCGAGAGGTATTTAATTTCCCTCTTCGCACCTAGCTATACCAGAGAGGGAAAATTTCCCAGCGAAAATTTCTTTAAGTAATTCAATAAAAATGTTGGTGTTTTATTTTCTTTAAATTGGCATTTTAGTGCGTTTTCATATTCAAAGCTAGGCAAAACTGCAGTAACGAGAGAGAGATTTGACTGCTGAAAGCAGAAGAACACCAACAACAACTGCAATCGGGGGCAATGCGACCAGATGTTAAAAAAAGCAAAGCTAAATAAAACTGAGTGAATTATTGAAATAATTTAAAAAAATTTATGTTTTACAAAATTATAAACATTACTTTTGAACAATGTCATGAAGAAAGAACTAAGTCTCCGAGAACAAATAACAAAAAAATCCTAAATCAAGTTACGAAAATGGTAATCTGGCAATACTGGTGTTAAAACGACGTAACTCATTGTCAAATTCGCCTAGAACAAAGTAACGGTATCACGATAGGCGCCATCTGATTATTCTTTCCGTCATGGGTGCATACATATGTATGTATATACGAGCCGCGAACATTCGACAAGCCAAAAACTTAAGATATACCAAATATTGGCAAATAATTTTACACGAAATATTCCAATATTGACTATTTTGAAAGGATCAAAAATTCGGATATGGGTGGCTCGTTTTATGAATGAAAGCATTTTTCTCCTAGAAATATGAGCACAAACTTATGTATGCATTTACTTTTGTTGTGATGTACAATATTTGAGACTGTTCAGCGCGTGGCAAATAAAAGTATCATGGCCGCCGCGACTGCGTCTGCGAATGTATTTTGTTTTTGTAGTCGCTAGGCTTAAAACTTTAGCTTTGGGCGACATACGCATGTTGAGGCATGAAGTCAGTGCGCTGTTTTTGTTGTGTTATAGAAAATTTTAGAATGCGTGGTGGCAAAGCGACCATCGCGTTACGCTTGCTACCTTTGCGTCTATCAAAGTATTTTGTTGTTGTAAGTACAATATTTGGAATATCGACTGGGGGAAGACAAAAGTACACGGAGCGAGAAGGGAGTGCTGTGTTCCCGCGCGCATAGGTATATGCATGTATGAAGTGCATATTTATAGTTACATACATATGAATACAATTATTTCGTAAGGAATTTAGAAGGCAAGTAGGTATATGTATATGTATGTCTGCTAGGACATAAAGGAGGTATGTATATAGAACAGAATTGTTTTTGCATTTGTTATAAAAAAATTCACTCACTAGTGCGAATGTACATTTGATTTCTTGCAGGAATGTGATGTGCTATGACATGTGTAACTACATAAATCAAGGTTCCTACGCCATACATGCATACTTAGATACGTGTAAGTTAACACCGGCTACGTGTTTATCCCCGAAAGCTTGCAAATTCCAGAGGAAGCTAACACTTGTTTTTCCAACTAAATTTAAAGTAATATGAAACTGCACCTGCTTTTGTGCTGCTACAATAACAAGATGTGCGACGTCAATATCAAGGGCAGCTACTCACACATTATTCCCACAAGAAATGCTGACGATAAGTCTGCTAGTTAAGAATACCATGCAAAACATTGAAACAAACAAAAGAACATGTTGAATTGCATTAAATAACTGTGGCAATAGCGGATGCGCTGGCAGAGGCAATGACGGCAGCGCAGCAACAGAGCAGGGTAGAATAGAAATTATAATTGTCTTCATAATGATTAATTAAAAATTGTAAAATCACCCCCGGCAGACTAGCAACGCGAAACATCACAACTCGGCAACTCCTAATAATAGGAGGAATAAAAAATAAAAGTTAATTGAAACTATATAAAAGTTTTTCATTTAACCAATATCGGTAAACTAAGTGTTCATATAAACACAATATCGGTAAACTGGCGCCCAACGTGGGGCCACGCGTAAAAAAAACTTTATAAAAGGATTCGAAGTTTTAAAAAAAAAAAAAACGTAGTCGTGGCCGAATTTCGATACCTACAAAGTCTGGGTAGAAAAAACGTTGCAGTACTAAATATGCCGGGAAGTCAAAATTTAAAATTTAATACAATATAAAAAAGGGGTCGTCTACCAAAGGCGATAACAAGGTTCTCATAGAGAATTATTAACAATTAATTAAGGATTTGCACGTCACGCAGCGACGTTGCCAGCGTTGGACCAGAAAGCAGTGAAGCAGTTTAGAAAAGCGTTGGAATAGAAAGCAGTGAAGCAGTTTAGAAAAGCGTTGGACCAGAAAGCAGTGAAGCAGTTTAAAAAATAAGATGATAATTTTAAAAATGTAAGTAGAGTGTTTAGTGAAAAGCGGTGTTATTTTTTTTGAGCAAAAAATCAGTGCTTGTAATTTTTTTAAAAAAAGTGTTAACCAGACAAAGCAAGTTGTGCTCATTTACTTTATAAAAAAAGGGGGGCCACTACCGTCCGTTGAAATCCTTGCTAGGGACATAATCGGAGTTTTTTTGCTTTTTCTCTTAAAAAGTTTTTTTTGTTTTTTTTTGTTTGTGTTAGTGAGTGATTGACTATGGATGCAGCCACTCTACAGACTTTAATGGCAGCGGCCATAAGGACTGCTACCGAACAAGCTAAAATGGAATTTCAGGAGACCATTAACAGACTTACTAACAGACTTGCGACCCTGGAAACCACCCCTACTACAGTAATATAATATGCACCAGTGACAATTACGGGTGTGATGTGTGATGAATCACTTGACGTCATAAAATCACTTCCTGAATTTAACGGGACACAATCCCGATATGTTTCATGGAGGAATGCTGCTCAGGCTTCGTACAAATTATATGAAGCCTGCGATGGTAGTTCCCGTCATTACCAGGCAGTGGCTATAATCAGAAATAAAGTTACTGGGGCAACCGATACTGTCCTGGGATCCTTTAACACGGTTTTGAACTTTAGGGCGATTATCGCCAGATTAGATTTCACCTACTCTGACAAGAGACCTGTTCACATGATCGAACAGGAAATGTCAACCTTGCGTCAAGGTGGCAAAAATATTTTACAGTTTTATGACGAAGTAGAACGAAAACTGACCCTGTTTGTTAACAAGACCGTAATGACTTATAGCGGAAACGCTGAACTGATCAGCACTTTGAATCAGAAATATCGCCAGGATGCATTGCGTGTGTTCATTTCGGGGCTTAACAGACCTCTATGTGACATTCTATTTTCCTCGAGGCCTGCGGACATGCCTACAGCACTCGCTCTCGCACAGGAGCTGGAAGCCAATCAAGCCAGGTCTTCGTTTGCCCAGTCGTTCTTCAATAGGAATGAACGGTTGTCAGAGGCTTTCCAGCGAACAGCCCAGCATAATACCCAAAATTATCTACTTTGTCACACCATAGACAGAACAACCCACCACCTCGTCAACCAATTCAATCCAGAAATGCCACGGGTAGTCTTCCTCAAAGGAATCCTTTCAATTCTCACCGGACCCAGGGGGCACTAAATGATAAAGAGGCGGCTCAGAAAAGGAGGATCGAAAGCGATAGAAGGACTTTCCCTAAACAACAGCGCATAAATCATCTGGGAGCGCCGGAATATGTGGACGAGGAACAGGGATATGATGAGGATTTTCATGATAGCCAAAACGTAAATGGCAGTGATAAATTACAGTTCGACGACCAATACTTAGACCAACCAACGGACGAAATCAATTTTCTCGAAAATTGGTTGTACGAGGAAGGATAAGACTTGGAAGCAGATCGTGAAGCAATATGCTCCCAACTTATTGATGAATCACTTCCCTATAATACAAGGATAGTAGGGACTATAAGAACTACTAATGAAGACCCAGTCTACTCCAAGGCGATGGCTTCAGCGGATTTTGTCAACAAGGAAATCTCTGATCTACTGCGTGATGGTATAATAAGACCTTCACGGTCACCCTATTATAATCCGCTATGGGTCGTTGGAAAGAAGGGTCTAGTTGTTGACTTAAAAAAAAAAAAAAAGGGACAAAAAAACAAAAGGGACAAGGTGTTTGTACATACAAACAAACGAATTGGGAATAAGTTGACAAAATTGTACTTGGAAAATACTGTTGAGCGGGACTTGTGAACTACGGTCATGATAAATGGGAGAAGAGTTCACAAGGCAAACTTGAGGTAACCCAGTTTTTTCTTCTTCTTTTTTCCCCCAGATGCTTGCTTTTGGTGGTTGTTGCTTGGCAAAACTCACATTTTGTGTTGATTTCTACGGGGAAAGTTGCTGTTCATGACCAATACGAAATTTTGATACATAGGACTAACTTGACAAACTATGAAGCCATAGCATCGGACACGGAGGGACTGGTTGCACAATATCCAATATCTCCTGCGAAGAAGTGACTTCAGGCGGATGCCGATCAGATTCTAGCTTTGCTGGAAACTCTTAAGACCCATCATCGGCACTCGCGAGGTATTAACATTCTAGGGACTGCACTGAAATACATCGCCGGAACGCCCGACTTTGACGATTTTAATGAGGTAGCGACTAAAGAACGTGAACTTATAGAGGCTAACGAACAACAGATTATAGTTAACACTCAGTTGCAAACGAGAATAAATAATCTGACCAGAGCGATGAATGATTTGTTGAAAACAACGAAAGAAACAGTGGTGGATACAGGTCATTTGTTTGGGTTGGCTACAGCAAGAAGCAGGGTGGTACTGGCAGACCTAACAAACATTGTTCAGTCGGTAACATTGGGAAGGCACAACATAAGTAACCCTATTATTTTAGATAATGAAGACATAAAAAGACTACTATTCACCGAACGCTTTACTAATGTTACTATAAGCGATACTTTGGTAGCTTCCAAGCTTAAAATATTACAAGATAGCGATAATATTTTCTTTATAATTAAATATCCCAAGATTTGTAAAATTCGTAAACAAGTAAGGCTTTTGCCCGTAGTTCATGATAGAAAGATAGTTCAGTTAGAAACAGCAATAGCAGCACACTGCGACTCCGAATACCAACTTCTAACAGGCTGCAAAATACAACAAACCTTACATTCTGCCAGCCACTTGCTTCGGCCTCATGCGTAGAACAACTGCTAAACCATAATTCAGCACACTGTAAAACAACGTCAGCAGACCACATCGCCGCTGTCGAGAAAATTGATGATGGATTGATAGTGGTGAATGATCAGTTGGTGGAAGTCACTAAGGGAACAGGTTCTGGAGTTACCGTAAGGGGCTCTTTTTTGATAACGTTTGAAGGAAATGTCACCATAAATGACACAATTTTTGTTAATTGGAAAAAAGTCGTATCATCGCGCCCCGAGGCCCCTCTCGCTACAACGATAATGTTCACGGATCATACAAGGACATTATCTTTGCCATATCTTGAAGAGATTCATGCTAGAAACCTAAAACACATTGCATCATTGCAACAAGAAATTACAACAAAGCACTTGATATCAATCACTTCATTGGGTGTGGTAGCAACTGTCATCCTGATTATATTGATGATTTACCTTTGGACCAAAAGACAGCGGAAACTGGCTATTATTGAGGTGATAAGAAACACAGATACTTCCACCCCGTCCGACATGTAATTGGCACCCGAGGACGGCCGCTCTTAAAAGGGGGAGTAGTTAACACCGGCTACGTGTTCATCCACGAAAGCTTGCAAATTCCAGAGGAAGCTAACACTTGTTTTTCCAACTAAATTTAAAGTAATATGAAACTGCACCTGCTTTTGTGCTGCTACAATAACAAGATGTGCTACGTCAATATCAAAGGGCAGCTACCCACACATTATTCCCACAAGAAATGCTGACGATAAGTCTGCTATTTAAGAATACCATGCAAAACATTGAAACAAACAAAACAACATGTTGAATTGCATTAAATAACTGTGGCAATAGCGGATGCGCTGGCAGAGGCAATGACGGCAGCGCAGCAACAGAGCAGGGTAGAATAGAAATTATAATTGTCTTCATAATGATTAATTAAAAATTGTAAAATCACCCCCCGGCAGACTAGCAACGTGAAACATCACAACTCGGCAACTCCTAATAATAGGAGGAATAAAAAATAAAAGTTAATTGAAACTATATATTGTAAAAGTTTTTCATTTAACAAATATCGGTAAATTAAGTGTTCATATAAACACAATATCGGTAAACTTGTACATATAAAAGGAGTATGTTGGTTTTGTCCTTAAGCATTTTGTTTTCATATACAAATTTGCCTTCGAATACATAAACTATAAATAGAAATACCATATAAAATTAAGTAAATACATATTTTTTTTTGTTTTTGTCGGGAAAACTAGCACGTGCAGCACTCAGACTTTAATTAAGCCCATTGTACTACACTTGGACTCCCTTTTAATTTTCTTTAAATCTACCCGATCTCCGAAGAAATCTTAGTGGTGCCAAGGAGCCAAGATGGTCGCTTCTTAACACATCAGTGCCAAAGACCTCAAACCTGATTCGAGCGCAGGCGGGGCAGACGCACATTAAGTGGTCCGCCGTCTCATCCTCCTTTTCACAGGCTGGGCAGAGAACACTGTCTGAGATGCCCAACCTTTCCATGTGCTTCGCCCACAGAAAGTGCCCCGTCATCAGTCCAAACAGCCGTCTGCACCCCTCTGCTTAATGACAGAACGGGTTGCGACAGTCGATCGGACATGAGAGGTAACATCAGTTTTGTCCATCTGCAGCCTCCCTCAGCCTGCCAAGCTCGCTTGTGGGTGGCAGTTACCCATTTGCTAACCTTGGCTGTGATGGCCGCAGAAGGGAGTGGCAAAACGGGCTCTGGGCCAAAGAAGTTGGCCTCAGAGGCGATCTTAGCTAAGGAGTCGGGGTCTCGTTACCCGCGATACCCACGTTTCCCGGAACCAATGTTAGCATCAGGCTATTACGTCTACCGATAGAATCCACCTCTGGATTCCACGTAGACCCCAGAGCCGGAACCATGCTCGGTCCTTGAGCCATCCATAAAAATGCGAAAACAGTGTTTGCCGGGCTCATTTTCTGAGTCTTCCCACAACTAAGCCTCTGCTAGCATTACACTGTATCTCTTTTCAAGTATGACTCTGGATGGCTTGGAGTCAAGGGGCAATGCGAGGATCGTTGGACCGAAGTCCATGCCTACTCTGTTGCCCAATGTCGGACAGGGGCCGCACCAGTTCCCATTGTATTTCAGTCTGCAGATGACCTTCAAGGCCTCTCCTTGGAAGGGCCTGAAGTAGTCGGAAAAGCTCCAGTGCAACAGATGGCCACAGTGCGTTGTAGTCTCTATAAGATCCTCCTGACTCCCACTACTCATCCAGACCACTAATGCATAGGTGATAAAAGGTCTTATAATGGGAGAAAGACCTAACGTTTCCTCAAAGACACCTTTGCACTGCCAGAAAGCTTTCAGAGCTTTGGATGTCTTTGTTTCAACGTGTGATTTCCATAGGAGCTTACTATCGAGGATTACTCCAAGATATTTAATTTCCTTGGATAGCTGGATTGTGACTCCTTTTAGCTTAGGCAGAACGAGTCCATCAAGCTTCCTCCTTCTGGTGAAGAGGACAATACCAGTCTTGGAGGGATTTGCCGACAGCCCATTCGCACAGCACCAAGTGTCAATCCGATCCAGAGTTTTCTGCATTTTCCTGCAGTGTTCATAAGTGAAGGGCCTGTTACCAAACAAGCAACATAGTCCGCACATCCGCCGTAGACAGGTCTGGATCCGGAATCCAGCCGCTGGCTTTCCTGAGGAGTACACTCTCCTCGCTGTAGACTGCGAAGCGAGTGGTCGCCATGGGGGGCACGTTATTGACAACGGTCCTGATCCACTCGAAGTCGGCCAGAGACGCGCACGTCACTTTTATGGGGCCGTCCTTTGTCTCATAGCCCCCCACGTTGGCTCCAGGACCGGAGGCAATAACCTGACGCATCAGCCAACTTTTGCAGTATTTGATTTCTGCATCCGTCAGCTGATGGTCAGGCCCCAGTTTACCAATCACAGCCACAGGTCGTGGGCCAGCAACCTTCTCGCTATAGGATGGCTTGGCCGCACACTTGGATGTGCTTGGGCGAAGGTCCAGCTCCCCTTCCTCCACTGACGAAGATTTCGCCGGGCAGACAGCTGTGCTGGGCATTTTGTCGAGGCGCCGATAAGGATGTGGCTCAGCAAAACATTTTCCCGCCACATTGACTGGCGCCAAGACCGCGCTCGTACCTTGGGGGCTCGTGGCTCGGCCATTGGCGGCAACCGCAGGGCAGGGAGGTGTATTGCTTTCAGCCACCGTCCTTCTCCACTTATCTCGAGAGCGAGACAACTTGGGAGCGCCCGTGCCCACCGAGGATTCGGTAGCTTCCGTGGGTGTCACTTCCGCTGACCGATGTCTTTTGGAAGACACAGACGCAGAAGGGCCGACAGAGCCAGATGAGGATTTCTCCGGCATGAGCCTTGCCCGGCGCTTTCTTCTCTCCCTCCTTGCCACGTTCTTCGATTTTCTGGCTTCTTTGGGAGATCGTGCAGCCACCGAAGAGACCTCACAACTCAGGCCCTCCGAAGCAGGGAAACGCTTCTCAGACTCTGAAGGAGAGGAGATTGCGATAGCAACCCCCGTCTCTTCTAGAATTCGCTCTCGCTCATAGAGCTGAAAGACTTGGGAAATGGTTGGGGCCTCCAGAATCCATGTCCCTGCCGCCGAAGCGGGTGGATTTCTTGTGTGGATTTCACCTGGAGTAATTGATCCATGGTTTTCCATTACCTTTTCGGTTTTTGTTCGGGACTCCTCCCTAGCCAGTTTGGTTCGCGGATGGCACCCTGGTTCTATGCCAACTTTGAGTTTCACACGAGTGTTGAACCCACCCCATCAGGGAAGGCCACTCGTGTGATGCCAGGGCTTCCCTATCCACCACCTGGGACGCGCACGATGGGAGATCAGGCAACTCCACATGGGTTACATAGCGTACATACATAGTATGTACATTCATTTGTGCATGTATAAATATATAAAATGCGGAAACTCCATTCAATGTTCGTAAGCACGTATTATTGCGAAGTTTCGAAATATGGTAACTGACAAACATGTCGTGGACGTACTTTGCATTAAATTTTGCGAACCTGAACTACGTAGATTTTAACAATTTGGCTTAAGGTATTGAAAATGTTAACTTTTAATGTTTACTGAAGATTTTGTCACTTATAAAAATGCATATTCCTTAAATTTTAATGCACCTGTTAAAACCCATAGAATTTTGATAACAGCACGTATTATTGCGAAGTTTCGTTTTGAACTTTTGAATTAATAATATGGAAATATGGTAACTGACAAACATGTTGTGGACGTACTTTGCATTAAATTTTGCGAACCTGAACTACGTAGATTTTAACAATTTGGCTTAAGGTATTGAAAATGTTTACTTTTAATGTTTACTGAAGATTTTTCACTCATTAAAATGCATATTCCTTAAATTTTAATGCACCTGTTAAAAGCCATAAAATTTTGATAAAATTAATGTCGCGATAGTAATTGGAACAAAATGTTAGTTATTTGAGTTATTTTTCGTTTTAATCCTTTTTGTACCAACACAATATTTTAGATTTTGTTTATGACTTCTTTGGGTTTTTTTCGGGTGGCGCAAAATTAACCAATTTTGTTTTAATCCTCCGTTGGGCACCCAGCGTGGCTAGACCCTTTCTGACTTTGGACGTGAATTTAACATATTTTTATTATAGCTAACGATTTGGGCTTCAAGGTAGCTTCCTGAAATTTAATTTTTTATCGATTTATAGGATATAACCTTTAAAAAAGGATCCTCGAATAGGACGGAGAAAGGGATTTAAAAAATTACCCCTTCGGGTGGGCACCTCGGGTCGGGTCGATGAATTTTGCTTTCTTTTGCAACATGTTGTATGTCATGGCACTGGCAATGTTTTGTATTTGCAGGGAAGTAGATGAACTCAGAAAAAGTGATGCGGGACGAAATTTTTTGAGGACTTTATCGAACACATTGGTTCTTGCAAACATCAAAACTCGTATGAACAATCCAGCTGTTATTTCTCAATTTACTACTCGTTTGGCTATGGAATCAATTTTCAACAAACCAATTATGTATAATCACTGGGAATATTGTAGTCAACCAACCAACCAGAGCCGACACACTCACAGCGAAGAGAGATTGTCGTCTTTGTCTACAAGGAGGCGAAAAGCTTCGCTGAAAAACTCGTTTCTATTGTATTGTATGCAAGAATCGAGTATGTCAACAGCATTTAAAAATCTCTTAAACATGTTTTGTTGGCCTTCGTTCCCCCGAATCCATAAATAAATATCAGTTAATATTTTGCCATTACTTTCATTGAAATGAACGTTTTTTCTTCAACCTTTCTTCGAAATGAGTCAAAATAAAGAACAAAACAAAATAATCCTTTTTTTCACAAACCAAAATATTTTCAGCGAGTTTTTTTGCTTCTGTAGGTAGCTTAATGCATGCCAAAACCAATGAAACAGGTAAGAAATTAAATATATATACCTACGATACTTAAAAATGAATTATAAATGTGTCCAGTCCAACGGAGAGTTAAATAACTTTTTTTTACTATTGTATATACCTTCTGCTCAAATATGAACGAGACTTTATCAATAAAACGGTCCGCGGATGACATATGGCAAAAATAAATTTTTGTTGGATGGTAGGACTGTTATAAGCTTACATGGCAAATTTCAGCGTGATATGTCACATAGTTTGTTTTCTGTGCTACTGTAAACAAGTCAAGCTCGAGTGTGTTTTTCGAATTTAACGATGGAAATTCAAGTTGAACAAAGAATTTGTTTGAAATTTTGTTATTCCAACAAAATTTCGGCTTCAGACGCCTTAAAAATGTTGCAGACAACCTATGGGGACTCTGCTCTATCGCATGCACGTGCTTTCCAGTGGTACAAATCGTTCAAAGAGGGCCGTACATCGGTTGAAAACTTGCCTCATGAACGTCGTCCAGCAACATCAGTAAACGACGAAAACATCGGAAAAGTAAAGGAAATTGTGCTTGAAAATCGCCGTGAGACCGAAAGAGAGATAGCTAGTGAGCTGAGCATATCAAATGGATCCGTTCATACTATTATTCATGATGTCTTGGGCATGAGACGAGTGTCCGCGCGTCTTGTTCCAAAATTGTTGAATTTTCTTCAAAAAGAACAACGCAAAACTGTCGCTAAGGAAATGCTCGCCATGACTGATACGGACAGCCGGCATATCATAACTGGTGACGAGACTTGGGTTTATGAGTATGACGTCGAAACAGCCCAACAATCATCGGAATGGCGCTCCCCGGAGGAGCCGAAACCCAAAAAACCACGCCAAAGTCGCTCAAAAATTAAGGTTATGCTGACTGTTTTTTTTCGATTACGAAGGTGTGGTGCACTCGGAGTTCCTTCCGCAAGGCCGATCGGTTAACGCTGAATATTATATAGACGTTTTAAAGCGTTTGCGCGAGAACATTCGTCTTAAAAGGAAGGAATTGTGGGACAACAAGTCATGGTTCTTGCATCACGATAATGCACCAGCTCACACATCACGTCTTGTTCCCTCATTATTTGATCAAAAATAATGTTAATATCGCTCCGCAAGCACCGTATTCGCCTGATATGGCTCCATGTGACTTTTTCCTGTTTCCCAAGCTCAAGTTGCCGCTCCGTGGAAAACATTTTGAGACAATTGAAGTCATAAAAGAGAATTCGAAGAAGGAACTGAAGTCCATACCGAAATCGGCCTTCCAGAAATGCTATAATGATTGGAAAAAACGTTGGCATATGTGTATCGCCGCCAAATATAGCTCTATGTCAAGGAGCAAAAGATGTTGTTTTTCTTCGAGCGTTGTTGCGTGAAATGGGGTATGACGGATACGTAAATGAACCTACGGACATGTATTGCGATAATCAAAGTGCACAATTTTTGCTGAAGAACCCGATGGTGCACAAGCGCAGTAAACACATAGATTTAAGTGCTTTGTCGTGTAGTGAACAATCTATAGCAGTGAAAATGTCAGGAAGTGGTAAAGGTGGTAAAGTTAAGGGAAAGGCAAAGTCCCGTTCAAATCGTGCTGGTCTTCAATTTCCAGTTGGTCGTATTCATCGTTTGTTGCGCAAAGGCAATTATGCTGAGCGTGTTGGTGCCGGTGCTCCAGTAATGCTGCTCGTGATAACAAAAAGACAAGAATCATCCCACGTCATTTACAATTGGCCATCCGCAACGGTGAAGAATTGAATAAATTGTTGTCCGGTGTAACTATTGCTCAAGGTGGTGTTTTGCCTAATATTGTACTGTACTTTTGCCAAAGAAGACCGAAAAGAAAGCATAAAGTGAAAAATATAGGCGAATTATAATTATAAATACCGACGCAAACAAACCGTTCTTTTCATTTCTTTTTTCTTTAGGCATTGACACTTTACACTGGGCACGTATATGTCCCTTTTTGCCACATTTAAAACACACAATTTTTGATCGATTATCTTCTACGTTTCTCTTTGAACCGACCCTTTTGGAGTTGGCCAAAAACACCTTTTCATCAGGAGTTGAACATTTTTCATTTTGGCGTATTTCACTTTCCAAAACCTTTGACACCAACGCATCGAATTTCGGCAAGGTATCCCGGCTTTCAATAGCCACTACAAAACTTTCCATCTCATCAGGGAGACTACAGAGAAGAAAAATTGAGATGAAATCGTCTGGAACCACAATTCCTATTTCTCTAAGATCCTCAACAATTGAACGAAACCCATTTACACGCCCTGCGAACTTGTCTTGAATGGAAATTTTGAAGTGTATTAACTTTTTAAATAGAGCAACCTTACGCGCGGCACTATCTGTGCAATAAATTGAATTTAGGGCCCGCCACGCTTCCTTTGAAGTTACACAATTTTTTACGTGTATTAAATCGCTAGATTTTACGCACAATGTAATTGTTGCCAATGCTTTCTGCTCACTTTTTACCCAGAAAGCCCTTGCAATCTCTTCGTCCGGCTTTTCGCCAACCACATATTCCCACAAATCTAATGTTACTAACAAGCTTTTTACCTGTACCGACCACGTCGCGTAATTGTCCTGGGAAAGTTTTTCAATATTTGCGATTGCACTCATTTTTCCGTATCAACGCGTTACCCAAAAAAAAAGCAAAATCAATTGCCCACGTGATCTGGGCCCATAACCAATGTAAGGTTATGTTACCTTTATATATCCGGAAAAAGGAAACGCACGTGTAAATGCTACGGTTGCTTTATTTCAACTAACTATACATATGGAAACTAAGAATAACGATTGAACAAAATGTACATGGCAAAATATGATTCTTACAATCATGGTTTGCTATGATTCCCACAATTCTCCCTCTCAACCCAGTTATTTTATAAATTACATTTTTCAAAATTTTCCGTATTTTAATATGTTCATTACGACAAAACTGTAATAATAATATTGCTACTTTTGAGTACATTTTAATTACATTGTAAGCTTTAGCAATTTACATCCATTGATATGTTTCAATTTCTTTAAAAATTTAGTCATTATATCTGCTGCATTTGCATCAGAATTTACAAAATGTACCTCGATTTCGCCCTTTTCAAGCAACTCACGAAACAACATTGGTATGGTATATCCAACATTCTCCCCTGTCGTAAACAGGATTTTGATGACACAACTTGTTCAGCAGAGAACGTTAATGTATAGAGAAGTCTCAATGACAGGAACGTATGGAATTTCGAGGGGTACTCGTCTCGCGAAGACTGAGCACCACAGACACATTTTTCACCAAAACTTAACAGTAAGGGGCTGAATTATGTAAATTTAGCAGCAGTCGAAAAGAATTTGTTGGTGATTAGAAGCAAAGAATGTTAGGTAGGTTTTTAATATGACCTACATATACATATACAGTGAAACCTCCCCTTGCGGACACCTCCAATAAGCGGACACTCCTCATAACCGCACAAAAACTGAGGAACCAAGCTTTATGTTGTGTTTTTAGAACGAATTCCACTCTAATAACCGGACACTCTAATAACCGGACGCGGACACTTTTTCTCATTTTTTTTTTTTGTTCTAATCCCTCTCGAAAGCGGACGCGGACCTCTCGGTGACTGACAAGCAAAATATATCACTGAACAAATGTGTAAAGAAAACAATAAAAACCTCTCATAAGCGGACGCGATACTCTAATCCACGGACAACAAAGATAGTAGACAGACAATAGTTGAAATAAAAGATATTACAAGAATATGGAGGGGCGAAGATAACGTCAACAAAAAGAAAAAGTTCTTAAACACGGATGGCTCAAAAATTGACCATTTGAGTTTCGAATGGTTCGTTAAGGCCAGAAGCCAAAATATACCAATATCGGGTATTATTTTAAAGGAAAAAGCAAAAGAAATCGTTGGCCGATTAGGTATTCAAAATTTTTCTGCGTCAAATGGATGGTTGGAGAAATGGCGTAGGCGTCATAATTAATGTGACTTTCAAAAGAATATGTGGGGAATCTTCCGAGGTTAATTTCGAGGATGTGCAGCAATTTAAACAAAAATAAATATTAAACTAGATAACATAAAGTTGATCTTTTTACCTGCTAATTCAACATCCGTTTGTCAGCCCCTCGATCAGGGTATAATACAAAATTTTAAGTGTCATTACAGATGCCATATAATCAAACATATTTTGACAAAATTAGAAGACATTCCAATGGACAGACTTTCAAAAACTTTTGACATTTTGGAGGCTGTTTTTTTATTAAATGTTCATGGGACAACATAACGGCAGAAACAACTAAGAAAGTTTTACGAAAACCGGGTTTCAAAAAGCTCCGCTTGAATGTTCTGACTTCGAGGCAGAGGATGATATTCCCATATCGACACTAGCGGCTTTGATAAAGATTTTAAATGAAAATCAGCAAGGTCAGTATACAGAAGAGTTTTTGTTAATCGACGAAGTTGTTAATACAGAAGACAATAATATTGACGTTGACATTGACGAAATTAATACTGAGGAATTATCTGACGGAGAAAGCGAAGACTTAAATCATGTATGTGCCCATGATGAATGTCAGATCAAGTCATATCCTGAAGCATTAGAACAACTGCGTCGCATTAAACAGTTTCTTAGAGACGATATTACTGGATTCCAATACGCCAAGACTGTAGAATGTCATCTTGAAAACCTTTTTCTGAAACATAAACAGGAAAATGTACGACAGACTACGGTATATGAATTTTTAAAGCCTAAAATATAAACATGTTCAATCAAATATGTATATTCAAATGTGTAAATATATTCATTGTTCCCAATATAAAAATGTACATACATACATATATATTTTTCAATAAATATGAAAAAAACTGAACGTACCACAAAAAAACATAAAAAAATTGTTTAAAGAGGTGGGATAGTAATTTTAACTTAGAGTTTTTTTTCAACCCCCATAAGCGGACACTCCCCATAAGCGGACGAAAATTGTGGAACCGTGAATGTCAGGTTTCACTGTATATGAATTTTTCCATATCATCCAAAATTATATATGTACATACTATACATATGTTATGTCTGTTTTTTTTTTTTTTTTTTTTTTTTTTTTTTTTTTGGAGGTGGCAAAAAGCATTGAAAGCCGAAAAGTGTGAGACTTGTCTTTCGACTCACCCACTAAAAACCCCACCCCTGCTCCGTTTCCCCCCCGCGGGACGACCGTTAGGTAATACTTCACGGGAGGGGGAGCGGCCTATTGCCTCTTCATGAAAATCTGCGCTGATGTTCAGCACATCGCAGTTTGGTATTTACTTATCGTTAAGTATTAGTTCTGGGAGGGGAGCGGCCTATTGCCTCTACTTGAAAATCTGCGCTGCTGTTCAGCGTGACGCAGTTGGTGATTCCTAATACCGTTAAATATTATTAGGTACTACTTCACGGGAGGGGGTGTGGCCTATTGCCTCTACGTAAGAATCTGCGCTGTTGTTCATTGTGACGCAGCTTGGTAATTACTATCCTTGCCATGTTACTGACAGCGGACCAATGTTCTTCTGAGTCAAGCATGATATCTACTAGGTTGCTAACCATTATTGGCTTCCCCACCCTATCACTCAATTCTACTCTTTCCAGCTCGAAACGAGGGCAGACAAAGAAAACATGTTCTGCATCTTCAACTAGACTGTTGCAAAAGGTGCAGTACGGGTCATCTTCGTGCTTAAATCTATGCAGATAAGCCTTAAAGCATCCATGCCCACTAAGTACTTGGGTCAGGTAGAAATCTATCTGGCCATGCTTTCGATTTATCCATCTTGTGATATTCGGGATCAATCGATATGTCCATCGTCCGTTCATGGAGTTCTTCCATTCCTCCTGCCAAGTACGGATGCTTCGCTCCCGTTCAGTCCTTCGGTTAGTCAGCTGTGCCGGATCCGCTCGATGCTTTTTTATTTCGGCGAATTCTAGTGCAGTCAGCTTAACTGGTAGCATACCCGCGAGGACTAATACAGCATCTTCCGATACTGTGCGGAATGCACAGCACACCCTGAGGGCACATAACCGGTATACCGATTTAATGCCTTTCATGTATGTGCTGCAGTTAGTTGCTTCGACCCAGGCTGGTACCGCATATAGCAGGATAGACGATACCACACTGCTAAGCAACTTCCTAGAAGCCTGCTTAGGTCCTCTCGTATTCATCATAATACGTGTCAATGCAGTTACAGCCTTCGCTGCTTTATCGCTGGCGTATGTTAGATGCTGTTTAAAGCTTAACCTGTGGTCAATCATTACCCCAAGATATTTTATGTACAGCTTAGATTCTAGTGCGTGGTCACCTACTCTGAGATTTGCTGTTTCAACTATTTTCCTGCTACTGATGAGGACTGCCTCTGTTTTATGGTTTGCAAGGCTTAAACCACTAATGCGCAGCCAATCCTTGGTAATTTCGACCGCTTGGTTGCAAATCGATTCGGCCTGGTTTAGGAATTTAGCAACGACTACGATTGCAATGTCATCAGCAAACCCTATGATTTGGGATCCTGGAGGTAGTTGGAGACGCAAAACTCCATCGTACATTATATTCCAGAGGAGTGGGCCCAACACTGACCCCTGTGGTACTCCTCCGGTTACTCTGTACCTTTTCATTCCTTCGTCGGTTTTGTATTGCAGCACTCTGTTAGTGAAGTAGCTTGCAACAATTTTCCGAATGTAGGCTGGGACTCGGAAATTCTCCAGTGCATTTAGGATTTTGCCCCAGTTCGCTGTATTAAATGCATTTTTAACATCTAACGTTGTGACTAGGCAATACTCTTTATCTCCGTAGAGCCAGCGAGAACCTTCAATCGCTTTGCGAGCAATGCGCTTAACCGCTATAACAGCATCTGTGGTAGAGCGTGTTTTACGGAAGCCATATTGGTGCGGCGATAACCCTCCGGCACTATCGATGGAAGATTCCAGGCGATTTACGATTAGCCTCTCTAGTATTTTCCCTGCCGTGTCCAGTAAGCATAGTGGGCGGTATCCTGAGGGATCTTCCGCCGGCTTAGACCCTTTTGGTATTAGCACTAGCTTTTGCAGTTTCCACTCTTTCGGGAATGTGCATTCTTCTAAGCAGGAGTTGTAAACATTCACAAAGATTTCTGAGTGCTTTTGGATTGCCAACTTAAGAGCTTCATTCGGGATCGCATCGGGCCCGGGTGCCTTATTGCCTTTGATCTGTTTGCAAATGTGCAAAATTTCGTCAGCGTTGGCCAGGCATCGATTTCCATCGTCCTCCATACAGCTGGCAGCGTTGGCTGCGATGCCTTGCTGTTGGGGGAATAATGTTTTGACCACATTGCGCAGAATAACCGGGCACGTCGTGGGAAGCGCTTTGAAGGCTTTTGTTTTTTTCATCACCAGCTGGTATGCAAATCCCCATGGATTGCTGTCAGCATCCTCGCATAGTTTTTGGAAGCATTGGCGTTTGCTGCTCTTAATTGCATTTTTTAGCGTTTTCCTTCTTTGTTTAAATAGGAGTCTGTTCCTTTCAAAGCTGGTCGTACCTCTCGACCGCTGATATGCTCTTCTTGCTCTATTGCATTCTTCGCGTGCTGCAGAGATTTCTTCCGTCCACCAGTAAACGGGCTCTCTGTGGTTTTTATTAGGCCTTGTTTTACTCATAGCTGCATCACATGCTTTAGTGAGTTGCCTCATGACTTGGTTAGCTTTTTCAGCCGCATTTCCAGTAGGTGTAAAATTTGCCATCATTATTTCGAACACTTCCGGGTCCAGTGTTCCAACCCGGTATCTGACCTCGTGCGAGTTACATGACTTCGGCCTATCATGTTTGCCTATAACGCAAAGTATTGCAAAGTGATCACTACCAGTGTAGTACTGGCTAAGGGACCATCTCGTACTACTCACAAGGCTAGAGCTAACAAATGTCAGGTCGATTATTGACCCTTTCCCTGCTCTTTGGAATGTTTGCTGGTTCCCGGTATTCATAAGCGCTATGTCAAGCATAGCGAACGCTTCTAAAAGGGCTTTACCTCTAGGGGTGGTTCGAGGGCATCCCCAGTTCAGTGCCCAAGCGTTAAAGTCGCCAGCTACAATGACCGGACTATGATGTTTAATGTCATGTGCAAGTTCTTCCAGTGCGTGTATGGCTTCCGCTAGGGTTAAGCTAGGTGGAAGATAGCAGCTGTAAACAAACAGCTTACCAACTCGGGCTCGTACATAGCCACGTGTTTCGTTTATGTTTGTCATTCGTGACCTAATCATTCCACAATTCCATATAGCCGATTTGCCTGTTGTGTCGGACACCCAATCATTCCCATTTCCGTATTTATAGGGTTCGCTGAGTATTGCAATATCTATTTTGTGCTCTCGTACAGACTGTTCGAGCAGGCTTTGGGCCTTCTCGCAGTGATTTAAATTCAGTTGGAGAAACCTCATTTATGTCGCATTTCTTTGAGTGCTCTTTGATATAAAGGGCACTTGTTGCTAGTCATCGCGTGTGCGGTGTCGCTTATTTGCTTCTTTTTGCAAATTAAGCAGCTTGCTGTTTGGGTACAACTCTTCGCCTGGTGGTCTTTACTGCCGCATTTAAAGCAGGACTTGGTGAAGTCGTCCGTACTTTTGCATCTCGCTGCGACATGCCCGTACTCCATGCACTTGAAGCACCTTTTCGGGTCAAGTTTTTCTCTAATACGGCAGATAACTAGGCCAATCCGTATTTTGCCTGCTGCTGTAAGCTTAGTGGCGATCTCTGGTGTAACTTTAAGGGTCGCCGTTTGCGTCCCACCATAAGCTTTTCGCAAGTTAGCAACTGCAGACAAAGGCACATTTAGTTCCCTGAATTGGCTAGTTATAGCTTCATGGACTTCGGCTTTCGTCGTGATTTCGTCGAGATCACGAATTTCGATTTGGCGTAGTTCAGTTAGTGCCCTTACTTCCACTACATCTCCTAAGGCAGCTTTAACTGCTTCGTTGATCTTCTGGGTGTTTGGATCAGAAGATCGCTCAAGCACCAGTAGCAAGTCCCCATTTGCAGTTTTCTTAACACCGTATACTTTCGAGTTAAGCTCCTGTAAACATGGCTCTGTTTTCACACGTTTCAGGATGTCAGCGTATGAGACATTGCCAACGCTTTTCACAACGATCGCGTCTTTACGGGGCGGTCTCTGTCGCCTGCGATTTCCCCTCGTGTTTGCTTCGTCTTTTTGCTTCCCGTCTATTTTTGGACTTTTATTGTTTCCTTTACGGTTTTTCTTATTTATTACCGTGTTCCATCCTTCGGAGCTGGTTTGCTCTTTTGTTGATACCGGCGTTGCCTTCAGTGTTCCATCGCGGTCACTTTTGCTCTTTTTTGCCGGGCTTTTCCGTGCAGCGACTGTGTCTATACATCTCTTTGGCGTACCATCCGTGACGCGCTTTATAAGAGGCGATGTTTGTGTGCATTTATTTTTTGCTTCGAGAACCACACTTTTTGACCCTTTTAGCATCCTTATTCTAGAAGTCAGAATCGACCTTTCTAGCTTCTTATGGAGCTCAGAAATGCTCGAAACCAGATCACGCATTGGCTGGTTAATGTTACGCTTTGGGAGTTCCATCATCTCCGTTAGCTCTTTAATTTTGGCACTGATGCTGCGGTTGAGCTCTTCTGTTGTGGCCTCCTTTGCGACACTGCTGTACTGCATGCATGGTGACGCAGATCGGGTTCTTCCAATCAACGGAGGCGAATGAGCCAATCTCGAGCTCCTTTGAAAGGGGTTTTTTACCAGCTCCCCACTGCTGTTACTGTCGTGTGCAGTCTCCTTTGGCAAATCCAATGATGGATTGATTGTTGCTCTTTTAGCTTCTTCTAGGATATTTATATTTATATTTTGGTTGCTAGAATTCATGGTTGTTGGACCCCAACTCGTAAGCCGTTATCCCTATCCCGGTGCGTAGTCACTTATTCATGATTCCATGGTTATCTTTGCAAGCAGGGAGGCCATGCGAGGGTTGACGAAGGCTCCTTATGAGAGCCCAAGTTCAGAGCCGAATCAGTGCTAACTAGGAATGTTACATCTAGACCTACGCCGACACTTAATGGCGACGGGATATGGAGCGTTCTTAGAGATTTGCCATAGTTTTAACGGGGTGGAGGCGGCTGCACCATTAACCTGAATACCATTTCAGCTAGATTTCACTCTGCTTACTAAAGAAACAGAATAGTGCAGCCGTCAGCTCGTGGCAGTATGTTCCAAACATTTTCCAGTATATCGTAATTAAGACCTTACTGGGCTCGGTCTTAATGTAGATCATATTAAATTAGCAGCCGCCCCTAACATGGGGGACAGACGCTGACCAGGGAGCCGCCCAATATGAGTCAGTCGCTTCTGGATTTTTGTAATTTCACCATGCCTTTGCATGCCTTTGCATGGTGAGGGGGACACTTATTTTATTAAAGGCGGTGTCGTTTCGCCTTTGTCACAGAAACCTCTTCGGATTAGCTAGCTTTTAGACCGCTTCCTCCGTTTCTGCCGCTCATTGTCGGGGGCTGCTTATTTGTTAGAACTTATTCGCAACTAACCTGCTACTACAGGCCGTCCGGCTATCCGCAACCTGCCGACCCCCACGGTAGCTTAGAGCCCAGCTTAGTCGCCCGATCCCCGGGGAGCGCGACCTCCATACATATGTATCTCGTTATGTCTGTCTGTCTGGTGGTGTCTGTAAAATTTGTTGAATTCCCTTCAACTGAATCAAAATCCTCTATAGAAAACTCTTCAATACCAAGCAAACAGGAAGATGGCATATGCAAATATAAATTTTGTGAATTTATATACATATGCGCATATGCATATGCTGTGTGTATGTATGCTCACTAGCCACAGCTCAAAATAAAACGGTAAAACTTCTCAAGAAATCCAGCGCGCATTCATAGGCACAGCATTGTATGTACAGTAACCTTGAAATTGTACAGGCACCTTCAAATACTCTGATTTCAGAATAAGTTTCTAACTTTGCAGATATGTGCATATGTTTTGTGCACTTTTTATCAATTCAAGAACTACATACGTAAATAATATACTAATTAACTATTTACCTACTATCAGAGAACATAAAATAATTGTTTGGAAATTTACTTCTAGTACAGAAATGTCCGACGCAGAACTTTTTTATAAGCTACTTATGTAATTTTCTGCAACTTACTGTATGCTCATGCGCGAGTTATATATACAAACAGTTACATTGATTTCAAAGCCAATGTACCTGATAAATTCGAAGAATTTTTAAATAAAATTGACAATAGCAGTAACCAAATATCAATTTCCGGCACATGTCGCAATTCATAAAATTTCCAGATAATAAACAATTTTTTATTAAAACAAAATCAGCAATTTTTAGCAAGTAAGCAAATATGTACACATATGAACCTTAAGTGAAATAATTAAATATGTATATGTTGCACTTCCGTTCCCAAACCGTAAATGCAATACTAAATAATATTAACACTTATACAAAAAAACATATTGGTAGTTGATAAAAAGATTTGTGAAATTAGTCTTAGTCAGTCTTGTTCCTCCCGTTCATCGGAGTGGTTGCGGAGTTTAATAAATAACGAAATAAACGAAAACAAAATTAGTTTTTTTTTAACGCGAGTTAACGGCTAAAACGTAAATGGCGTAGTCGGTAGGATCCTGACGAGATAAAAAGGATCCAGTGATACGATGAATACGTTAACTAAAATATAAAAAAAAATAAAAATAGTGCAGTGAACATTTATGCTACTTGAACACCACTAAAATAAAAACAAAAATAGTGCAGTGAACATTTATGCTACTTGAACGCCACTAAAATAAAAAAAATAAAAATAGTGCAGTGAACACTTATGCTACTTAAACACCACTAAAATAAAACAAAAAATAAAAAAATATTTTTTTAGTGCAGTGAATATTTACAACACATTGCATCCGTCAGCGTGGCCGAAGAACTGGCCAGAAAGGATCAACAATTAGAACGCTTACGCCAAGCATACTTAGACCTACAACAACAAACACACCAGTTACAGCAACAACCGCAAAACCTGGAACAACACCATATACCAGACAACAGTAGAAGAGACAACATTTTGAAAACAATAAATCACTTGCCAACTTTTACCGGTACAGGAGAAGTAACGGTAAACAGTTTCTTCAGCAGTATTGAGTACTTGCTATCAACTATACAAGATGAAAATATTAAGAAGGAAGAACAATATTCACTTTTCATCGCCAGTCACAATTCGATGCAAAAAACCCTTTCTTTTGTGCCGTTGAAGCAGTTGTTCGCATGCCATAAAACGGCGTTCAACGTCTCTTGGCTTCAATTCATACGGCACCCAATGGCCTACCTTTCGGATCATTCCCATGGCTTTTAAACGTTTGGAAATGGTTGATTGATCAACTCCCAAAGTTTTTGCAACCTCTTCTTGCGTTTGAGCCGGATCTTGATCGAGCAATTCCTCCAATTCGGTATCCATGAACTTTGGCGGCGCACCCTCGCGTTCTTCGTCTTCCAAGCCAAAATCACCACTTTTAAAGCGTGCAAACCACTTCTGGCACGTTCGCTCAGATAGAGCATGCTCACCATAAACTTCCACCAAGATACGATGACTTTCGGCTGCTTTTTTCTTCATATTAAAATAATGAAGAAGAATTCCCCGCAAAAACACATTATTTGGCACGAAATTCGACATTTTCAAGTGTGGTAAAAATATTGTTGTTTACGCTTCAAATAAAAAACTTATACTGACGTTTGTGCCTTACGACAGTAGCTCGCCAATGAATGTTTGGAAATGTGGATCGATGGAATAATAATCAAGTTACGCCATCTGTTGTAAAACCGCACGAACTTATTCATAGTCCTTTAGATACCGGTGCAAACATAAGTTTAATAGACAATGATATGAAAGAATTTAAGAAAATATTACTTACATAACCAATTGAAATCAGTACAATAAATGGAAAGGATATAATAAGATATGAAGTGTTAACAGACGCACCTAAAGAATTTAACGTAAATGAAAATGCGAAAATCAGGTGGAAAGCGACAAAGTTGAAAGGACGAAAATACAAATTTATCATAGGCATTGATTTAATGAACTGCTTTAAAACAGTAATAAATCTAGAGGATGGTCACATATCCTTCAATAATAGAATAACAAATTTTACAGTAAACCCATATAAAAACATCAAAGTTTACACACTGGAAGGATCAGACTTTGACTGGGACAGAATTCAATTGAACCATTTGAATACAGAAGAATATAGAGAAGTAAAGGACATATTGAATAGATTCAAGAAATTATTTTTTAAGGAAGGCGACAAGCTGACCAGTACAATGGAAATTAAACACGAAATCAAAACAACAACGGATGCACAGATAAACGCTAAACTATATCGGTATCCACCACAACACGAAGTAGAGGTTAGACGACAAATTAAAGAAATGGAGGAGCAGGGAATAATTAGGAAGAGCTGCTCTCGATAGGCGAGCCCATTAATAGTTGTACCAAAGAAGTTAGGTAATTCAGGAGAAAAAAAGTACAGGATAGTAGTGGATTACAGGAAATTAAATGAAATAACAATAGATGATAAATTTCCACTACCAAACATCGACTCAATTCTGGACAAGCTAGGAAAAGCACAATACTTCACAACCCTAGATCTAGCTAAGGGATATCATAAAATTTTAATAGAAGAAAAAGACAGGGACAAGACGGCTTTTGTTACACCCCACGGACTATATGAATGCCGTTTGGGCTGAAAAATGCCCCAGCGACATTCCAACGACTTATGAACGAAACATTACGCGAATTCATTAACAGAACATGCGTTGTTTATCTGGACGACATCCTAATATTTAGTACTTCTCTAAAAGAACATGTAAAAGCAATAACAGATATTTTCAAAGTATTAGAGGACGCAAATTTAAAAATACAAATAGACAAGTGTAATTTTATGAAGAAGGAAACCGAATTTCTAGGTCATATTTTGACAAGTGAAGGACTAAAGCCCAATCCAAATAAAATAAAAGTAATTCAAGAATTAGATATACAAAGAACAGAAAAACAGATCAAAAGCTCTCGGGGTCTTACAGGATACTATAGGAAGTTTGTAAAAGACTACGCCAAAGTGGCCCAACCGATGACAAAATATTAAAAAAAAAGGCGTAAAAGTGAATTCAAAAGACCCTACCTATGTCGAAGCATTTGAAAAGTTAAAACAACTGATTAGTTCTCATCCAATATTAAGGTATCCCAATTTTGATAGACAGTTCACATTAACTACGGATGCATCCAATTATGCAATTGGCGCTGTCCTTTCACAAGAAGGACACCCGTTTGCTTCGCATCCCGAACATTAAACAATCACGAACGAAATTATTCAGCAACAGATAAAGAATTTTTAGCAATTTTGTGGAGTGTAAATTACCTGAGACCATATTTGTATGGTAAGAAATTTAAAATTCTTACTGATCATCAACCCATTAAGTTTTTATGCACAAAATACAAAGGAAAGGATATATCGCCAAGACACCAACGATGGATACTCAAACTAGGAGAATACGATTTCGAAGTAGTCTATATAAAAGGTAGAGAGAACAAAGTAGCGGATTTTCTCAGTAGAATAGAAAAAAGTGAAGATATTATTTTGAAATATGAAGATGGTGACAGTTCCTATAGCATAAACCTAATTTCGCTCGATGGGGAGGAAGACAACGTAAGCATGGCAACAGTACATTCAGCAGAGGAGAATTTGGGTGATAATTTTGCGATTAAGGAAGTGATAGTGAAAAAGTATAGAACTCAGATTATACTTACAAATAATAAAACAGAAGAGTTTAGAGAGATACACGGAAAAAGGATAATTTTTATAGCAGAATGTGATTTTGAACAAATGGGAGAAATTTTCAGAAGATATATTTTGAAAGGAAAAATTGGAATATTTTCGGAACTAACCGACCACAGCTATAACATAGTACAAGAAAAACTGATTAGTATGTATTCGAATGACAACAAACTTCAATTCACTAAGTGTACAAAAAGAGCACAAGACATTGAAACAGAGGTTGAAGCCATAAAACAAATCTCCTTTTACCATGTTAGAGAAAGTTTACATTCCGGTATTTTAGAAACATACAATCAAATAAAAAATAAAATCTATTACCCTAAGTTACTGGAATTGGTTCACTTGGTTCTAAGTCAATGTGATATTTGCCAAGAAGTCAAGTACGATAGGAAACCCACAAAACAAAAATTAAGTTTCTCAGAAACACCAGTAAAGGAAAATGAAATTATACACATAGATACGTATGTCATGAAGGGAAACCATTTTTTATCAGTTATAGATAAATTCTCAAAGTTCGGAGCAGCGTGCCACTTGAATGATAGAAATCATATTACCATTGTTGAACAGTTAGAAGAACATTTTGCTAAATTAGGGAAACCAAGGAAAATAATTGCAGATAACGAATTTAAGGCCGCGAGAATAAGAGAATTTTTGGATACTGAAAATGTAGAGCTTCATTTAACAAAACCTAATAGCCATACTGGCAATGCCGATATTGAAAGGTTTCACAACACTATCGCGGAAAAGTTTAGAATTTTATATAAATTAGAAAAAGGTTTATCAATTAAACACTTAATACAGAAAGCCATACGAAATTACAATGATAGATTCCATTCAACAATAAAATGTACGCCAAACACAGTACATGACAATAAAATAGATCCGGAAATAATAAAAAGCAATTTAGAAGCGAAGAAGCATAAAATTATAAGCAATCTAAATAAAACCAGGGAAGACTATAAAGAAGAAAGAACAGAATAATTCATAAATAACTAAAAAGCGGTTAGGCATAAAGAACAACCAAAGTATAGGAAGGAAAAATTAGAAAACATTCATCCTAACAACATTAAAAGACCATTAAAATTTGCAGATACTAACTATGATATTAGTGCTTACATGGATAGGACATAGGACACCACGATAATTTTAACGGAACTAACGGACCAAACAGGATTTCTTGACATACAAATAAGAGACCAAGACATAGTTAAGGACAGTGATATAGTACTCCATATAATTGACGTTAAACAAATAGAAGATATTATTAATGAAATGACAGAAAATATTATACAAGTAAAGACAATTAACAAAAATGTATTACAAACAGAATTATTAGAAGCGAGAAATAAGTTAATGACATTAATATAAATAGAAAAAAGACATAAGAGAGGACTTGTAAACGCAATAGGTACTGTAGCTAAATGGACATTTGGCACAATGGACGATGACGACAAACAGACAATTCAAAAACATTTAACACAAACGGACGAAATGTTCAATCAACAAATACACATAAATGAACATTTTAATTTGGCAATGAAACAAATAAGAAATATTGTACAAGATGATAGGAAAGAAATTGAAAAAGGACTTAATAGTATAAATAAATTCACAGACGAAGAAAATCAACAACATATGTACTTACAACAGATGACAAAAATTCAGTTAATAAAAAGTAAAATAGAACAAATTCAAGACAATGTAGTCGCAGCCAAATATGGTCTAGTTCACCCAAATATTCTAACAAATCAGGAAATTACCAATTATAACATTGATTTCAATAAATTAAAATATTTACAGCTAGGAATCGCAATTTTTAATAACACCTATTTAATATTAAGCATTAAAATTCCAAAATCATTCATACAAATAAAAATAAGAAAAATTATATCAGTACCAAATAAGAATCAACAAGAAATAGAATCAGAAATAGATGGAATAGAAATTTGAAGAAAATAAACATTTCAGACAACTAAAACCCAGCACTCATTGTATAATAAGGAAAAATTGTAAATTAATATCAAGTAAAGAATTAGAAATTATAACACTAGACGAAAAAACAGTCCTAGTTAAAAATGCATTCAATTTATTTGTAAACAAAACATGTAACATAAATGACACTGTTTTGAACGGAAATTACGCAATCCAATTTAACAATTGTTCAATAAAAATTAATGATTATTATTACTCTAATTGGATTGAAAGATTCGAAGGAAATATTATGAGATTGCAATATGACAATATAAAGAATTTTACAGAAAAACTTACATTCGCACAAATAGTTGAAGAGAATAAAATAAATTTCAAAAATATGTCTAATTTGAAAATTCATAACAAAATCATATACGGGTGTAACTTCTTTCTAATTTTAACAACAATATTAATAATTGTCATTTGGAGAACAAAACTAAATATATTAAAATAAATCTAAATAAAAGAATTCAGGAGAATTCTAATCTAAAGGGGGGAGAAGTTATATATACAAACAGTTACATTGATTTCAAAGCCAATGTACCTGATAAATTCGAAGAATTTTTAAATAAAATTTGACAATAGCAGTAACCAAATATCAATTTCCGGCACATGTCGCAATTCATAAAATTTCCAGAGAATAAACAATTTTTTATTAAAACTCGACTTGACAAAAATTCAAGATTTACCGAATATTGGCAAATAATTCTATGTGAAATATTCCAATATTGACTATTTTCGAATTGTCGAGAAAATTGGCATATGGCGGCTCGTTTTATGAATGAAAGTATTATGCTCATAGAAATATGAGGTCGAATTTATTAATGAATTTTTTGATGATAAGTTTTTGTTGAAACTGTTCGGCGCCGCCGCGACTATTTCAGGCTGTTCAGCACCATGGCAACTAGAATGATGGCCGCTACGCCTGCGCCTATGAATGCATTTTGTTCTTGTAGTCGCTAGGCATAGAATTTAAGCTTTGAACGACATTCGGAATTAAAGGAATAAAGTGAGTAGCCCGTGTGTGCGGCTGTATGTACATGCAATTGTATGTGTATACTAATAAGCATTGTTTTGCTTGAATTCAATTCACATATGTATGTATTTATATTTGCATATGCCATCTTCCTGTGTGCCTGGTAATGAAGCGTTTTCTACAAAAAATTTATTGATTTGATCAATTGAACGCCATAGGTTAGGGCATCAAGTGTGCATACACGCACATGCAAATACGTCGATGCATATGCAGAAGAAATTGTTTTAGCATTTGCAAGAATTCGATCATTCGAATATTTACTCCCTAATTATTGCATAAAATATGATAAGGCGTTGCTCGTGAGGCAGGTCAAGTTGCTTCAGTGCATACATATGCGTGCAACACTATATTTATTTAAGATGCAATAGAACTTAGTTGTCCCATATATGTATGCAAATACGTTTCTTTGATGTTTTCTTTTATTTATTTTAAATTTCAAAGTTTTATGTTATCTATAAAATGCATACATATATGAATTATTCCCTTTAATATATGTACATATGTAAATTGAAAAAAATCGTTTGGCAAAGGAAAAAAAATGCATATTCAAATGTACATAAATATGATAAGGAAATGCGTCGAGAGATAGGTCATTGTTGCTGCAGTGCGTGTGCGCATGCATATGTATGTAACACCATAAGAATTGAAGATGCAATTGAACTTTTGCACAAATATAACTAACATAATATATGTATATAAACATATGATATACATACATACATATATATTCATCAATTTACCAAGATGCTCTTTGAATTCTTGTCTAAAATTAATTTCGACTCGAAAAATTAGTAAAAATTTTCATCAAATTTACTAAAACGCACACAACAAAATGTTAGGTCGTTCTATAATGTATTTTGTTTAAATTCTTCTTTTAAAAGTAAAGCAACAAGCATTAAAGTTACTTTGATTTTAAATGTTGGATTTCTTAATCTTTATTTGGTTGAATTTGTTTGAAAATATAAATTGAATAAATTTTTGTTTATCAAGGGAACATAGAAATGCACAAGCAAATGCCATGCAAAATGCCGTCGGCATTCGTCAATTTGATTTCATACAGAAACCAAAAACTGAGCAGAGCTAATGTACTTGTACCAGAGAATGTTAATGCAATGAGAAGGAGCAAATGTTAAATGAGCTTTTTTCGAGTTCTAATTTGTAGATTCTTACTAAGGTAATTTCAAATTCAACTTTCCTCACGAGTGGGGAATTGCAGATATTTACCACGCGAGTGACGCGAGTGGAGGGATTCTATATTTACTTACCACGCTAGGACAGGAATTCAGATTTTTTCTGCGGTTACCAAACTACTGAGGAAGTTCATAAGATTTTTCGGCACACTACTAAGGAAATCGACTTATTTCATGCCCACAGCGAAGCGAATAAATTTGCGATTAAGAAGGCCGCGCGGCAGTCAATTTGTGGTGCAGAAGCTAAAGTCAGCGGAATTATTCGTTTTGTTTTTTGGCACGTATTTAATTCAGGTTCAAGTCCTGAAGTCATATTTTTTTTCTTGCACATTTTTTTTTTACAATTCAAACCAGGAAAGTTTGGTAAAATTGTTGAGTTTATTTTAATTAAAATTTCTTTAAAATACTTTTTTTTTTGTATTTCATAAATGGAAATTTCTTTTCGGTATAAAATAGTTCATACTGGATATGACCTGATTTTTATTTAAATCAATCAAAACAGAAAATATGTACATATGTCTTTAATCTCTTTCATCAATCCAAATTATATTGATGAGAAAATATCATTCTAATATCCGTCCAGAAAGCCAAACGCGCATACACATATACATATGCATATAATTACGCATACAAACTTTCAACTAACGCAGAATATGTGCACATAAAACTGCGAATCGAATAAATGAGTGATTTAGAAAACTTCATTTATAATTACAGTTTAGCGCAATCGTGAAAAACGTGTTCTGTATGGGGTACATAGTCTTATGTTTGACTCAGGTTCAATTCATGTACACAATTTTCTTTGTTCGATATTTTTATTTAGTTTTTTGTATTTTAATATTTTGTATTCTTATTAAAATTGATTTAAAATAGTGTATTCAGGTTTTTCTAATACCTGTTATTTAGAAATTTATTTTCTATATAACATTATTCATACTTCTTTTGAATTAATTTATATGTAAAACAGCCATAAAGGCAATCATATGAATATGCATTCCTATATTTAATTTCTTCAGTCAAATCTGAACTACTTACATACACATATTGATGAGAAAATATTCTAATATCCATGGATGCATCCAGAAAGCCAAACGCGCATACACGCATATGTATACAAATATATACAAACCTTCAACGAACGCAAAATGTATGCATACAAAAAACAAAAACTGCGACCGTCTTCTTGTCCGTCAGTGAAAAGATGGGATATGTATACCCTATGAGCAAAAAGAACCGGGAAGGTGATGTTGACTGTTTCCTTCGATTGCCAAGGCATAGTCCACCATGAGTACCTTCCATCGGGCCAGACAGTCAATAGAGAATATTATTGATCCGGTTTGAAACCTTAGAGAGATGCTGTGTGCTGCAAACCGCCGGAAATGTGAGCAAACAATTCTCAGATTTTGCATGATGATAACGCGCCATCGCACTGATCAAAGAGAATACAAATCGGTCTGCCGGGGGTGTTTGGAAGACTGGGTTAAACGTTGGCACATGTGTGTTGCTTCAGACGGATCATATTTTGAAGGAGATAATATAAATTTGCCTTAAATTTAACTCTGTTTTGTTTAATTTAAACATTCCCGGTACTTTCTGATCATAAGGTACATATATGCGGCTTTGCGGGCAGCAATGTGTGATTCGCTGGAAGTCGCATTAACTCGCGACTGTCGCACAGTTAGAAGACATATTTACATACATATAAGGGTGCATACATATGTACATACGGAGCCGCGGCCACTCGACATGACAAAAATTTAAGATTTATCAAATATTGGCAAATAATTCCACGCGAAATATTCCAATATTGACTATTTCCGAATGGTCGCGAAAATTGGCATATAGGCGGCTCGTTTTATGAATGAAATTGAAATATGTGCTCTAACTTATGAATGAACTTTTTGTTTTTGTTCTAAATTGTTCAGCGCCGTCGCTGATAGAATCATGGCCGCTGCGACTGCGTCTACGAATGTATTTTGTTTTTGTAGTCGCTAGGCTTAGATTTTAGCTTTGGGCGACATGCGCATGTGAGGTATGTGTTTTTGTTGTGTTCTAGAACATTTTAGAATGTGTGGTGGCAAAGCGGCCATCGCCTTGCGCTTGCTGTTGCTTTTGCGTCTATCAGAGTATTGTGTTTTTGTAAGTACATATAATATTAGGAATATCGACTGGTGAAAGACAAAAGTACACGGGAGCAAGAAGGGAGCGCTGTGCTCGCGCATATGTATATGCATGAATGTATGAACGTGCATGGATGTAGTAACATATGAATACAATTATTTTGTAGGAAGCTTAGAAGGCAAGTAGGTATACTCGTATATGTATGTATATATGCTAGGACATAAAATGGGTATATATACATACATAGAGCAGAATTGTTTTTGCACTTGTTAGGAAGAAACTCGTTCACTAGTGCGTATGTGTATTTGATTTCTTGTAAGAATGTGATGTGCTGTGACGTGTGTACATACATAAGTCAAGGTCATTTGGGCATACTTGCATATGTGATATGATGTTCTTACGCTTGTGCATTATTGTTTTTCATATACAAATGTACATACATACATATGTATGTAAATGCTGTCGAATATGTACATAAACTATAAATTGACATACAATATAAAATAAGTGTTGATTTATCTTAAATCGTTCTTTTTTTCTGAATGCAAATACCTCCTATTGACATGTACATACATATTATGTACTTATGTATATTATCATATACCATCATTTATGTACATATAAAGTATACGTTCATTTATGTACATATGTGTGTAATGAAAAACTTCATGAATTACTTTCAGAACTTTATTAAAATTTATTCGCGTCGCGCGCATGCACAAAACCTTTTATTCACAACGCAGGCGCAGAAATAAACGCTCTGCGTATTTATCCTCCCCACGTGACTCGCCATCAATTCTCGGCGCAAATTTTTTTTTTTTCGTTTTTAAATTTTTTTTTTTTATTGTAATCGTAAAAAAATTTGTAATAAATTTTATGTATCCGCTTATCATTTCAAAAGTAACAAAATGGTAAAAAAATAAGCAGTCGAAGAAATAAACGCACCGCTTATTTTTCCTCGCCACATGTTAGACTCGATTTCAATTCCCGGTGCAAACTTTTTTTTATTAATTTTTTTTTTTTTTTAAATTCTTTTTTTTTAATGTAATTGAAAAAAAAAATTATGTAATAAATTTTACATATTCGCTTATTATTTCGAAAATACGAAAATAGTAAAAATTTAATTGGTTTAATGTCGAGGTGAAAAATGTGTTGTGTGTTGAGGTGAAAGATGTGTGGTGTTTCTAATTTTTGTGTGGGGAAAAGTCAGTGAGGTGTCTATAAACTCGGTGTGCTAAATTTCCTTATTACAAATCTTTCAAATCTTAAGTGTACTAAAAAAAGCTCACAGTAACATTTGCACCTTCTCATTGCATTAACATTCTCTGCTTGTACATAATTCACTGTAATCAGCTCTGTTAAGAAGTTCCCCGCTGTCGAGTTGAGCGAGGTGACAAAGTACTACGAAGACTTCATTTTTGACAATTCACACTATTCGTAGCTCGTGAGACTTCTCTATTCATTGACGTTCCCTGTGTTCAGTATCTGCATGGGTAGTAATGGGTATGGGCAAAAATTAAACTTGATGGCCAATTGCAGCTGATAATTTTAGGTATCAATAATATCAGGTTTAGCTTAAATAATGACTGTTCCTGTGTAACACCCCCAGAGGGTTCCTCCACCGAAAAAGCGAGGTCGCTCCCACTTCTTATCATGCTAAAAATTTTAGCAAACCATTTGGGCCATCAATTTCATTCAATATTTCTCATCCGAAAATATCCCGTTTGGCTTTGCTACTCTCAAAACTAATAATTGTTTAACATATTCTGTGCTGCTATCTGCCTTTAAAATTTTTTGTACGCGTCTCGTTTAAAAATTAAGCTTTAATGTGTTAACGTAATTCTGGAACAATGCAATTAATTTGCTGCTTTATAATCAGATCACATTCTACTAATACAATACCAAACAAACATGAAAAATCAATTTTGAATTACGGTTATGGGGCGGATGATCAAGTAAACGATTTATTTTTTTAAGGTCACACGGTGAAAAAAAATGTTTAAGGGGAACTTTGGATTTTACGCCATTCGTTTTGTGTTTCAGAAAATTTAGCTTTGTGTAATGATAATATCAAAAGTCGCTAGAAAGTCGCTAACTCCCTCAGGGGCGGATCCTAAATTTCATTCTGAGAGATGCACAAGAGGCCAGCTGCGGACTTAAAATTTTTAGATGAATAATAATTAAACCAGTAATACCAACTCTACTGAAATTTTGAGATCAACGGAAGTTAGTTTCAATCTCCTAAAATACTGCTTTTTTTCAGAGGTAAATCCATTATTTAAGCAACCTCGAGATAGATTTAAATATTTTATATTTACTTAAAATGAATTAAAAAGTAAGTAAACCAGCGGATAGTAAACAATCAACTGAGCCGATATCAATTCAATTGTTTCACGTACAGAACATAATATAATCCGGGGATTCCCCGACCGCATTGCTCTTATGTGATCAGTGGTAAAAATAATTTGGTTACTCATTACGTATGATTTTTGTTAATTTCATACAAAATTTTAAGGTAAAATAAAACTTAAAATTTCAATTATAGATCGATAATTTATCAACAATAACACACCAATAGGTAGTGCTTTAGTGCCAAAAGTCGCCAGATAAGTCGCTTAATCATTTTTGTCGTCAAAACTTTTTTTTTGTCGCCAAGATTCAAGCAAAAGTCGTCAGTTCTAGCGACAGAGTCGCTAAATTGGCAACACTTCTACTAGCCCCTAGATTGGCTCAATCAAGATGGCCTTTTCAATTGGCCTGTGTATGAGACCCAACCATGTAGTACTTCAAGAGATTATTATCATAAATAAACTATTTTTACCCGTATTAAATTGCATCTCATTTCCGACGTTTTCATTTGAAAAATGCTTTATGTATATGCGGCTCGTTTTCGGGCTGAAAACATCTTCTCTCCGGCAGAACCAACAAAGTCGAGTCCGATGGGAAACCAAAGAAATCTAAAGATCGGTTGTTTTCGGTTCTTACACTATCACAATTTAAAACCGCGCACTTTATTTAAATAAGATATCAATTTGAATTAAACAAAACAATTTGCAGCTTTGCACGTTTGTATTCACGGCATTCGTAAACAAACCAATGGTATGAGCATTGGCTGTGATGATTTGTATCATTACACAAAGCTAAATTTTGCGAAACAATAAGCGAATGACGTCGACATATTAGTCAAATTCGCTCAGCGCCGAATAACGGTCTGCTAGGTAATACCACAGAATGTTAATGCAATGAGAAGGAGCAAATGTTAAATGAGCTTTTTTCGAGTTCTAATTTGTAGATTCATACTAAGGTAATTTCAAATTCAACTTTCCTCACGAGTGGGGAATTGCAGATATTTACCATGCGAGTGACGCGAGTGGAGGGTTTCTATATTTACTTACCACGCTAGGACAGCAATTCAGATTTTTTCTGCATTTACCAAACTACTGAGGAATTTCATAAGATTTTTCGGCACACTACTAAGGAAATCGACTTATTTCATGCCCACAGCGAAGCGAATAAATTTGCGATTAAGAAGGCCACGCGACAGTTAATTTGTGGTGCAGAAGCTAAAGTCGGCGGAATTATTCGTTTTGTTTTTTGGCACGTATTTAATTCAGGTTCAAGTCCTGAAGTCATATTTTTTTTCTTGCACATTTTTTTTTTACAATTCAAACCAGGAAAGTTTGGTAAAATTGTTGAGTTTATTTTAATTAAAATTTCTTTAAAATACTGTTTTTTTTGTATTTCATAAATGGAAATTTTTTTTCGGTATAAAATAGTTCATACTGGATATGACCTGATTTTTATATAAATCAATCAAAACAGAAAATATGTACATATGTCTTTAATCTCTTTCATCAAATCCAAATTATATTGATGAGAAAATATCATTCTAATATCCGTCCAGAAACCCAGCAAGAAGAGTGGCGGTCACGTTACCCTTCACGTAACCTGCACGCGTGACCGTTAAGCGGTCACTAACCACGCCCCTTTACAATCACGTTGTTAAAAGCGTTGGGAAAATCGTGCCAAAAACTTTGTGTACGTGTGATTTTCTATCCCTTTCATACATATGGACTCGTTTGCCAGCGCCAGTTTCATATAAACGTAGCGACGAACAAAATAACTTTTAGGCCAACGCTGGCAGCACAGCGCGATAGCCTAGCGGCTAGCAATGTGGGCTTCCGATCCAAAATCCTTGGTTCGAATCACAAAAAAAAAATTTTTTTATACATTTATTTTATTTTGCTTTATGATATGTTTATGAGGAGAATTTTTTCATGGCAGAAATACACTCGGTGTTTTGCCATTGCCTGCTGATGGGCGACCGCTATTAGAAAAATGTTTTTATTAATTTTGCTTTTACCGAGATTCGAACTGACGTTCTCTCTGTGAATTCTGAATAGTAGTCACGCACCAACCCATTCGGCTGCGGCGTTTGTTTACTTTGACTGCTGCAAAAATGAGGAAAAATATTTGAATGAAGTTTGCTTACTGCTTACACATTTGCCAAAGGTTGACAATTTGATTCTCGGCCTACTTTGATATCAAAAAGAGAGAAAAGATATCTTTTTGACTTATTGCTTTGACAGCCACTTGCCGTTTTTTTTGTTTTTTTTTTTCTATTGATGCAAAAATGAGAAAAAATATATGAATGAAGTTTGCTTACTGCTTACACATTTTCCAAAGGTGACGGAGAATCAAAAAAAAGTCGATTGTGTTAGAGTTTCGGTGACGCCCGAGCAAAACCTGCGTGCATATGTGTTTGTAACATATAAAAAAGTGTAATTGTGTTAGAGTTTCGGTCACGCAGGTTTTGCTGGGAAGCCAAACGCGCATACACACATACATATGCATATAATTACGCATACAAACTTTCAAGTAACGCAGAATATGTGCATATAAAACTGCGAATCGAATAAATGAGTGATTTAGAAAATTCCATTACTAATTATAGTTTAGCACAATCGTGAAAAACGTGTCGTGTATGGGGTACATAGTCTCATGTTTGACTCAGGTTCACATCCTGCACACACTTTTCTTTGTTCGATATTTTTATTTAATTTTTTGTATTTGGTTTAATTAGAATTGATTTAAAATAGTGTATTCAGGTTTTTCTAATACCTGTTATTTAGAAATTTATTTTCTATATAACATTATTCATACTCTTTTTGAATTTATATGTAAAACAGCCATAAAGGCAATCATATGAATATGAATTCCTATATTTAATCTCTTCAGTCAACTCTGAATTACTTACATAAACATATCGATGAGAAAATATTCTAATATCCATGCATGCATCCAGAAAGCCAAACGCGCATACACGCATATGTATATAAATATATACAAACCTTCAACGAACGCAAAATGTATGCATACAAAAATCAACAACTGCGACCGTCTTCTTGTCCGTCAGTGATAAGATGGGATATGTATACCCTATGAGCAAAAAGAACCGGGAAGGTGATGTTGACTGTTTTCTTCGATTGCCAAGGCATAGTCCACCATGAGTACCTTCCATCGGGCCAGACAGTCAATAAAGAATATTATTTATGCGTTTTGAAGCCTTTGAGAGATGCTGTATGTTGCTAACGGCCGGAAATGTGAGCAAACAATTCTTGGATTTTGCGTGATGATAACGCGCCATCGCACCGATCAAAGAGAATACGACGAAGGAGCTGAAGGCCATGTCGGCCTGCCGGGGGTGTTTGGAAGACTGGGTTAAACGTTGGCACATGTGTGTTGCTTCAGACGGGTCATATTTTGAAGGAGATAATATAAATTTGCTTTAAATTTAACTCTGTTTTGTTTAATTTAAACATTCCCGCTACTTGTTGATCATAGGGTACATATATGCGGCTTTGCGGATAGAAATGTGTGATTCGCTGGAATTGTTCAAGGAATCTAAGTCGCACTAACTCGCGACTGTCGAACAGTTAGAAGACATATTTACATACATATAAGGGTGCATACATACATACGGAGCCGCGGCCACTCGACATGACAAAAATTCAAGATTTATCAAATATTGGCAAATAATTCCACGCGAAATATTCCAATATTGACCATTTTCGAATGGTCGCGAAAATTGGCATATGGGCGGCTCGTTTTATGAATGAAATTGAAATATGAGCTCGAACTTATGAATGAACTTTTTGTTTTTGTTCTAAATTGTTCAGCGCCGTCGCTGATAGAATCATGGCCGCTGCGACTGCGTCTACGAATGTATTTTGTTTTTGTAGTCGCTAGGCTTAGATTTTAGCTTTGGGCGACATGCGCATGTGAGGTATGTGTTTTTGTTGTGTTCTAGAACATTTTAGAATGTGTGGTGGCAAAGCGGCCATCGCCTTGCGCTTGCTGTTGCTTTTGCGTCTATCAGAGTATTGTGTTTTTGTAAGTACATATAATATTAGGAATATCGACTGGTGAAAGACAAAAGTACACGGGAGCAAGAAGGGAGCGCTGTGCTCGCGCATATGTATGTATATGCATGAATGTATGAACGTGCATGGATGTAGTAACATATGAATACAATTATTTTGTAGGAAGCTTAGAAGGCAAGTAGGTATACTCGTATATGTATGTATATATGCTAGGACATAAAATGGGTATATATACATACATAGAGCAGAATTGTTTTTGCACTTGTTAGGAAGAAACTCGTTCACTAGTGCGTATGTGTATTTGATTTCTTGTAAGAATGTGATGTGCTGTGACATGTGTACATATGTAGGTATGAAAGGAAGATGATGTTATTACGTTTGCGCATTATTGTTTTTCATATACAAATGTATATACATACATATGTATGTAAATGCTGTCGAATACATTAACTATAAAGTGACGTACAATATAAAATAAGTGTTGATTTATCTTAAACCGTTCTTTTTTCTGAATGCAAATACCTCCTATTGACATGTACATATATAAGTTAGCACCACTTAAGTTATACCCACACCCGTAATGCAATTGCGACATCCCAGATGCTGAATAAACAAACGCAACAATGTAAGCAATAAACATCCGCCATGCGCCGATGTAAAGCAATTGTAAAAAATGCTGAAACTAGCTTTAGCAATAAAAATCTCAATATCCAAATATACTGACACTTCGATCAGCAAAATTAGCTTTATCAATAAATATTAGTTTAAGTAATAAACATCCGCCATGCGCCGATGTAAAGCAATTGTAAAAAATGCTGAAACTGGCTTTAGCAATAAAAATCTCAATATCCAAATATACTGACACTTCGATCAGCAAAATTAGCTTTATCAATAAATATTAGTTTAAGCAATAAACATCCGGCATGCGCCGATGTAAATCAATTGTCAAAAATGCTGACATAAGTAGAAATAAGCTATATTAAGGACAGATTTAGTATTAAGCTTTGAGTTGTAAGTTGGAATTTGAAGAATAAAGGTCTTTCGACCAAGAAAACTTGTGTTTTTTTTCCATCGTCCAATTTCCCGGACGATAACTGGCGCCCGAGTCAAATAAGCTTGGCAGCGTCTAGCAAAGGTTGTTGCAGAAATAAAGTGCCACTAAGCTACAAGAAGAAAGTGCCACAAAATTTTTTCTAAAAACTACAAAATAAAGTGCCACTAAGCTACAAGAAGAAAGTGCCACAAAATTTATTCTAAAAACTACAAAATAAAGTGCCACTAAGCTACAAGAAGAAAGTGCCACAAATTTTTTTCTAAAAACTATAGAAATAAAGTGCCACAAAATTTTTTCTGAGCTACAAAATAAAGTGCCACAAAAAACTTTGAAGAAGAAATCAACATAAAAGAGGCGTGAAAGGGAACGTGGAACTTCCCCGACGCCCCAACGACAAGCCAGACAAAGCCAGCCCGGACAACAACAACTTCATCAGCAAGGAGCAAGCCTAGTGCCCCTCAGTACCTACGGAAAACAGGACCACGCACACTTGCCGGCACCCAAATGCAGCTGAGATTACTGTAAGAATACAATAGATTATATAATATAACATAATACATTATATTTAAGAATTTAACTCACATAGCTGAGATTACTGTAAGAATATAAATTGGAAAATGTAAATTAAATCGTGCCTAAATTGATAATATTTTAGCTGAAAGAAATTGCAAAATATTATGAAATTTTTTAAAATAGTTAATATAAAAGAAACGGAAAGCGTAGAATAAAATTCAAGCGAGGAATATTCCCACAGCAAATTAAAATTTCTAAATCCTACAATAGTAAAAAAGAAAAAATAATTCAATTTAAAATATTAAATCGCGTAACGTTAATAGAGGAAATAAAATTTCTCAAACATTCAAATATTTTCCATTTTTGTAAAAAGCTTTTAAAATTATAAAGCAACTACAAGTGTTTACTGAAAACCTGTTGCTAATGTAAAAATTTTATCTTTTTTTTGAACGAGTATTAAATAATAAACCATGGCAAACCCAAACAATCTGATTAGGCCACCAGTGCTAGTCGCACCACCTTCACCCCCAAACCCCCAAATTTCCCCAGACTTAGCTACTCTCATTAGGAATATGATTAGGGAAACCATAGAATCCAATGGACCTCATCTTATACAAAATGTCCTTAACAATAACAGCCCCCCCATAATAACAGACCAAACAATAGAGGAACAATTTAGAAACAACATGAATGAAATGGACAAAATTCCTGACGTAGTACGTTCACTAAGAGAATTTTCAGGAAACGCCTCCGAATTTAGTTCATGGAAAAAAAGCGTTGAACGTATTTTGAGGATATACGAACCCTCAAAAGGCACTCCTAGATACTTCGGTATCCTAAATGTGATCCGAAACAAAATTATATATTAGGAAAAGCGGATATAGCCCTTGAATCGTACAACACACCTTTAGATTGGACAGCAATCTCCCGCTGTTTAACTACCCACTACGCAGACAAACGCGATATAGGCACCCTGGAATACCAGATGACGTGTCTCATTCAAGGAAGAATGACGATTAACGAATTCTACCAGAAAGTTTATAGCCATTTATCCCTGATCCTTAATAAAATAGGATGCATGGAAATAGGAGAAGAGGCAGTCCATCTATTAACGGATAACTACCGCGCTAAAGCCCTTGATACCTTTATCAGAGGACTTTCTGGAGATCTTTCTAGACTCCTAAGCATAAAAGAGCCGAAGAGCCTTCCAGAGGCCCTACACCTTTGCCTCAAACTAGAAAACCAGAGCTTTAGAGCGCAGCATGCAAACAATCAGATGCCACAACCAACCCTCAGAAATCAAACTTTTAATTCTTCTATCACTAGACAACAGCTTCCCACCCCAAGATATGTGCAACCTACAAACTCACAATTAAGATTCTACCCCGAACTAGCCCATATACCTCACCCTCATCCAAACTATAGACCAAAACCAAAACCAATCAAACCTATACAATAGATACCAACCACAAAATCCCTATTACCAACCAAAAAATCGCTATTACCAACCACAAAATCCCTATTACCAATCACAAAATCCCTATAACCAACTACAAAACCACCCCCCTCCAAGACCACCTAAACCACCTCAACCTATGGATGTGGACGAAAGCATCAGGACGAAAGCAGTAAACTATACAAACCGTCCTAAACCACACGATCCAGGTAAACGCCCACCAAACGCATCAATGATAAACCACCCCCCCACGAAAGTTCAAAGGAACTTTCATATAAGTTCCGACGAAACCACAAACGACCAAAACTACGAAGACCAATACTATGACGAATATGATAACGGCCAGTCGACAGACTACAATATGAAAGAGACCCACGACCTGACGGACGTACATTTTTTAGACTAAACAGCTCTTCGTTACCGTACTTCAGATGTAAGACGAAGAGCGGCGACATACTAAACATTCTAGTAGATACAGGATCAAACAGAAATTATATACAATGCAATTTAGTAAAAAAATACATGGAAAACGAAAAGCCTTTCTTCGCTAACTCAGTCGGAGGAAGAATAAAAAATTACCCACCACACCTTTTTAAACCTTTTTAACTTAGAAGATTGCAGACTTAAATTTTTCCTGCTACCCACACTAAAAACATTCCATGCAATATTAGGGAACGACAGCCTAAAAGAACTCTCAGCGGTCATACATACCAAAGAAAATTTCATGCTTATAGCAAATACAAGAAGAATCCATCTCAGACAGTATAAGATACAGGATGTAAATGCAATACAAATTCGAGACGAACAAATGACAACGATAAGTAAAGACAAAATAACACAGATAACGCAAAAACATTGCAACTTATTCTCAGAACCAAACGAAAAATTGACATACACAACAAAAGTAGTAGCAGAAATACGTACTACTTCCGACACACCCATATACTCAAAATCCTACCCATACCCCACCAGCCTTAAACAAGAGGTCGAGGACCAAGTAAAAAAGTTATTGGAAGACGGAATCATACGGAAATCAAGGTCACCCTACAACTCACCTGTCTGGATCGTACCCAAAAAAAACGACGCTTCAGGCGAAAAGAAATTCCGAATGGTTATTGATTACAGAAAATTAAATGCAGTCACAATTGCAGATAGGTACCCGATACCTGAAATAAATGAGGTTCTCTCTCAGCTAGGAGAAAATCGAATATTCTCTGTGATTGACCTAAAAAGCGGTTTCCACCAAATTCCTCCCAAGGAATCTGACGTGGAGAAGACAGCTTTTTCCGTGAACAACGGAAAATACGAGTTCACCAGACTGCCATTTGGTTTGAAAAATGCCCCATCCATTTTCCAAAGGACATTGGACGACATACTAAGGGAACATATTGGACGTATATGCTATGTATATATAGATGATATTATTATATTTACCAAAAATGAAAAAGAACATTCCGAACACATAGATACAATTTTTGATACCCTTACAAAAGCAAACATGAAGGTACAAGTCGACAAATGTGAATTCTTTAAAAAACAAGTCGAGTTCTTAGGATTTGTAGTATCCTCCGAGGGAATCTCAACAAACCCATCCAAAGTACAAGCAATAGCCAACTTCCCCTACCCTCAGACGATCAAGGACTTAAGATCCTTCTTATGCTTATCTGGATATTATAGACGATTTATCAAAGATTATGCTAAGTTAGCAAAGCCGTTAACATCCCTACTTCGAGGCGAAGAAGGAAGAATGTCCAAAAGCAGTTCAAAGAAAATCCAAATAAACTTAGATGAAAAAGCGAAGGCAGCATTTAATAAAATAAAGACCACCCTGATATCCAAAGATGTAGTACTTCAATATCCTGATTATAGCAAAGAGTTTGACCTGACCACTGATGCCTCAAAATATGCCATAGGCGCGGTCTTTGAACAGAACGGAAAACCGATAACCTTTATATCAAGAACATTGAACTAAGCAGAAGAAAACTACGCAGTAAATGAAAAGGAGATGCTCGCCATAATTTGGGCACTAAATTCCTTTAGAAATTATCTATATGGTACAGCAAAAGTAATTATTCATACAGATCATCAGCCACTCACTTACGCCCTAAGCAATACAAATAATAATTCTAAATTAAAACGTTGGAAAGCAATTTTGGAAGAGTACAACTATGAAATTAAATATAAACCCGGAAAATCTAACGTAGTTGCCGACACGTTATCAAGACCATTTGAAATAAATTCCCTATCAGTCGCTACACACTCCGACGAAAGCTCATCTCACAATCTAATCCCAGCATAAATGCCTTTAAAAATCAACTTTGGATCTCACTAGGAGACGAAGACAGCTATCAGCTTAAAATTCCATTCCCAACTTACCATAGGCATATAATAATATAATTAAACCAAACTATTCAATAGGAAATCTAACTGCACTACTGAAACGCTACCTAAATCCTTCAGTAATAAATGGCATATTTACCTCCGAAGAAATAATGGGAAAAATTCAGGAAATTTACCCACTTCATTTTTCCAATTATAAAATTCGTTATACCCAAACAAAAGTAGAAGACTTGGTAAACGAAGATACAGAAAATGAGGAAATATTAAAGGAACATAAACGAGCACACAGAAATAGAGACGAAAATAAAAAACAACTTATACAGAAATGCTACTTTCCAAAAATGAGAGCTAAAATAGAAAACATAATTAAACATTGCAAAATTTGCAAAGAAAATAAGTATGACCGTAACCCAAATAAACCACGCATACTGGAAACCCCAATACCTCAGTATCCCGGAGAAATAGTACATATATGTAGACATTTACAATACAGAAAAAAAGCTAGTCCTAACAGCAGTGGATAAATTCTCCAAATACGCTCAAGTCAAAATAATAGAGTCAAAAGCAATAGAAGATATCAGAGAACCCTTACGACAGATACTTTTCGCCTTCGGTGTACCAAAATCAATAGTTATCGACAATGAAAAGTCTTTAAACTCAGCTTCTTTACATTTTATGGTAGAAGACCAACTTGGAATTACAATTTTTAAAACCCCCCAAATGCAAGCACGGTTAACGGACAAGTGGAAAGATTTCACTCCACTCTATCTGAAATTATGCGTTGTCTCAAAGCAGAAAGCACACACCGTTCCTTTCAAGAACTATTAGATCGATGTACATACGAATACAACTACTCCATACACTCCACGACAGGAAAAAGACCTCTAGAAGTATTTTTTGGTAGACGTGTTTCAATAAACCCAGAACAATATGAGAATTCACGACAAGAAAATATAGAAATCCTTCGAAAAAAACAAGCAAAGGACTTAACCATCCACAACAAAACGCGAGAACCCATAAAAACATACACCCCAGGAGACATAATCTACGTTAGGATAAACAAACGATTAGGATCAAAAATTACAGCAAGATACAAGAAAGAAATAGTAAAAGAGGACAAATCCAGTATAGTGATCACAGAGAAAGGACGAACAGTACACAAAAGCAACATTAGACGATAGTAAACAGGTTTTTCTTTCCTTACAGATTTCTTGTACACTTTGTGCACGCAGACTTCAAAATTATAGACTACACGAACTCACAACTGGCGACATTCGACACAGGACTGACAAAAATTCAAACCGGAACTTACAGAATAATACACAAAATAGACTTGGAAGCATGTCAGGAAACCTTAAATGAAATAAGCAGAACCATCCAGTCCAAAATAACTCCCGAAAATCCCCTCTTACCCATCCTTATTAATGAATTAAATCTTACACCAACACAACTAAATAGACTTAAGCCCAAAAGATTTAGAAAGTCTATAGACGAAATAGGAAAAGTTTGGAAATGGATCGCAGGAAACCCCGATCATGACGACCTTATCGTCCTAAATAACCAAATAAATAACGTAATAGAAAATAATAATAAGCAAGTAACTATAAATAAAATAATTTTTGATAGAATAAGTAACATAACAGCATTTTCAAATAAAATCTTGAAAGTTGTCCAAACCAATAAGGACATACAAACAAATTTTGCAATAGAATTAAAATATAAACTTAGGATTATAAGAGAAGAATTTATAAATATAGATTATGCAATTCATTGGGCTAAGGCCGGAATTGTTAATTCATACATTTTATCAAACGAGGAATTAGAAATAATCAAATCGGTATTTATAAGTAATAACCTCACATTAAATAATGCTGAGGAATCTTTAGAACTAGGAGATATAAAGATAGTTACAAATAGTTCTATGATATTTTATATTGTCAGCATACCACTAACTAATGAAGAAATTTGTAATTCAGTCACAATCAAACCAATAAAAAAGAATAAATATATCAATAAAATCCCATACGAGGATATTATTACAAAAAAATGTTTGCTGTTAAACTAAAATGTAAAGAAAATAATAATTTAAGAATTTGTAATAACAAAAATATAATAGATATTAGTAACACTACCTGTATCCCACAACTCCTTAAGAGCAAACCAAAAGAATGCACGTTAATTAATAATCAACACATTCCTTCAGTAGAAGTCATAACACCAGGCATAATTTTACTTAATCAATACAAAGGTTCAATGGAAATTGACAGCCAGAATATCACCCTTGACGGGTCATACGCAGTACAATACTATAATTCTACAGTTTTCGTAGATAATCAGAAATACTCCTTTAACGAAATACTTACCAATAAGCCATTGCCAGCTATATTACAGTCAAATATTCCCTCAAATATAGAAGAAGAAATACTTAGCTTAGAGATGATGAAAGAACTCCATATCAATAATACAAAAAAGTTAAATTCATTACAGACAGCCCATGCAACAGCCTTAATAACAAATTTTTCGCTAACCATAATTAGCATTATTTTAATAGCAGGAGTAGTCATCAAATTGACCATAGAAACATTTATTAAAGCGAAACCAATAGAGCCATCGAGTTACAAAGTCGACGTCAATGTAACCGACAGCAAACGGGTCGCAACCCAAGAAACGCCTGCAGAGTCCTTAACCGTATGCTATTAGTTTGAACGAACGGGGACGTCCGTTTTTAGCGGCGGAGGAGTTAGCACCACTTAAGTTATAGCCATACCCGTAATGCAATTGCGACATCCCAGATGCTGAATAAACAAACGCAACAATGTAAGCAATAAACATCCGCCATGCGCCGATGTAAAGCAATTGTAAAAAATGCTGAAACTAGCTTTAGCAATAAAAATCTCAATATCCAAATATACTGACACTTCGATCAGCAAAATTAGCTTTATCAATAAATATTAGTTTAAGTAATAAACATCCGCCATGCGCCGATGTAAAGCAATTGTAAAAAATGCTGAAACTAGCTTTACCAATAAAAATCTCAATATCCAAATATACTGACACTTCGATCAGCAAAATTCGCTTTATCAATAAATATTAGTTTAAGCAATAAACATCCGGCATGCGCCGATGTAAATCAATTGTCAAAAATGCTGACATAAGTAGAAATAAGCTATATTAAGGACAGATTTAGTATTAAGCTTTGAGTTGTAAGTTGGAATTTGAAGAATAAAGGTCTTTCGACCAAGAAAACTTGTGTTTTTTTTTTCCATCGTCCAATTTCCCGGACGATAACTTATACATATTATGTATATTGTCATATACCGTCATTTATGTACATATAGAGTATGAATGTATGTAATGAAAAACTTCATGAATTACTTTTAGAATTTATTAAAACTTATTCGCGTCGCGCGCATACATATCTACGTAGACATCACAAACCTTTTGTTCACAACGCAGGCACAGAAATAAACGCTCTGCGTATTTATCCTCCCCACGTGACTTGCCATCAATTCTCAGCACAATTTTTTTTCTCAGCGTTTTTAAGTTGAGAAATGTTTTTATTTGTTAAAAAAACATTAAGACACATAAAAAGTAATATATTATATATATAGTAAGAATATATATAAGATATGATAATTGTTATATATGCAATAATTAATATAAAAAGTCAAAGGAAAATTAGGTAAATTTTTTTGTTTCGCTTAAAGTTTTGCATAAATTTTAAATTATAAACAATAATAGAAAAAAAGCATTAAATTCCGAAAGGATGAGCATAAAGTATACTTTGATGCCAGTTAACTTATTCTTATTTATGAAAACAATAAAATATTCACTTCCAAAAAAGTGCATGTACTTAGAAATACAAAACTTTTAACTCAAAAAATCTAACACTGCTCTTGACATCATAGATTTCTTTTACAAGGTAATTTTCGTAGACTAGATATAAATGGATCGGAATTAAGAAGAAGTCTGTGCAAAAGATCCGTGTTAGTTACAGTTCTTGAGTGCTTTCTGGTAATGTCACGTCTGAATTGTTTCACTAATTTATTACATGATTCAGCTGCCTCCTCTGATAATTCTCCAATTGATAATAAACAATGATCGATCACCTCCGACCCATGAATGAGCACTTTATGAACTGATGCAAATTCCTTTCTCTTAGCTAAAAGTGCTTTTTCCTCCAATTCCTTTTGGATGACACCGTTTTTTTGCGTCAAGAAATTTTTTATAAGATGGTAAAGCGTTAGGCAATTTTGAATAAATAAAGTCTCTTAATAACAAATACTGATGTTTGGTGGGTTTTGCCTCATTAAATAGAGACAAAACTTTGTCCGTATTGAATTCTAAAGAATTTGAATTTGATTGCTTTGATTTACTTAGTATTGCATGAATAGCGGAACTATCAACATTAGCTAGATCGGATAACCTGCGACGCTTTGTCCTCTTGCTGTAATCCTCAAAATATTTTCTGTGTCACTGCCTGTGTTCGCTCGGAGAAGGATTCGTAGAGTTTGTCACCTCGCCCGACTCCCACTTTTTCAACACACATAATTCGGTTTCAGTTAACCAATTACTGTACTTGGCAATCAGCCTTGTTTTTGATCTTTGCACTTTTTTCCAGTATCGAGAAATCCGTGAACAGATCCAAGAAACACGATTTTCAACGTCTTCTAAGGTTAAATTCTCAGAGTTTGGTAAAGCTCGAATTATGTTCTTCAGTACGTGGCGACATCTATCAACATCATTTTTAATGCTATTGTAACATAACCACGTGTCCAGAATATGCATGCGCGTAAATGAACACTTCAAATTTACACCTAAAACAAAAAAAAATCTTTATTAGCAATCTTGGTAGAATCACTTTTTTCAAAATCCTACACATAGGTACAGATTAGACCCTATATCAAGCGCAATCGCAGGTCATCGCAGCTGGAAATTATTTTTCCTTAAAGAGGACATACGTAAGAATATTTTAATGTATGTTTCATTTGTGCAGATTCGTGCGAACTTAGTTAAAACTTTACAAACTTCTTATAAAAAAAAATAAACGGCAAATTTTAAAGTACGTATTTCGTACGGTCTTAAAACCTATTAAATAATAATTAAAAAAGATAACAAAACGTTTAACATGTCGTACATACCTTCAACTTGAATTTCCATGGTTCAACAGGTCATAAACACAGTTTTGCTTAATAAAATAACACTTCCCGGAACTGCGTAAGTACGGAGCGGAGACCACACTAACTATCACTTTTCAAATCCTCTTACTTTGGAGGCACAATTATAAGTGAATTGTGTGTGCAGTTGAAATTTCTTTTGTACTCTAAGTTACTATGACTAATGAACTAACATTTAGCTAAATATTGTTGCATAATTTTAACATCACTATTTTCATCCAATGTCCTATGGCGGAACCACTGTGGCACCGAGTTTATAGACACCTCACTGACTTTTCCCACACAAAAATTAGAAACACCACACATCTTTCACCTCAACACACAACACATTTCTCACCTCGACATTAAATCAATTAAATTTTTACTACAATATTTTCGTAATTTTGAAATAATAAGCAAATACGTAAAATTTATTACATAATTTTTTTTTCAATTAATATACATTAAAAAAAAAAACGAATTAAAAAAAAAAATTTATAAAAAAAGTTTGCGCCGGGAATTGAAATCGAGGAAAAATAGGCGGTGCGTTTATTTCTTCGACTGCTTATTTTTTTATCATTTTGTAACTTTTGAAATGATAAGTGGATACATAAAATGTATTACAAATTTTTTTACGATTACATTAAAAAAAAAATTTGAAAACGAAAAAAAAAAAATTTGCGAGGAATTGATGCCAAGTCACGTGGGGAGGATAAATACGCAGAGCGTTTATTTCTGCGCCTGCTTTGTGAACAAAAGGTTTGTGATGTCTACGTAGATATGTATGCGCGCGACGCGAATAAGTTTTAATAAATTCTGAAAGTAATTCATGAAGTTTTTCATTACATACATTCATACTCTATATGTACATAAATGATGGTATATGACAATATACATAATATGTATATATGTACATGTCAATAGGAGGTATTTGCATTCAGAAAAAAGAACGGTTTAAGATAGATCAACACTTATTTTATATTGTACGTCACTTTATAGTTAATGTATTCGACAGCATTTACATACATATGTATGTATGTACATTTGTATATGAAAAACAATAATGCGCAAACGTAAGAACATCATCTTCCTTTCATACCTACATATGTACACATGTCACAGCACATCACATTCTTACAAGAAAGCAAATACACATACGCACTAGTGAATGAGTTTCTTCCTCACAAGTGCAAAAACAAGTCTGCTCTATGTATGTATTTATATATACCCACTTTATGTCCTAGTATATAGACATACATACATACATATATACCTAGTTGCCTTCTAAACTTCCTACAAAATAATTGTATTCATATGTTACCACATCCATGCAGGTTCATACATTCATGCATATATGCGCGAGCACAGCGCTCCCTTCTTGCTCCCGTGTACTTTTGTCTTTCACCAGTCGATATTCCTAATATTATATGTACTTACAAAAACACAATACTCTGATAGACGCAAAAGCAACAGCAAGCGCAAGGCGATGGCCGCTTTGCCACCACACATTCTAAAATGTTCTAGAACACAACAAAAACACATACCTCACATGCGCATGTCGCCCAAAGCTAAAATCTAAGCCTAGCGACTACAAAAACAAAATACATTCGTAGACGCAGTCGCAGCGGCCATGATTCTATCAGCGACGGCGCTGAACAATTTAGAACAAAAACAGAAAGTTCATTCATAAGTTCGAGCTCATATTTCAATTCCATTAATAAAACGAGCCGCCCATATGCCAATTTTCGCGACCATTCGAAAATGGTCAATATTGGAATATTTCGCGTGGAATTATTTGCCAATATTTGATAAATCTTGAATTTTTGTCATGTCGAGTGGCCGCGGCTCCATATGTATGTATGCACCCTTATATGTATGTAAATATGTCTTCTAACTGTTCGACAGTCGCGAGTTAGTGCGACTTAGATTCCTTGAACAATTCCAGCGAATCACACATTTCTATCCGCAAAGCCGCATATATGTACCCTATGATCAAAAAGTAGCGGGAATGTTTAAATTAAACAAAACAGAGTTAAATTTAAAGCAAATTTATATTATCTCCTTCAAAATATGACCCGTCTGAAGCAACACACATGTGCCAACGTTTAACCCAGTCTTCCAAACACCCCCGGCAGGCCGACATGGCCTTCAGCTCCTTCGTCGTATTCTCTTTGATCGGTGCGATGGCGCGTTATCATCACACAAAATCCAAGAATTGTTTGCTCACATTTCCGGCCGTTTGCAACATACAGCATCTCTCAAAGGCTTCAGAACGCATAAATAATATTCTTTATTGACTGTCTGGCCCGATGGAAGGTACTCATGGTGGACTATGCCTTGGCAATCGAAGAAAACAGTCAACATCACCTTCCCGGTTCTTTTTGCTCATAGGGTATACATATCCCATCTTATCACTGACGGACAAGAAGACGGTCGCAGTTGTTGATTTTTGTATGCATACATTTTGCGTTCGTTGAAGGTTTGTATATATTTATATACATATGCGTGTATGCGCGTTTGGCTTTCTGGATGCATGCATGGATATTAGAATATTTTCTCATCGATATGTGTATGTAAGTAGTTCAGATTTGACTGAAGAGATTGAATATAGGAATTCATATTCATATGATTGCCTTTATGGCTGTTTTACATATAAATTCAAAAAGAGTATGAATAATGTTATATAGAAAATAAATTTCTAAATAACAGGTATTAGAAAAACCTGAATACACTATTTTGAATCAATTCTAATTAAACCAAATACAAAAAATTAAATAAAAATATCGAACAAAGAAAAGTGTGTGCAGGATTTGAACCTGAGTCAAACATGAGACTATGTACCCCATACACGACACGTTTTTCACGATTGTGCTAAACTATAATTAGCAATGGAATTTTCTAAATCACTCATTTATTCGATTCGCAGTTTTATATGCACATATTCTGCGTTACTTGAAAGTTTGTATGCGTAATTATATGCATATGTATGTGTGTATGCGCGTTTGGCTTTCTGGACGGATATTAGAATGATATTTTCTCATCAATATAATTTGGATTTGATAAAAGAGATTAAAGACATATGTACATATTTTCTGTTTTGATTGATTTATATAAAAATCAGGTCATATCGAGTATGAACTATTTTATACCGAAAAGAAATTTCCATTTATGAAATACAAAAAAAACAGTATTTTAAAGAAATTTTAATTAAAATAAACTCAACAATTTTACCAAACTTTCCTGGTTTGAATTGTAAAAAAAAAATGTGCAAGAAAAAAAATATGACTTCAGGACTTGAACCTGAATTAAATACGTGCCAAAAAACAAAACGAATAACTCCGCCGACTTTAGCTTCTGCACCACAAATTAACTGTCGCGTGGCCTTCTTAATCGCAAATTTATTCGCTTCGCTGTGGGCATGAAATAAGTCGATTTCCGTAGTAGTGTGCCGAAAAATTTTATGAAATTCCTCAGTAGTTTGGTAAACGCAGAAAAAATCTGAATTGCTGTCCTAGCGTGGTAAGTAAATATAGAAACCCTCCACTCGCGTCACTAGCGTGGTAAATATCTGCAATTCTCCACTAGTGAGGAAAGTTGAATTTGAAATTACCTTAGTATGAATCTACAAATTAGTACTCGCAAAAAGCTCATTTAACATTTGGTCCTTCTCATTGCATTAACAGTCTCTGGTAATACAGCTCTAAAAATCTTTTCATCATGTACAAAATAGTATGTATACAAAAAAATCAGTACTGTACTGTGCGGTGGTGCATTAAAACTAAAGGAAAATGAGTGCACAGTGATCGGTCCAATTGAGAAGTGCCTTGATACACTCCGATCTGTAGGGAGCAGTGTGTGACCGTGAGGTCGAATTGGGTACAATGAGAGTTGCGAAATAAGTGGCGTTTGATTAAAAAGCTAAAAGCATTAGCCTCAATTTTGCCTTATGTAAAACCGTCTCAAATAAATTATATGAAGCACTTAACATGCCCCATGTTAGCGTGGATAAGTTCCGCGAAATACATTAGCCAAAAGGGCCTGCGCGAAAAATTTTATAATTTAAAAATCTACTGCACCTTAGTATGTCTGAGAGGGCTATTGTTGCAAGCCATCTAAATGAATTTTGTGGAATTCTGGAAGGTATTGCAGCAATTCAGGTGGACATTCCCGAAGAAATGTTAGTGATAATATTTTTTCAAGCTTGCAGGCGCTATATCAAAAATTTGTGGTTCCAATGGAAACACGGGACGCAAGAAAGCAACCATTTTGAATGATCTTGCTTGATGATGAATGTGAAAATTTCTAAATGAAATGTGTCATCGACGAACTCATAGTTCATGGACCGCGGCGCAACTTCGAATTTGTGCTGCAAACGCAGTTTTTTCAGAAACTATACGAACGCTAGTGAAAGAATATGGTTAGCAGATGGCTAGCGTGTTAACCCAGTAGGCCGAAGCGACGTCGACGTCGAGATCAGCGGTACAGTTGCTACATTAAAAAAATGTGTTGTATGTACCTGCTGTGCAAAGCAACATTATGTCTGTCAGCAAAGCAATAGAGAATGGGCATACATACAGTTACACCTGAGCGAGATTGTGTCGAAAACAAGAACAACAATAATTCCATGGTTTTGAAAGCATTCAATGAGAACGGACTATTCGGTTTTAATCTCAACCAGAACAAATGTTTTAGTACATTTGTGACAAAGGATGCAAAGAGTAATGAATTTAAGTGGCACAATCGTTATGGACACGTAAACTTTAATTCCTTAAGCGGCATGCCAAGAAATCAGTCGGAGTTTGTATTGAAGTTACGTTTAGAGTCCAATAAATAGAATATCAATGTGTGCTTATTTATTTTTAAAAAACGGAAGCTTCGTATTCAAAGCAAAACGTTATAATGAGACAGTTGACTGTACCCTACGCTCAGCAACAGAATGGGCTAGCAGAACGTGCAAATAAAACATTGGTCGAAATGGCTAGCGCAAGGATCGGCAACCTGCGGCTCTTTAGTTTATAGAAAATGTTATTCATTTCATTCTATCTCTCAGCCACTTATACTCGCAATCATAATTAAAATTGCAAGAACAGCATCTTGTCAAACACCTTGTGACTCTACCACCATCAGTTTAAAAAATTATTAAATGAAATGGAGGCTTAGTGTTCCGACCTCCCTCTTCACAATAAAGTGCGTTAGCTTTCAAAGGTAAGGTGTTGAAACGTTTTGCTTTAAGTGTTTTTTTTTTGTCTCCTTTATTAATTACACCTCTCATATGACACTAAGTAATTCTTTCTACGGCTTGGATTTCATAACATTAATCGCTGTCAATATTACATTTTGGTTATGTTTTTGTGTGAGTTTACAAGTGTATGTACATAGCTTTAAATTATTCTAGTTATCAGCTGAGTTGCGGTTGGTCGTTTGATCCGCCTGGAGTTTGCTTTTTCTGTTAAACGGACAATATGATCTGTGCCGCGTTTCCGGATGATTTCTGCTACTGTATCGATGTTGAGGTCGCGATGAATATCTTCGTTTGGGACGTACTAAGGTGCATTAGTTATAGTTCTGAGTATTTTTAATTGTAGTCGTTGAATAATGTTAATATTAATATAGTTTTACTTGCAATTCCCTAGATTTCTATGCCGTGTGCCCAGATTGGCACAATCCCAGTTTTGTATACAGGGGTTTTATTCAGCAATGACCAAGTAGCCAGTATAGTTGTCGGAATTTGTTTTTTACCTCATTTTTTTTCAACGTAATATGTTCTTTCAAGAGAAGTTTGGAGTCAGTAGTCATTCCAAGGTATCTTGCTTTGGTGTCTATCGGGATTTGTGAATTGTTTAGTGTCAGATTCTTGTGTCCCACTTTCTTGTTAGAATAAACTACATTAATTGTTTTTCCACTATTGATTTGTATACCCCAAGCATTAAACCATGTTAGTGTTTTGTTCAAAATCTGTTGTAACTTGTTTGTTGCTGCTTCTAAGGTTTTATGAGTTGCCAATAGGAGGATGGTTCCATGTGTAGAAGTCCACGCAAGTGGGGAAAGTTACTGATAGCCATTCACTTGGGAATGGCCAGGACGATTCTTCTGCATATGGTTCAAGCAGCTCACAACGGCCGGGATTAGCCCACGTATCCTCTGGGTAGCTTCCGAACACCCGTTCGGGAGTGAGCTAACGTGAGAAGGCGAAACATTCTAGGATAGCTGGTTGTGCGTTGGGTTTGGGACCCGCCACTTAAAAATCCCCCCCAATGAAAAGTTTGAAAAAGCCTCGGATGAGACCTCCCTATACTGATGACGACCCCTGCAAACGAAATAAGGAATATGATTTGAGGGCATGCACCTGGAATGTCCGTTCCCTTAATGGGGAAGGTGCCTCTGCCCGGCTGGTTGATGTCCTCGTGAGAGTAAAGGCTGACATCACTGCCATCCAAGAGATGCGATGGACGGGGCAAGGTAAGAAAACCATAGGACCTTGCGACGTCTCCTACAGCTGCCATGTAAAGGAGCGCAAATTCGGTGGCGGATTTGTTGTGGGAGAGAGACTTCGTCGCCAAGTACTGTCGTTCACTCCGGTGGACGAGCGTCTCGCAACAATCCGCATCAAATCCCGTTTTTTTTTAACATATCGCTAATTTGCGCCCACGCCCCGACGGAAGAGAAGGACGATGCGACCAAAGATTCTTTCTATGAGCTCCTGGAACGCTCCTATGAGCGCTGCCCCCGCCACGACATCAAAATCGTGCTTGGCGACTTCAACGCCAGGGTGGGCAAGGAGGGAATTTTTGGTCCAACAGTCGGAAAATTCAGCCTGCACAACGAAACATCCGGTAACGGACAGAGGCTGATCGACTTCGCCGGGGCCCGAAACATGGTAGTCTGCAGCACCAGATTCCAGCATAAGAAGATTCACCAAGCCACCTGGCTGTCTCCTGATCGAAAAACACGAAACCAGATCGATCATGTTGTGATAGATGGAAGACACGCTTCTAGTGTATTAGATGTACGTACGATCCGAGGACCCAACATTGACTCGGATCACTACCTTGTTGCAGACAAACTGCGCACACGCCTCTGTGCAGCAAAAAGCGTGCATCTACCTACGCAAAGAATGATCGACATCGAAAAGCTGCAATCACAACAGACAGCCCGAAGATTCGCCACTCGACTCCCATTCCTGCTCTCAGAGAGTACTGCCCAACAAACCGGCACCCACGAACAATGGAGCAACATTTCTCGTTCTCTACGTACCGCCGCCGAAGAAGAAATCGGATTCCGGCGAGCCCGAAAAAACAATTGGTACGACGAGGAATGTCATGCTGCCGCAGAAAGAAAGGATGCCGCCTATAGAGCCACGCTGCGATCGGGCGCAACGCGAGCCATGTGGGATCGCTACAGAGAGCTGAAAAAGGAAGAGAGACGTATTATCCGAAAGAAGAAACGAGAGGCCGAAATACGTGAGTGCGAAGAGCTTGAGATGCTGGCCAACAGGAACAACGCCCGAAAATTCTACCAGAAAGTTCGGCGGCTTACAGAAGGTTTTAAGACCGGGGCGTTTTCCTGAAGAACAAAGACGGCGATCTGGTGACTGACGTACAGAGCAATCTTAAATTATGGAGGGAACACTTCTCGAACTTATTAAACAGTGACAGCTGCGCATGTCACCGAGAAAGTGAAGATCCCGATACCCCAATCGTTTACGACGGAATTGTCGTTCCGCTACCCGATCATGGCGAGGTGAGAATAGCGATAACGCAGCTAAAGAACAACAAAGCCGCGGGCGCCGACGGACTGCCGGGTGAGCTATTCAAACATGGTGGCGAGGAGCTGGTAAGGTGCATGCATCAGCTTCTATGCAAAATATGGTCGGATGAAAGCATGCCTGCCGATTGAAATTTAAGTGAGCTCTGCCCAATCCATAAGAAGGGCGATCCTGCAATTTGTGCCAATTACCGCGGGATTAGTCTTCTAAATATCGCCTATAAGGTTCTAGCGAGCGTATTGTGTGAAAGGCTGAAGCCCACCGTCAACCAACTGATTGGTCCTTATCAGTGTGGCTTCAGACCTGGAAAGTCTACCATCGACCAAATATTCTCAATACGCCAAATCTTGGAAAAGACCCATGAAAGGAGAATCGACACACACCATCTTTTCGTCGACTTCAAAGCTGCATTCGACAGTACGGAAAGGAGTTACCTGTATGCCGCTATGTCTGAATTTGGTATCCCCGCAAAACTAATACGGCTATGTAAGATGACGTTGCTCAACACCAGCAGCGCCGTCAGAATTGGGAAGGACCTCTCCGAGCCGTTTGATACCAAACGAGGTTTCAGACAGGGTGACTCGCTGTCGTGTGACTTCTTTAACCTGATGTTGGAGAGCATCGTACGAGCCGCAGAACTTAATCGCTCAGGCACAATTTTTTATAAGAGCGTACAATTGCTGGCGTATGCCGATGATATTGACATCATCGGCCTTAACAACCGCGCTGTTAGTTCTGCCTTCTCCAAACTGGACAAAGAGGCAAAGCGAATGGGTCTGGTGGTGAACGAGGACAAAACGAAGTACCTCCTGTCTTCAAACAAAAAGTCGGCGCACTCGCGTATCGGCACCCACGTCACTGTAGACAGTTATAATTTCGAGGTTGTAAAAGACTTCGTCTATTTAGGAACCAGCATTAACACCGATAACAATGTCAGCCTTGAAATCCAACGTAGAATCTCTCTTGCCAACAAGTGCTACTTTGGACGAAGTAGGCAACTGAGCAGTAAAGTCCTCTCTCGACGAACAAAACTAACACTCTACAAGACTCTCATCATGCCCGTCCTAACGTATGGCGCAGAAGCTTGGACGATGACAACATCCGATGAAGCGACGCTTGGAGTGTTCGAGAGAAAGATTCTGCGGAAGATTTTTGGACCTTTGCACGTTGGCAATGGCGAATATCGCAGACGATGGAACGATGAGCTGTATGAGCTTTACGACGACATAGACATAGCGCAGCGAATAAAGATCCAGCGGCTACGTTGGCTGGGTCATGTCGTCCGAATGGATACAAACGCTCCGGCTTTGAAAGTATTCGATGCGGTACCAGGTGATGGTAGCAGAGGAAGAGGAAGGCCTCCTCTGCGTTGGAAAGATCAGGTGGAGAAGGACTTGGCTTCAGTTGGTGTGTCCAATTGGCGCCGGTTAGCACGAGAAAGAAACGACTGGCGCGCTTTGTTAATCTCGGCCAAAATCGCGTAAGCGGTTATCGCGCCAATTAAGAAGAAGAAGAATAGGACGGTGTCATCTGCAAAAGTTTCTACAAGTCGATACTTGCAGGCTAGGGAATATCAGCTGTGTACAGCACATATAGTACAGGCTCTAGTACACTGCCCTGAGGTAGACTGGCTCCCATGAGTTGAATGTTGGAGTATTTGTCTCTATATTTCACATAAAGGATCTGTTTGCCAAATTGCTTTTCATTAACAAATAGTAGTCGCAGGGAAGATACTGTTTAAGTTTAAATATTAAACCCTTGTGCCGCACTCTCTCGAAAGCTTTCGCTACATCAAGATACACAGCAACGCATGTATTTCTTTTATCAATTTCTGACAATATTTTATTTGTTACTTTATGAACCTGTTCTATTGTTGAATGTTTTCTACAAAATCCGAATTGGTGTATAGGAAATAAGTTTCGCGCCTGTAAAGTTTAGATAATAATGGTAATAAACTAATTGGTCTATATGAAGAAGCTTCAGAGGCGTCTTCATTAGGTTTGAGTTTTGCGATGATTTCAGCAACCTTTCAAGGCAGAGGAAAATACTTCATTCGTAATGCTGAGTTAAATATATTTCTTAAGTAGATAGTGGCTTTGTTAGGTAACTCCTTCAGAATCCTTCCTGTGATTCCGTCATATCCTGGGGATTTATTTACGTCAATTTTTGTCTCAATCGCTATTCGTATTTCTTTCGAAGTTATTTTCTTGATTGGTATATTTATGTTATTTGTGAGATGAGCATGAAATTCAGAATTGTGAATGTTTTGGTTAATATGTTGATTTGTAGATGTTTTTTTTTAATGATCAGCGAGTATTTTTGCTTTTCCTTTTGGTGTTTTCACCCAAGAATTTGTCCTTGTCCTTAGAGGGGATTGGTGCATAATTGCGCTGTCGATTTTTTTGCAGGCCTTCCATAGTGTATAGTTTGTAGCTCTAGTAGCTTCCAGTGATGCGATATATTTTTCAGATTTTTCGTCCTTGTCCACTTTTAATATATCTTTAATTTCTTTTGTTGCTATATTCAGCCTTTTTTTAATATCTGGTGAATGTGTAGATTTTTTCCAAGATTTTATGGGGTAATTTGTGTTTGCTGTTACTCATCTCGACTATAGGTGTGGAAGTTGTTGTTGCATACACTACACCAGTGGTCGCCAACCCGTCGATCGCGAGCTACCGGTAGCTCGCAAAGGCAATTTTGGTAGCTCGCGCTGCTCACGTTGCAAAAAATCCAAAAGTCTGAAAATCATACCAGTATTAGCAAATTTCAGAAATTTTCATAATAAATAGATAAACAGCGGCAACACTGCGGTAAGCGATTTCCCGCCGACAAACACGACAACGTCCCGTTCTAGGATCGGCTGGAACCGATTAGCGTGTTCGAGAATTTTTTGGCTTTATATATACGCAATGCACGTCGACAGTGCGCTCAGTTTAATACTGAACGGCATTATCAACGTTCTGCGTGCAACGGTTGGGTTAGAGTTCGAAACATTATGGCAAGCAGTAGTAAGAAGGCGAAGACAAACCATTTCCATTCGGAATGGGAAGAACAATACTTCTTCACAGAAATTAAAGGCAAAAGTGTTTGTTTGTTATGTAATACATCTGTGGCAGTTCCTAAAAAAGGAAATATTGAGAGGCATCATAAAACTGTACATTCGAATTTTGAGAAGGCATTCCCGTTAAATTCTGCCACCAGAAAAGAAAAACTGAAACATTTAAAAATCCAGTTAATGGACAACAGTCAATATTTTTAAAAACAATCGACAAAAATAAGGCTGCAAGTGAAGCATCTTATCGTGTTTCCCAGATAATTGCACAAAAGAAAAAACCTTATGAAGACGGGGAAATCATAAAACAAGCATTTTTGGAAGCTGCAGATTCTTTATTCGCCAACTTTAGAAGTAAAGACGAAATAGTGTCTGCTATAAAATCTATGCAACTTTCTTCTAATACAGTGATAAGGCGAGTAGAAGTAATGAGCAATGATATTTTTTTACAGTTAAGAAGTGACTTAGATAACTGTATTTATTTTTCACTGCAACTGGATGAATCAACAGATGTAGTTGACACCTCACAGATGGCCATATTTGTCAGGATGGCTTTTAGTGATTTTACAATTAAAGAAGATATTTTGAAGTTTATTCCACTCAAAGGACATACTACTGGGCTAGAGCTGCTTTCTCATTTAAAAAATCTCATCTCTTCTGAGAAAATTCCATTATCAAAAATGGTCGGCCTGACAACTGACGGGGCTCCAGCTATGGTGGGTTGTGATAAGGGGCTCGTGGCGCTATGTCATAAGGATGAAAGTTTTCCACAAGTTCTTAGTTACCACGGTATTACACATCAGCAAGCATTATGTGGAAGTTTTCTAAACTTGAACAACGTTATGAAACTGGTGGTGAAAATTGTGAACAAGATTAGAGCTCAAGCGTTACAAAGAAGATTATTTAAAACCTTGGCTGATGAAATTGACTGTCAATACGGAGAGCTACTTCTTCACTCTGAAGTGCGATGGCTAAGCAGAGGACGAGTGCTCAAACGTTTCAATGATGTCCTGCCTGCTATACTCCAATTTTTCAAAGAACGCGATGAACCGTTCTTCATGTGGACATTACAGAGAAATTAAATGAGCTTAACTTGCAGCTTCAAGGCAGGGATAAAGAATTAGCGGAAATGATTTCTGATATAAATGCATTTATTACAAAACTTGAATTTTGGGAACAAAACCTAAAAAACCGCGATACTAACCATTTTCCTATTCTTTCCGAAAAGATATCCAAAAATCTATTAGAGCCCTATGACAGCAAATATCATATGGAAATAGTTTCTAACTTGAAGGAAAACTTGAAAAATCGTTTCAAGGATTTCAGCAAAATTGCTTTAGTGACGCAATTTGTTGTTTCACCCTTCATGGACATTGATATACAACAGTTTGCAACTTGTGTTATGAACAACTTTGGCGAAGACATTGCTGTGACAGAAATGGAACTGATTGCTTTTCAAAGTGACTTGACTTTAAAAGCTTTAGGTTCAAATACAAAATGTATATGGACTTTAGTAAGTAAAGATTAGTATTCAGTTTTATGTCGTGTTGCGTTGAAAGTGAAAGCGTTCAACTTATTTGTGTGAATCTTCTTTTTCCAATATGAAATTTATTAAAAATAAATACCGGAATCGGCTTACAGATATACATTTGGATAACTGTATTCGAATGACTGTATCAAATTATACTGCAAATTTTAAAAAAATTATCGATGAGTCAGAATGTCAACCTTCTCATTAAATATGCTCTTTTTATCTGCCCATATTTTATTTATAAAGGTTGGCCAAAAAGTCTTGCGGTATTTCCGCAAGCTTGTCTTTGCAAGCGCGTAGTTCAAGTTGTATTCGTCGCATCGGTTCACGCTAGAGCTTTTTGGAAAGCTCTTTTCACGTGCTAACACGTGTTTGATTAATTGTTGTTTGCTTTTAGTCGTTCGTGAGTTATAGCGTCGCACACATGGAGCAAAATAAAGAGAAAATACGGCATATTTTACAGTACTACTACGATAAAGGCAAAAATGCATCTCATACTCCCAATAAAATTTGTGCAGTTTATGAACCCGATACAGTTTCCATTTCCACCGCACAACGATGGTTTCAACGTTTTCGTTCTGGTGCAGAGGTGAGGCCTGTTGTCAAAAATTGCGATCAAATCGCTGAATTGATCGAAAGAGACCGGCATAGTAGCAGCCGTAGCATCGGCCAAGAGCTGGGCATGAGTCATCAAACCGTTATGAACCATTTGAAGAAGCTTGGATTCAAAAAGAAGCTCGATGTATGGGTGCCACACGACTTGACGCAAAAAAACATTTTTGCCCGTATGGATGCATGCGAATCGCTTCTGAATCGCAACAAAATCGACCCGTTTTTGAAGCGGATGGTGACTGGCGATGAAAAGTCGGTCACTTACGACAACGTGAAGTGCAAACGGTCGTGGTCGAAAAGCGGTGAAGCTGCCCAGATGGTGGCCAAGCCTGGATTGACGGCCAGGAAGGTTCTTCTGTGTGTTTGGTGGGATTGGCAGGGAATCATCCACTATGAGCTGCTCCCCAATGGCCAAACGCTCAATTCGGACCTGTACTGCCAACAAATGGACCGCTTGAATGCAGCACTCATGCAGAAGAGGTCATCTTTGATCAACAGAGGCCGAATTGTCTTCCATCAAGACAACGCCAGGCCACATACATCTTTGGTGACGCGCCAGAAGCTCCGGGAGCCCGGATGGGAGGTTCTTTTGCATCCACCGTATAGTCCGGATCTCGCACCAAGTGATTACCACCTATTTCTGTCCATGGCAAACGAGCTTGGTAGTCGGAAGTTGTCCACAAGAGAGTCCTGTGAAAATTGGCTCTCAGAGTTTTTTGACAATAGGGAAGCGAGCTTCTATAAGAGGGGCATTATGAAGTTGGCATCTCGTTGGGAACTCGTCATCGAACAAAACGGCGCATATTTGACTTCAATCGCATTATTATAACCAATTTTATGAACAATTGAAAATTCAATAAAAATACCGCAAGACTTTTTGGCCAACCTTTATAATAATGTACTATTACTGTTTCGTTGTTTTTTTAAGTCGCTTGTGATTTGCCATTATGACTGCAAAAAATTTTGTTACGATTGATAGGTGTGAACATGGATGTGGTTATGCATAAGTATAAGCACTATAAGTCCTAAGTCTATTATATATAGAACGTATATTAGTAAAATAAATACATGTATTGTATGTCGAATATAACTGTGTATTATTTAATTTATGTTGGCTTGTGCAAGTAGCTCGCTGTTTATTTCAAAATCTTGAAAGTAGCTCAACACATTGAAAAGGTTGGCGACCACTGCACTACACTGGCATTGAAGTATGCGATTGCGGAGTCTATTTCTTTTTCGCTCTTTAGCGGGACTTTATTGTTAAGGCTTTGCTCCATAATTTCTCGAAAATAGTTCCAGTTCGTATAATTATTGTAAAATTTAGATGTCTTGTAGTTTAGGATAGGACTGGTTTCATAGCTTTTTAATATTGGAGAATGGTCAGATGAGAGGTCAAAGCTTGGAGTTATTTCCAGTTGCCCACTTTTAATATCTTTCGTAATGTAAAATTTAATTAAATCAGGTCGCTTCTGCATATCAGTTGGCCAATAAGTTGGTTCTCCAGAGCTTAAAAAAGTACTTTTATTTTCTATTATTGCATCGTACTGATTTTTTCTTCTTGTGATTGTAATTCTGGATCCGCATAAGGTATTCTTTGCATTGAAATCTGCAAATCCTGCAATAAAACGGCCTTCAAGAGTTTTAAGAAAGTCAAGGTATAGTGTCTTAGAATTTTTGTGTTGAGGAGGGCAGTATATGGCAGAAAGGGTTAAATGTCCACTAAAGTCCTCAATTTGTATAGATGTCGCTTGCAAGTGGTCCTGTCTATAGTGGTTCACATCAATGCATTTAATGTCTTTGTTTATAATTATCGCCGTTCCACCATGTGCCTTGTCATCAGGGTAATTGGAGTGATAAATAGTATAGTTAGGAATGTTTAAGTATTTTCTATCTGTGAAATGTGTTTCAGATATTAGAGCTGCGTCTATGTTATTGTTTTTTAGGAATGTTTTTAGTTCCAGTGCATGTTGGCTTAGACTTAATTTAATTGATCTTATTTGTTCATTAAATTTAGCGAAAAGTAACGTGATCATGTTTATCATTGCAGACATTTGTGGGATTAATTGTTTCATCATATCTTTCATCTCTGAAATTTCTTTGTTTTCCGTTATAGTTGCTCCAATAGTTTGAGCATAATTTTTAGCGTTTATGACTGTTACTTGGGCGTAAGATAAGTTTGGTGTTGTAGTACTGTGGTGGGTTGTCATATTGTCTAGTGTAGTTTGTGATGCAACTTTTTCTTCTGTGTTTGTAATTGTGGTGGGATTTTTCTGTCTGAGAGTTGGAAATTTCTGTATTTTTAATGATTTGTATATCATACAGCGCAAGGCAAAGTGCGTTTTTGATCTGGAAGTTCAAATTTAATTTTGCAATGTAATAGATGTGTAATAGTATATATATCTTTGTTGTTGGGTTTGGTTTTTAATTAAAGTGTAAACAGTGGCAAAGGTGCTTTGGTAATAGCGTGTAAGATATTGTGAATATTTGTGACCTCATGTCCAAGTTCACCTAATTTTTTTACAATTTCACCTTTATCTGTGGAGTTATGCAAGTTCCTCAGTATCGCTTTAAATCCCCTTGGCTCTTTGGGCTTATATGTATAATACTGAGTATTTTTTTCTTTTAATAATTTAGATATTTGTGTATAGTGGTATGACTCTTTGGGTTGAATTTTTACTTCACTGTTTTGCAGTACTTTCAGTTCAAAAACGCAATTCGGAAGTTTGTTTAGCGCATCGGATAAATATTTAATGTATTCAACATTCTGTACAAATATAGGTGGTGGTCTTGGAGTTTTAGGTTTTTTCTGCTCATTAGTGTTGTTTGTCCTACTGTTTTGTGTTACTTTTTCTTTTTCATTATCAAGAGAGAGTATATCAAATCTGTTTGATGTCAGAGTATGCGGGATGGATTTGCTATTTGTTGGTTTACTTAACCAGTAGGTTGTAATTGTTTTTTGGTTTGCTAATGTTTTATGTTTTTTGGTGGTTTTTGTTGTTTCTGTATTCTTATCTGGAGAATTACGTGTTCTCTTTGGAAGAGAAAGTTGTTTGTTGTTCTCACCTGCTTTTGCCTGCATAACTATGTTTGGGCATGTGGACATGATTTGCGAGTATGAGAAAATTGAAGATTTTGTAGTAGCGGTTATGCTTGTTGATGCTGATGTTGTAACTGTTGTGATTGTTGTTGCGCTTGTGAGAGCTACCAGACAGATGGTGGGATGAGAAATGCTGATTAGTTCAATTGGAGTTTGGCATTGCTCATGCCATGAGAGAGGAGTTGTGGGTATAGAGTTAACGGCGGTTGCGAGGTGAGGTTGATGACTTCCTCTTTATTTCACTTGCCGAGAGCGGAACATAGTCGCTGGAGTTAGCACTTGTTAGTTGCTTTTGCGCTGGTGAGCGGAGCCTGTCTTTGGGAGGAGAGCGCCCCACCGCCATTTTAAATGTTGAATATTTTCACTAGTTGTTTTTATTATTTTTATGTTTTTATTTTGTTTGTATTTATATTTGCTAAACAAATGTTGGGCTAAGATACCACAAGATGTATTGTGTTGCAGTATTAAAGCGTCTATATCGCAGTATGTTTTTATATATTTTACGATTGGTAGATTCACTACGAAACTTTCACAAAGCAAGAGCTAATAAAAGCACGTCTGTTCAATCTAAAAGTATGAATCAAATAAATAAGCAGTCCCAGGCAAGTAGCGGGTGACCAGCTAGGGTGTGGAAGGCCGTAGGGATGCACAATATCACGGCTTTAAATAATCATCCTGTTCCAATTTTTTCCCTGTGTCGTTTTTCAGGACTTTAAATTGAGGAGTCTCTCCAAGGACTATAAACCTAGGAATATGCAACGACAGCTGGTTTATCATTAGTGGCATGTATCAGGCATGAATGCAGATATGCATGAAAAGTGGCGGCATCGAAGAATGGAGTGGCGCTGGGGTATCTCATGGAACGGCACTTGACAGCGAAGTATAAAGGGTCTTATAAAGGGTTTTCCAATAACAGGTGTTATTTGGAATAGCCCTCTATTTCGGTAGATGCCCCTTTTGAAGCTGTCACTTTTTGACCAGCAGAAACCACGACATTAATAAAAATGAAACGATACACGCTTAAACAACGCATTAAAATTATTAAAATTCATTATAAAAATGGTGAAAATTTGGCAAAGACGGTTCGTAAAACTTGATCATTTTTGGGTCTTCGTGAAGCACCTTGTCAGACCGCAATACAGAAATTGGTGAAAAAATTCGAGCTGTTGGGACAAGTTAGTGATGTGAAGAATAAAACCCGTGCACGTCGCTCAAGAACAGCCGAAAATACTGCTGTTGTAGTCGAAAGTGTTGAAGAAAACCCAGGTTTGTTCATTCCCCGTCGTTCTTTGGAATTAGGCATTCGACAAACGTCATTACACCATATTTTGCATAAAGATTTGGGGCTTAAGGCTTATAAAGTCCAGTTAACACAAGAACTCAAGCTGCCGATCATCAACAACGGCGTGTCTTTGCTGATTGGGTCGTTGAAATGCATGAAAATGATCCGGAACTCCATCGAAAAATCATCTTGAGTGATGAGGCCCCTTCCCACCTCGGTGGCTTCATCAACAAGCAAACAAACGGTGCCATGATATGCGCCATCTTATTATTCTTTCCACAATGGGTATACGGCAGTTCCCACGTACTCACGTGCTCATCCCATAAGTCATTGTTCAGACGGCAACGAAGCAACATAATAGGGGGCTGTGTTAATTTCTTTCGAATATCACCGACAAAATCTCACTTTTTTAGTAAACGAACCGCTGTCACATCTCCTGTTACGTCAGCCTAACAGCTGATTCTTTGACATTTGCTGAGAGGCGATTAACGGTCTGATCTTGGGCACACCTCCGAAATATTTTCACCATGAATTTACTCAGACGAAAACCTGGATGTCAGTGAAAGTCAGCGCTCTTTTTAAAGCAGTGTCGCTATTTGCCTAGCCCGCCGGTGCAGCTTTTGAAAACTGTCACACTGATTAGACCAGAGAATTTTAATTAAATCAGAGAATGTTAATGGAATGAGAAGGCGCAATTCTTAAGAGAGCATTTTTTGAGTTCTAAATTGAAGATTCGTTTTAAGGGATTTCAGATTTTTACTTACCACACTAGTAGAGGATTTCAGATATTTACCACGCTTGTAGAGAATTTCAGATTTTTTTCTGTGTTTATCAGACTAGTAGAGCATTTCAGATCTTTACGCCACACTACCACAGTGGTAGAAGATTTCAACACACTAGTAAGAGATTCGTCGCATTTCATGCTCACAGCGAAGCGAATGAATTTGCGATTGAGAAAGCCGCGCAATCAGTTAATTTGCGGTGCACATGCTAAAGTCGACGGGATGATTCGAATGGTTTTTGTGGCGCGTACTAAATTCAGGTTGGAGTCCGAAGAGCCATATTTTTTTCCTTGTACGATTTCTATTTTACAATTCAAACCAGCAAAGTTTGGTAATTTTTTTTAGTTTATTTTAATTATAATTGCTTTAAAATGGTATTTTAGGTTTTTTTGTATTTGATATTTAAAATTTTTTTTACGGTATAAAAAAGTTCATACTGGAAACTGATTTTTACATAAATCAATCAAAAAGGAAATATGTACATATAAACATGCATATATTTGATCTCTTTAGTCAAATCTAAACTAAATATATTGATGAGAAAATATCCGTCCAGAAAGCCAAATGCGCACACACACATTCAAGCTTTCAACGAACGCAGAATGTATGCATATAAAAAACAACAACTATTCGATGCGACCGTCTTCTTGCCCGTCAGTGAAAAGAGCAGCAGCAGCTGCGGCTGTCGAGCAGTGAGAAGACATATTTACATAGATATATGGGTGCATACCAAGAATGATAGAAATAAGATTGCGCCCATCAGAGAGTTCGTGACGTCACTTTTGCCAAGTTGTGCAGCGTTGCCAACCATTTGCTCTTCGCAATAAATTACTAAATTAAATTTTAAGTTGGTGTTTGTTTCTTGTTTTTAATTTAAAACTCCCGAAACTACAAGTTAAAAAAAAAAACTTTATTATTAAACAAAAGAATGTTAAAAAGGTCACTCTGAGAAGATTTTAGTGTTAATGAAAATTTTTTGGTTCTTGATATTTTGAAAGTGTAAATTTAATTTTTTGCTCCTTTTAAGGTTATGCAAGAATATTAAATGTCCCCCTCTCAACTCTCTTTAACATTGAAAACCTTTTTACATCATTTTAAAAAGCGTTTGAATTTACTGAATGCGAATTAAAACCATAGAGGTGTAATCGTTTCTTCCTGTCCTAAATTTTTATTCATAGTTAAAATAAGCAACAAAATACCAGAAAATACTAAAGATACCATAACGACATTTTTACAAAAACTGTAACTTAAAGTCGTTCTCTTAACAACAAACTCATACATTAAATTGTACATAACTATAACATATTTGTTAATAGGACTATGAATAAGTTCGTGCGGTTTTTTTTCGAAATTTGAAACTTTATTGACGTAAAATGGTTACAAATTTAATATTCAAAATATTGTCCATCGCTTACTACTACTTTTTCCCATCTTTCTGGCAATTCACGGATTCCCTTTGTGAAAAATTCGGTCGGTTTTGCCGCAATCCACGAATCGATCCATTTTTTGACTTCATCGTAATTACGGAAGTGCTGGTCAGCCAGGCCATGTTGCATCGATCGGAAGAGATAGTAATCGGATGGCGCAAGGTCTGGACTATACGGCGGGTGGGGTAGGACATCCCATTTGAGCGTTTCTAAGTATGTTTTGACCACTTGTGCAACATGTGGCCGAGCATTGTCATGTTGCAAAATAACTTTGTCGTGTCTATCGGCGTATTGCGGCCGTTTTTCTCGCAGTGCTCGGCTCAAACGCATCAATTGTCGTCGGTAGACATCCCCCGTAATCGTTTCATTCGGTTTCAGTAGCTCATAATACACAACACCCAGCTGGTCCCACCAGATACACAGCATAACCTTCAGGCCATGAATATTCTGCGCCGACGTCGATGTTGAAGCATGGCCAGGGTATCCATACGTTGCCCGACGTTTTGGATTGTCGTAATGGACCCACTTTTCATCGCCAGTCACAATTCGATGCAAAAAACCCTTTCTTTTGTGCCGTTGAAGCAGTTGTTCGCATGCCATAAAACGGCGTTCAACGTCTCTTGGCTTCAATTCATACGGCACCCAATGGCCTACCTTTCGGATCATTCCCATGGCTTTTAAACGTTTGGAAATGGTTGATTGATCAACTCCCAAAGTTTTTGCAACCTCTTCTTGCGTTTGAGCCGGATCTTGATCGAGCAATTCCTCCAATTCGGTATCCATGAACTTTGGCGGCGCACCCTCGCGTTCTTCGTCTTCCAAGCCAAAATCACCACTTTTAAAGCGTGCAAACCACTTCTGGCACGTTCGCTCAGATAGAGCATGCTCACCATAAACTTCCACCAAGATACGATGACTTTCGGCTGCTTTTTTCTTCATATTAAAATAATGAAGAAGAATTCCCCGCAAAAACACATTATTTGGCACGAAATTCGACATTTTCAAGTGTGGTAAAAATATTGTTGTTTACGCTTCAAATAAAAAACGTATACTGACGTTTGTGCCTTACGACAGTAGCTCTCCAATGAATGTTTGGAAATGTGGATCGATGGAATAATAATCAAGTTACGCCATCTGTTGTAAAACCGCACGAACTTATAAATAGACCTATTATAAAAAAGCACATTTTAAAGATAATTTGTCACGCATACAAAGTTCTTTAAGTAAATCAATAAATTGGTGTTTTATTTTCTTTAAACGGGCATTTTAGTCCGTTTTTTTATCCAAAGCTAGGCAGCACTGCAGTATCAAGAGAGAGATTTGACTGCTGAAAACAGAAGAACACCAACAACAACTGCAATCGGGGGCAATGCGACCAGATGTTAAAAAAAAGTAAAGCTAAATAAAACTGAGTGAATTATTGAACTAATTTAAAAAATGTATATTAAACCAAATTATAAACATTACTTTTGCAAAATGTCATGAAGAAATAACTAAATCTCCGAGAACAAATAACAAAAAAATCCTAAATCAAGTTACGAAAATGGTAATCTGGCAATACTGGTGTTAAAACGACGTAACTCATTGTCAAATTCGCCTAGAACAATGTAACGTTACCATGATAGGCGCCATCTCATTATTCTTTCCATCATGGGTGCTTACATATGTATGTATATACGAGCCGCGAACATTCGACAAGACAAAAACTCAAGATATACCAAATATTGGCAAATAATTCAACGCGAAATATTCCAATATTGACTATTTTCGAATGGTCATAAATTGGCATATGGGCGGCTCGTTTAATGAATGAAAGTATTCTGCTCCTAGAAATATGAGCACAAAATTATGAATGAATTTGCTTTTGTTGTGAGATACAATATTTGAGATTGTTCTGCGCATGGCCTCTTATATTCATCATAAGTCGTGTTAGCGGTTATTGCTTCTGCTGCCCTGCTGCTCGCGTACACCAAGTGCTCTTTGAAATTAAGCCTACGGTCAATTATTACGCCCAGGTAGGTACTTAATGAATGGCTTTGACTCTATACCATGGTCGCCCACCATTATATTGGCTGACTCCGCAATCTTCCTGCTGCTAATTAATACTACTTCAGTTTTATGGTCCGCAAGAGTTAGACCACTGTTACACAACCATTGCTTTACCATGCCGACAGCTTGGTTGCATGTTTCTTCGACTTGTCGGAGTGTTTTAGCCACGACCACAACAGCTATTACGTCAGCAAATCCTATGATTTGCGACCCTTGAGGCAGATTGAGGCTCAAGCCTGCATCGTACATGACGTTCCAAAGTAAGGGTCCCAGGACTGAGCCTTGTGAAACTCCGCCAGTTATTTTGTGCTCTTTTACACCAGCATCGGTTTTATAGCGCAGGGTTCTGTCGGAAAGGTAACTGGCGACAATCCTACGAATGTATCTTTTAACGTGGAAATTATCAAGCGTGGTCAGAATTTTGCTCCAATTCGCCGTATTGAAGCGTTCTTAACGTCCAGTGTCGCAATTAGACAATACTCCTTGCTACCGTATAGCCATCGAGTACCATCAATTGCCTTCTGCGCAATAATTTTGACTGCAGACACAGCATCTGTTGTTGAATGGGTTTTCCGGAATCCAAATTGTCGGGGTGATAGACCGCCTACATCCTCTATAGCAGCCTCCAGACGAACTGCAATCAGTCGAGCATGCACAGGGGGCGGTAGCCTGTAGGATCTTCCGCAGGCTTGGATCCTTTTGGTATTAAAACCATTTCCTGCAACTTCCACTGGGTTGGAAATGTACCTTCTTTTAGACATGATAGACTTCAACGCGGTTCGTTTTACTTCTTTTGGCTGAGCTTGCTGCGGCGTTATCAATTGCCCTCTTTGGCATGCAAGCTGTGGTTCGCTTCAGAGGGGATGTTTGGGTAACCTTGTCTCGAAGAACAGATATTGCTTCATTCGTCCCTCTTGGGGCCTGGTTCCTCGGGGTAAGGGATCTACCTAGTTTTTTGTGGAAGTCCGTTATATTAGCGATCAAATCTCTCATTGGTTGATTGATATTTCGCTTCGGAATCGCTAATCAGTGTTAACTAGGAATACTACATCTAGACCTATGTCGACACTTAATGACGACACAATATGGAGATTTGCTATCATTTTAACGGGGTGAAGGAAACTGCACCATTAGCCTGAATGTCGTTTCTGCTGCATACCATTCCGCATACTAAGAAAACATAATAGTGTAGTCGTCAGCTCGAGGTATTATGTCCAATCATTTTTCAGTATGCCATAATTAAGACCTTAATGGGCTCAGTATTTATGTCGTTGTTGATGGTTTGACAGCCGCACCTAACACAGTGAACAGACGCTGACAAGGAAGCCGTGATGGAGCCGTCGCGCCTGTCTTTTGTATTACTCATCATGCCTACATGATGAGGGGTACACCTATATCTAAGAGGCGGTGTCTTCTCGCCGCTGTCACAAGCACTTCATCAGATTTATGGTAGCTTTTATACCGCATCCTCCGCTTTTAATCGCTCAATTGTCGGGGGTTGCTTATTCGTTTAAACTTATTTCGCAACTGGCCTGCTACTACAGGCTTTCCGCTATCCGCAACCTGTCGACCCCCACGGTAGCTTAGAGCCCAGCTTAGCAGTCCGAGCCCTAAGGAGCGTGGACCTCCGTGAAGGCAAGTAGATATATATATATGTATGTCTGCTAGGATATAAAGGAGGTATATAGAGCAGAACTGTTTTTGAATTTGTTAGGAAGAAATTCGCTCACTAGTTCGAATGTACGAGTATATTTGATTTCTTGTAGGAATGTGATGTGATATGACATGTGTAAATACATAAATCAAGGTTACTACGGCATACATGCATACGTAGATACGTGTGTACATATGAAAGGAGTATGTTGTTGTTGCCCTTGTGCATTTTGTTTCTATATACAAATTTGCCGTCGAATAATAAATTATAAATTGAAATACATTTGTGCATGTAATGAAAAAACGCTATGAATTCATTTTCAAAAAATGTATTAAAACTTATCCCGGACGCATGCATAGACATCATACAGCTATGCTTAATAACGCAGTCGCAGAAACAAACATACCGCACCTTTATCCCTTCTAAATGCATGATTTCACATCAATTCTCGGTGCCAAATCAAAAATCAAAAATGATGTTTTTTAAAGGAGAAAAAGGACCTACGAATTATCTCGTAGTGGGCGTTTGGGGAAGAACTCGCTACGAACTATCTCGTAGTAGGTAGGTCCTTTTTTTCCTAAAAAAACATCATTTTTGCTTTCTATGGTATTTTGTTTTATAGTTATTATTATTTATTATAATTCTCATAATTTTATTATTATTTTCTTTCTTTTTAGATTTATAAACATTCTCTAAAATTACTGTTATAATTATCAAGAACCCAATATGGATAAGAAAAGGTCACTGAATCAAAGTGAAATTGAATACAACGCAAATCTAACTGAATCAGAAGAACATTACTGGAACACAAACAAGCTATATAATGTAAACTTTTGGCGCACACATATGAGCCGCAATCGATTCCAGTTGATACTTCGTTATTTTTATTTGGTTGATAACTCACAACCATCTACCGACAGATTATACAAGGTGAGACCAATCCTAAATCATTTCAACGATGTTATGCGTGAAAACTATGTACCAAATAAAAATATTTGTATTGACGAATCCATGATGCTATGGCGGGAAGATTGCTTTTCCGCCAATACATAAAAAATAAAAAACACAAATATGGTGTCAAACTATATGAACTATGTGAGTCCTACGGTCTTGTAATAAAAATAAAAATTTACAGCGGAAAATCTGAGGAAACTACCCATAATGTAGGTCCCACTGCTGACGTTGTTTTACATTTACTTGAGAACTATCTCGATAAAGGCTACGCGCTTTACATGGATAATTTTTATAATTCAGTTAGAGGTGCCCAATCGCAATGGAAGAATTTCTATGAAACCGAATATAAATCGAGATTACAATAATGGAATGTCTGGCATTGACCGATCAGATCAAATGATTTCGTACTACTCATCTCTAAGAAAGACTATTAGATGGCACAAAAAGGTTTCACTTCATAATATATTATAGAGATATATATACAAAATGCTCACAGAATTTACCAAAAAGTAGCTTCATCTAAAATAAAACTGATAAAGTTCAGAGAAGAACTCGCCTTGGCGTTGATTGGAGATTTTCAACCAGTTTTTAAAAAAAATATACCTAAAGAGCTCCATTATTTAGAGTGTTTACCACCAACGGTTTTCCATTATATTGAATGCATTTTTGCATTATATTGAATGAATTTGTTTTTAATAAAAAAAAAAGCTCACGGTAGCCAAACCCAAAATTTCTTTCTTTTCCCAGAAGCCATTTATCAATACTAACACTATTATAATACGGTTTTACTCGTAGCTACACAAAAAGTGGTAGTTTTAGGTAGTACGAGATAACTCGTAGTTGGCTTCCTGGAAGGGAAATCATACTACGAGTTATCTCGTATTTGGCAATCAAAGTGTTAATGTAATAAAAAAAAAAAAATATAGCAATAAATTTTACGTATCCGTTATTATTTCAAAAATAAGAAAATAGTAAAAATCTAATTGGTTTAATTTTGAGGTGAGAGATGTGTGGTGTTTTAAATTTTTGTGTGGGCAAACTTCAGTGTGGTGTCTATAAAGTCGGTGTTCTAAAATCCCTTACTACAAACCTTTCAAATCTCACTTGTATTTACTAAAAATTCTTAACAGTCACATTTGCGCCTTCTCATGCCATTAACATTGTCTGCATTAACATTCTCTGGTTTGCCAACGTTTGCTCATCAGCCCCTCTGGTTGTACTATCTTTGAGCAGCTTTCCATTTAAAATCCGAACTAGAAAAAATACAACTTGATTATTTTTGCCTCTTAAGTCTGGACAAGAATGCTGGAAAAATCTTAACGAATTCTTTTATTCGAAATTCAAAAATAAAATGTGGAAACTCCATTCAATGTTCGTAAGCACGTATTATTGCGAAGTTTCGTTTTGAACTTTTGAATTAATAATATGGATATATGGTACATGTTGTGCGAACCTCCGCGAACCAGACTGGCTAGGGAGGAGTCCCGAAAAAAACCAAAAGGTAATGGAAAACAATGGTTTTAGTACTCCACTTGGAATCCACACAAGTGGCAATCCACCCGCTTCTTCGGCAGGGGCATGGATTCTGGAGGCCACAACCATTACCTAAGTCTTTCAGCTCTACGAGCGAGAGCGCATCCTGGAGGAGACGGGGGTTGCTATCGCAATCTCCTCTCCTTCCGAGTCTGAGAAACGTTTCCCTGTTTCGGAGGGCCTGAGTTGTGAGGTCTCTTCTGTGGCTGCACGACCTCCCAAAGAAGCAGGGAAATCGAAGAGCGTGGCAAGGAGGAAGAGAAGAAAGCGCCGGGCAAGGCTCATGCGGGAGAAATCCTCATGTGGCTCTGTCGGCCCTTCTGCGTCTGTGTCTTCCAAAAGACATCGGTCAGCGGAAGTGACACCCACGGAAGCTACCGAATCCTCGGTAGCACTCTCAAGTTGTCTCGCTCTCGAGGAAAGCGGAGAAAGACGGTGGCTGAAAGCAGCACACCTCCCTGCCCTGCGGTTGCCGCCAATAGCCGAGCCACGACCCCCCAAGGTACGAGTGACGTGCGCGTCTCTGGCCAACTTCGAGTGGATCAGGACCGTGGTCAATAACGTGCCCCCCCATGGGGACCACTCGCTTCGCAGTCTACAGCGAGGAGAGTGTACCCCTCAGGAAGGCCATCTGCTGGATTCCGGATCCAGACCTGTCTACGGCGGATGTCCTATCCTGTCTACGTGCCCAGAATCCGGGCATCAACACGAGGCTCTGGCGAGTCGTCTCGTACACCAAGAGCAAACACCGGGAAGGGAAGGAAGGGGCTGCCCTTGTGGTGCGAGTAGACGAGGCCAGTGCTGATGTCATGGGCTCACGGTACGGGAACCGTCTGAGTCTCTTCTTTGGGACGGTCAGCTTCCGTGTTTTCCCAAATGATGGGCCGGACGATTCCTGTAGCTATCGTCCCTTGACGGTGACGCAAATTAACTTGCAGCATTCCAAAGCCGCTACTGCACTACTAAGTAGAAGCCTTTCCCAGCTGCACACATTACCCCACATAACAGCAGTGCAAGAGCCCTGGGTCTTTAGGGGCCGCCTTTGTGGCTTAAGTGCGCTAAAAGGGGCCACGTTATTATATGACAGGAGTTCTAGTAGACCTAGGACCGGTCTTATAGTATCATCCCATCTCACTGTGACGGGTCTTGAGCAATTCTGTTGCTAAGACCTTGTAGCGGCTGAGGTGTGTTACAGAGGTAGACGCGGATGGTCGAAGTTTGTGATTGCATCTGCTTATTTTCCTTACGATGCTCTGGAAGGGCCACCACCCGGGAAGGCCACTAGTCTCGTGAGGTTCTGTGAGCGGCGCAGTCTGGGCCTCATCCTATGTTGCGATGCTAATGCCCAGCATACAGTCTGGGGCAGCAGCAAGTGCAATGGACGGTTTTTTTCGTGTCCCCCTGCCTAGACATACATAACAAGGGCTCACAGCCAACGTGTGTAACGGCAAGAAGGCAGGAGGTGATTGATCTAACCCTATCAAACTCAAAACTTGGGTGGTCAATCAAGAACTGGAGAGTCCTTACCGAAGATTCGTGCTCGGACCACAGGTACATTGAGTTTCAGTGTGGCGAGGAGGCATAAATGCCATTGCCCTCTAGAAACCCAAGAAAAACAGACTGGCAGAAGTTAAGGGTGGCGATGCGGGACCTTGACGTTGCGCCACCAAGACTTCGAAAGAAGTAAGAAACTCAACGCTGCCCTAACCGAATGTTTTGAGTCAGCCTGTCCAATTCGACCTCTCCCTAGCCGGACTCCCGTTCCTTGGTGGAATCGAGAGCTCCAGATGTTGAGGCGTGAGTCGAGAAAACTTCTAAAAAGGGCCCTCAAGACCAACCTTGCAGAGGACTGGGAGCGATACCGTGATGTTCAGAAGAACTACAAGAGGCTTATTCGGGAATCGAAAAGTGCCTCATTTAGGGAATTCTGCAGCAGTATTGAATCTCTGAGTGACACGGCGAAATTGGTAAGGATCCTGAAAAGGGACCCAACTGCAAAGCTGAGTCTGATGACTCCTGATGGAGTCTCACTTTCCTGGTAACCAGATAAGCATCTGCCGGTAACAGCCCTTATTGATAGAGGCAGTTGTCAGAGCTGTTACACCTTCTCGGCATGACTGGTTCGTTGCCAGATCTGTGGTGAATGAGGCCGCCATTCGATTTGCCATCAAATCTTTTGGCGGCTACAAGTCGCCCGGACCAGATAGCATATATCCTGCCATGCTGAAGGAGGGTGCAGAGTTCGTGACAGCAGCCCTGAAGAAAATTCTCTCGGCATGCCTTTCACTGGCTTGGGTAGGAAGAGACGACTACATCAGACCCAAAAGCTTTAGACCCATCAGCATGACTTCTTTCATGCTGAAAAGTCTCGAACGACTGGTGGAACTGCGCATATGTCAGAAGTCGCTGAAGGCTCACCCTCTGTCTCTATTTCAGCATGCCTAAAAAAGTGGAAAATCCTGCGAGTCGGCACTGCAAAACCTTGTTGCTAGGGTAGAGCTGGCCATCGACACGAGGGACTACGCTATGGGCATCTTTTTAGACATAGAGGGGGCGTTTGATAATGCCACTTTTGATAGTATGTGTAACTCTGCTAGTAGGCACGGCGTAGACCGGGTGCTAGTAAATTGGATTCGTTCGATGCTGGCCCAAAGAATCGTTTCGGTGCGAGCAGAGGAAGATCTGCTGGTGTCATCTGGGGTTAATAGAGGCTGCCCCCAAGGCGGTGTGCTGTCTCCATTGCTCTGGTGCATGGTAATCGATCCTCTACTCACCACCTTAAACGATTCGGGAGTTTACGCACAAGCATATGCGGGCGATGTTGCTTGTTTGGTGACAGGCTCTTCGCTTATGAACATCTGCAGGAAAGTGCAGAAAACTCTGGATCGGATTGACACTTGGTGCTGTGCGAACGGGCTTTCGGCAAATCCCGCCAAGACTGGTATTGTCCTCTTTACCAGAAGGAGGAAGCTTGATGGACTCGTTCTGGCAAAGCTAAAAGGAGTCACAATCCAGCTATCCAAGGAAATTAAATATCTTGGAGTAATCCTCGATAATAAGCTCCTATGGAAATCACACGTTGAAACAAAGGCATCCAAAGCACTGACAGCTTTCTGGCAGTGCAAAGGTGTCTTTGGGAAAACGTGGGGTCCCTCTCCTAGCAAGGTCCTATGGATCTACACGGCTATGATGAGACCCATTATCACCTATGCATCAGTGGTCTGGATGAGTAGACTCTCTCTAGTGGGAGCCAGCAGGACCTTATCGAGACTACAACGCACTGTGGCCATCTGTTGCACCGGAGCTATTCCGACTACTTCAGACCCGGCACCCTCTGTCTCTATTTCAGCATGCCTAAAAAAGTGGAAAATCCTGCGAGTCGGCACTGCAAAACCTTGTTGCTAGGGTAGAGCTGGCCATCGACACGAGGGACTACGCTATGGGCATCTTTTTAGACATAGAGGGGGCGTTTGATAATGCCACTTTTGATAGTATGTGTAACTCTGCTAGTAGGCACGGCGTAGACCGGGTGCTAGTAAATTGGATTCGTTCGATGCTGGCCCAAAGAATCGTTTCGGTGCGAGCAGAGGAAGATCTGCTGGTGTCATCTGGGGTTAATAGAGGCTGCCCCCAAGGCGGTGTGCTGTCTCCATTGCTCTGGTGCATGGTAATCGATCCTCTACTCACCACCTTAAACGATTCGGGAGTTTACGCACAAGCATATGCGGGCGATGTTGCTTGTTTGGTGACAGGCTCTTCGCTTATGAACATCTGCAGGAAAGTGCAGAAAACTCTGGATCGGATTGACACTTGGTGCTGTGCGAACGGGCTTTCGGCAAATCCCGCCAAGACTGGTATTGTCCTCTTTACCAGAAGGAGGAAGTTTGATGGACTCGCTCTGCCAAAGCTAAAAGGAGCCACAATCCAGCTATCCTACGAAATTATATATCTTGGAGTAGTCCTCGATAGTAAGCTCCTATGGAAATCACACGTTGAAACAAAGGCATCCAAAGCACTGACAGCTTTCTGGCAGTGCAAAGGTGTCTTTGGGAAAACGTGGGGTCCCTCTCCTAGCAAGGTCCTATGGATCTACACGGCTATGATAAGACCCATTATCACCTATGCATCAGTGGTCTCGATGAGTAGACTCTCTCTAGTGAGAGCCAGCAGGACCTTATCGAGACTACAACGCACTGTGGCCATCTGTTGCACCGGAGCTTTTCCGACTACTACTACTCGGCATTAGATGCTCTGATTGGTTTACCACCACTTGATGCTTTCATCCAAGGAGAGGCCTAGAAGGCCATCTGCAGACTGAAACACAGTGAGAACTGGTACGGCCCTTGTCCGGCGTTGGAACACAGAGAAGGCATGGACATCGATCCAACGATTCTCTCCATGCCCCTTGACGCCCTGCCATCAATAGTCGTACTTGAAAAGAGATACAGTGTAGTGCTACCAGAGGCTCAGTTGTGGGGAGACTCAGAAAATGAGCACGGCAAATACTGTTTTCGCATTTTTACGGATGGCTTCAGGACCGAGCATGGCTCCGGCTCTGGGGTCTACGAGGAATCCAGCGGGACAAAACTGCACTTTGCTCTCGGAATGCATGCATCTGTGTTTCAAGCGGAGGTGTATGCAGTTCAAGAAGCGATGAACTTTGTTGTGGAAAAACGATGGAGAGGCAGATCTATATGTGTCTGCAGCGACAGCCAAGCTGCGCTTATGGCCTTAGACATCATCAGGGGTCGTGAAGTCCTGTAAATCCAGGCTGAACTATGTCCGTAGACATAATAGCCTGATGCTAACATGGGTCCCGTGACACGTGGGTATCACGGGTAACGAGACCTCTGACTCCTTAGCTAAGATGGGCTCTGAGGCCAACTTCTTTGTCCCAGAGCCCGTTTTGCCACTCCCTTCTGCGGCCATCATGGCCACGGTTAGCAAATGGGTAACTACCACCCACAAGCGAGCTTGGCAGGCTGAGAGAGGCTGCAGATGGACAAAACTGATGTTACCTGTCATGTCCGATCGACTGTCGCAAACCATTCTGTCATTAAGCAGAGGGGAGTGCAGACGGCTGGTTGGACTGATGACGGGCCACTTTCTGTGGGCAAAGCACATGGAAAGGTTGGGCATCTCAGACAGTGTACTCTGCCCAGCTTGTGCAGAGGAGGATGAGACGGCGGAACACTTCCTGTGTGTCTGCCCCGCCTTCGCTCGAATCAGGTTTGAGGTCTTTAGCACTGATGTGTTAAGAAGCGACCATCTTGGCTCCTTGGCACCACAAGATCTACTCAGATTTCTTCGGAGATCGGGTAGATTTAAAGAAAATTAAAAGGGAATCCAAGTGTAGTACAATGGACTCAATTAATGTCTGAGTGCTGCACGTGCTAGTTGTCCCGACAAAAAAAAAACAAAAAAAAAAAAAAACAAGTTGTGGACGTACTTTGCATTAAATTTTGCGAACCTGAACTACGTAGATTTTAACAATTTGGCTTAAGGTATTGAAAATGTTTACTTTTAATGTTTACTGAAGATTTTTCACTCATTAAAATGCATATTCCTTAAATTTTAATGCACCTGTTAAAAGCCATAAAATTTTGATAAAATTAATGTCGCGATAGTAATTGGAACAAAATGTTAGTTATTTGAGTTATTTTTCGTTTTAATCCTTTTTGTACCAACACAATATTTTAGATTTTGTTTATGACTTCTTTGGGGTTTTTTCGGGTGGCGCAAAATTAACCAATTTTGTTTTAATCCTCCGTTGGGCACCCAGCGTGGCCGGACCCTTTCTGACTTTGGACGTGAATTTAACATATTTTTATTATAGCTAACGATTTGGGCTTCAAGGTAGCTTCCTGAAATTTAATTTTCTATCGATTTATGGATATAACCTTTTAAAAAGGATCCTCGAATAGGACCGAAAAAGGGATTTAAAAAGTTACCCCTTCGGGTGGGCACCTCGGGTCGGGTCGATGCATTTTGCTTTCTTTTGCAACATGTTGTATGTCATGGCACTGGCAATGTTTTGTATTTGCAGGGAAGTAGATGAACTCAGAAAAAGTGATGCGGGACGAAATTTTTTGAGGACTTTATCGAACACATTGGTTCTTGCAAACATCAAAACTCATATGAACAATCCAGCTGTTATTTCTCAATTTACTACTCGTTTGGCTATGGAATCAATTTTCAACAAACCAATTATAATCACTGGGAATATTGTAGTCAACCAACCAACCAGAGCCGACACACTCACAGCGAAGAGAGATTGTCGTCTTTGTCTACAAGGAGGCGAAAAGCTTCGCTGAAAAACTCGTTTCTATTGAATTGTATGCAAGAATCGAGTATGTCAACAGCATTTAAAAACCTCTTAAACATGTTTTGTTTGCCTTCGTTCCCCCGAATCCATAAATAAATATCAGTTCATATTTTGCCATTACTTTCATTGAAATGAACATTTTTTCTTCAACCTTCTTCGAAATGAGTCAAAATAAAGAACAAAACACAATAATCCTTTTTTTCACAAACCAAAATATTTTCAGCGATTTTTTTTGCTTCTGTAGGTAGCTTAATGCATGCCAAAACCAATGAAACAGGTAAGAAATTAAATATATATACCTATGATACTTAAAAATGAATTATAAATGTTTCCAGTCCAACGGAGAGTTAAATAACTTTTTTTACTAAATGCTAAAATTTTTTTGAGGGATGGAAATCTTTGACCTCCACGCGCTTCATTGCTTATCGGTTTGTATACTGCTGCCTGTTAAATTTATAAGTGTCAAATACGATTGGCGTTCGACATTTCGACACGTTAGTGAATAGTAAACAAACAGCATTGGTATGGTATACCCAACATTCTCCCCTTTCTCTACCCTTATCAGGTATAAGCCTCCTTTCGTAAACAGGATTTTGATGACACAACTTGTTCAGTATCTGCATGGGTAATAGTGGGTATTGGCTAAAATTAAACTTGATGGCCAATTGCAAGTGATAGTTTTAGGTATCAATAATATCAGGTTTAGCTAATGAGTGTTCCTGTGTGACACCCCCGGAGGGTTCCTCCACCGAAAAAGCGAGGTCGCTGCCACTTCTTATCATGCTAAAAATTTTAGCAAACCATTTGAGCCATCAATTTCATTCAATATTTCTCATCTGAAAAAATCCCGTTTGGCCTTGTTACTCTCAAAACTAATAACTGTTTAACAAATTCTATGCTGCTATCTGCCTTTAAAATTTTTTGTACGCGTCTCGTTTAAAAATTAAGCTTTAATGTGTTAACGTAATTCTGAAACAATGCAATTATTTTGCTGCTTTATGATCAGATTACATTCTACTAATACAATACCAAACGAACATGAAAAATCAATTTTGAATTACGGTTATGGGGCAGATGATCAAGTAAACGATTTCTTTTTTTAACGCTCACACGGTACATTTTATTTTGGGCTTATCAGTTTGGTTATTCCAAAGGAGTCATAAACGTGCTATTGTTTGAGGTTGTTGTTGGAAATATTGTATATACATAAGGCTGATTTTTCGTTATCTTTATCTCTACTTCGTCCTTAGTTCTTCGTTAAATTCCTTTATTATAAGCACTACAAATATTCATTATATTGCAGTCTGCTTCAATAAATCAACCAAACAGGTTTTGGGCTCAGTACCTTACAGTGTGCGATATTTGTGAAATAGACTTGTGAAAACGCTTTGCTGTGTGGCAGTATAGCAAAATACTGTGTGTCGGTATATAAAATACAAGGATGATAGATAGATGGTTTGCTCGTTAGGGGGCGTCCATAAATTACGTGAGGTGTTTTTTTTCAATTTCCTTGCTCGCCTGTGCTCTGCAGCTCTTGTGATAGATGCGAAGTAAATACCGCATGTACTGCAGCATATTTTCTCTAAATCATCACGTATACTTGGGCAATAGAGATCAATAGGCGTGCTGATGAAGGCATTCAGCGGTTCAATCGCTACGCGTATTAGAAATGGAGCAAATGATTTTCCGTCATGTTCACACACAGCATATACATATGCGCAAATGTATATAAATTCACAAATTTACATTTGCATAAGCCATCTTCCTGTGCGCCTGGTAATGAAGCGTTTTCTATAGAGGATTTTGATTCAGTTGAAGGGATTCAACACAGTTTTACAGACACCAAACAAATAATTTTGGATGATTTGGAAAAATTCAAATATATAGGCATATATATCTATGCAATGGTATGACCAGAGAACGTAAATTGCGCAGTCCCGGCCCGTTCCTCATTTTGGGCTCTAACAAAATACGGGTAAGAAAATGCAATCAGCACAAGTTAACAGTAGGAAATGAATTAATATGGCGGCCGGGGAGAAATGAGAAGGAGAGAGTGATACGCAAGTGTGAAAAAATGTAGTTTACATTAGCTTACATTTGCTTGCGTACAGAACAGATTTGTTCATTTGATATGTCCATATGATTTGTATGCATGTTTACAGACACATTTTCACCAAAACTTAACAGTAAGGGGCTGAATTATGTAAATTTAGCAGCAGTCGATAAGAATTTGTTATTGATTAGAAGCAAAGAATGTTAAGTAATACGACCTAAATATTTGAATTTTTTCCAAATCATCCAGAATTATATACATATGTACATATGTTATGCCTGTCTGTCTGGTGTCTGTAAAACTTTGTTGAATTCCCTTCAACTGACCCAAAATCCTCTATAGAAAACACTTCATTACCAGTCACACAGGAAGACGGCATATCCAAATGTAAATTTGTGAATTTATATACATATGCGCATATATACGTATATGCTGTGTGTATGTATGCTCACTAGCCACAGCTCAAAATAAAACGGTAAAACTTTTCAAGAAATCCAGCTCGCATTCATAGGCGCAGCAGCGCACATTCATAGGCACAGCATTGTATGTACAGTAACCTTGAACAGAGAACGTAAATTCATAGAGAAGGCGCAGGAACGAATGGACAGGTTAAATGTCAAAACACATCAAAACGTGGGTAGGAAGTTAACAGAAAAGGGTTAACATAGCGGAGCGTAGTCAACAGAAATAAATATAGCGTTTGCATTGAAATGTAAAATGCCATGATTTGGTGTTAGGGAAAAGAAAATAACAGAAGACTTGTACATTTTTCTTTCATGCTTATTTGCCGTCGGCATTTTGCATGCGCAAATGGATTATTTCTTGTGAGATGAATAAATTAATTCTAAGTATATGCATGCATGAATGTGAAATTTTAAGTATCTAATTAACTAAATTGTATTGATATTAAGTGCATTATCAAAATAATTTCAAAATATTCACATAAAAAATTGGCTTTGTAAACCATGCATTTGCATCAACGGTTATTATTCAACAATATGTATCCTTTTTAAATTTTTATATCCATATGTATGCTGCCTCAAAACGCAGCTCATATGTATCTACATATAAAAAATTCAAAAGCAAATAGACAAACGTATTCAAACATATTCCTAACATATGCAAAAAAACTCATCTAAACGGTATTCGCGTACATATACATATGTATGCATATATGCATATATGAATACATATGTTGGGACAATGTACATATGTACGTAACTGTTTCTATTCTAAGCAAAACAACGAATATATGTACATATAACCGCACATACTTACTTTATGCCTCTACATGTGTATGCTTCCAAAACTAAAATTCTAAGCCTAGCGACTACAAGAACAAAATGCATTCCTAGGCGTAGCTGTTGCCGCCATGATTATTTACCGGCGACGGCGCTGAACAGTTTCAAATATTAAAAAGCACAACAAAAACAAATTCATTGATAAGTTCGAGCTCATATTTCTACGAGCAAAGTACTTTCATTCATAAAACGAGCCGTCCATATGCCAATTTTCGCGACCATTCGAAAATAGTCAATATTGGAATATTTCGCGGTGAATTATTTGCCAATATTTGGTAAATCTTGAATTTTTGTCAAGTCGAGTGGCCGCGACTCCGTACATATGTATGCATCAATATATGTATTTAAATATGTGTTCTAAATTCTCGACAGCAATAGCAAATCGAAATATTTTTTCTGTCGCAAGTGCTCGCAGCCTCATATGTATGCACATATGTATGTCTATGGAAGTTTGTATGCATGTATTTATGTATATGCGTGTTTGCTTTTGCACGTCCATATGAACGATTTTTCTTATGCAGATATTCATTTGATTTTGCTGAACGAATATATTGCTTTTGTAAGGAAATCCTGTCGAATTAAATTATTGGTATATGTTCATTTAAGTTCTTTTTACCAAATAAATATTATTATCCTTAAGAAAATTGAAACACTAGTTTTTTTAATCTCTATTTTTTATTTTTACCAACAAGTAAATTAACTACTCTATATAGTATATATATATTACAATACTATAAATAATAGGTATTTATTGTACATTCCCTGAAATGAAAAAAAAAAATATAAACTTGTGAAAGCACGAATTACGAAATTGTTCTTATATTATAACAAAAGTCAAAAACTGGCTTTCGCAGGAAAATATTGCCCAGCTCGATTGGCCAGCACAAAATCCGGATTTAAATCCAATCGAAAACTTGTGGAATGATGTGAAGACGATGGTTGGACAAAAAAAATTAAAAAATATCGATGAACTTTGGGAAGGTGTACAGGAAGCATGGAACTCTATTCCTTTGGACAGGTGCCAAAAGTTAATAGAGAGTTTACCACGCAGGTGTGAAGGAGTTATACAGAATAACGGCTATTCTACCAAATATTGATATGGTAAATAATAATAGTCAACAATCTTTTCTCATTTCTTACAAATATTTCATATTTTTTACAGAAATCAAAACTGCGCTAAGTCTTTGTCCAAATCTCACTATGACCAAATAAGAATTACTTCTATTTTATCATATTTTTTCTAGGGAAAACTTTCTACTTTAAGTTATTTTGTCTTAGAATAAAGTGTTAAATATATTTAGTTAACCAGCCGAAAGCCTCCGATGCTAGCGCTGCACTACTTTCAGTTTGTATAATAATTTTATTGTTATGTAAACCTTAATAAATAAATAAAAATAAATATTTAGTTAAAAAACTGGATTTATTTTGGTTTCATATCATTTAATCGAGCATTATATTGAACTCTTTTTAAGTGCGCTAAACGTTTGACCATAGCTGTATGCATACATACAATTACGCGCAATTTTCATAAAAAGACCAAAAAGAAACAAATCTGTAAACATGCATACAAATCATATGGACATATCAAATGAACAAATATGTTCCGTACGCGAGCAAATGTAAGCTAATGTAAACTACATTTTTTCACACTTGCGTATCACTCTCTCCCTCTCATTTCTCTCCGGCAGCCATATTAATTAATTTCCTACTGTTAACTTGTGCTGATTTCATTTTCCTACCCGTATTTTGTTAGGAGGAACGGGCCGGGACTGCGCCTTCTCTATGAATTTACGTTCTCTGCCTTGAAATTTACAGGCACCTTCAAATGCTCTGATTTCAGAGTAAATTTCTAACTTAGCAGGTATATGGATATGTTTTGTGCACTTTTTATCAATTGAAGAACTACATACGTAAAGTAATATACTAATTAACTATTTACCTACTATCAGAGAACATAAAATAATTGTTTCCAAATTTACTTCTAGCAGAGAACGTTAATGTATAGAGAAGTCTCAATGACAGGAACGTATGGAATTTCGAGGGGTACTCGTCTCGCGAAGACAATTTCACCATAGACACATTTTTCAACAAAAATTAACAGTGAGGGGCTGAATTATGTAAATTTAGCAGCAGTCGATAAGAATTTGTTGGTGATTAGAAGCAAAGAATGTTAGGTAGCTTTTTAAAATGACCTATATATTTGAATTTCTCCAAATCATCCAAAATTATATACATATGTTAATTCTGTCTGTCTGGTGTCTGTAAAACTTTGTTGAATCCCTTCAACTGAATCAAAATCCTCTATAGAAAACGCTTCATTACCAGGCACACAGGAAGATGGCATATGCAAATGTAAATTTGTGAATTTATATACATTTGCGCATATGTATATGCTGTGTGTATGTATGCTCACCAGCCACAGCTCAAGATAAAACGGTAAAGCTTCTCAAGAAATCCAGCGCGCATTCAAAGGCGCAGCGCACATTCATAGGCACAGCATTGTACATATACACATATTTACGTACATATATTGATGCATACATATGTACGGAGCCGCGGGCACTCGACTTGACAAAAATTCAAGATTTATCAAATATTGGCAAATAATTATACGCGAAATATTCCAATATTGACTATTTTCGAATTGTCGAGAAAATTGGCATATGGGCGGCTCGTTTTATGAACGAAAGTACTTGCTCTTAGAACTATGAGCTCGAATTTATCAATGAATTTTTTGATGATGAGTTTTTGTTGCACAGTACAATAGTTGAAACTGTTCGGCGCCGCCGCGACTGTTCAGCGCTATGTCAACTAGAATGATGGCCGCTACGCCTGCGCCTAAGACTGCATTTTGTTCTTGTAGTCGCTAGGCATAGAATTTTAGCTTTGAACGACATACGCATTTTGAGGAATAAAGTGAGTGCCCTGTGTGTGTGGTTGTATGTACATGCATATGTGTATATTAATAAGCATTGATTTGCTTGAATTCAATTCACATATTTATATTTGTATACAGAATTTTTTGATTTGATCAATTGAACGTACATATATATATAGTTAGGGCATCAAGTGTGCATATACGCACATGCACATGTCGATGCATATGCAGAAGAAGTTGTTTTAGCATTTGCAGGAATTCGATCATTCGAATATTTACACCCTAATTATTGCATGAAATATGATAAGGCGATGCTCGTGAGGTAGGTCATGTTGCTTCAGTGCATACATATGCGTGCAACACTATATTTAATAAAGATGCAATAGAACTTAGTTGTCCCATATATGTATGCAAGTACGTTTCTTTGAAGTTTTCTTTTATTTATTTTAAATTTCAAAGTTTTGTAATATCTATAAAATGCATACATATATGAATTATTCCCTGTAATATACATACATATGTAAATTTAAAAAAATTTCGTTTGGCAAAGGAACAAAAATGCATATTCAAATCTACATAAATATAATATGATAAGGCAATGAGTCGTGAGATAGGTCGTTGCTGCAGTGCGTGTGCACATACATACATTTGTAACACTATAAGAATTGAAGATGCAATTGAACTTTTGCACGAATATGACTAACAAAATATATGTATATAAACATATATTGATATACATATATGTATATTCATCAATATACCAATATGCTCTTTGAATTCTTGTCTAAAATTAACTTCGACTCGAAAAATTAGTAAAAATTTTCATCAAATTTGCACTAAAACGCACACAACAAAATGTGAGGTCGTTTTATAATGATTTTGTTTAAATTTTTCTTTTAAAATTAAAACAACAAACATTAAAGTTACTTTGATTTTAAATGTTGTATTTTTATTTGGTTATATTTGTTTGAAAATATAAATTGAATAAATTTTCGTTTATCAAGGGAACATAGAAATGCACAAGCAAATGCCTTGCAAAATGCCGTCGGCATTCGTCAATTTGATTTCATACAGAAACCAAAAACTGAGCAGAACCAATGTACTTGTACATAATTCACTGTAATCAGTTCTGTTAAGAACTTCCCCGCTGTCGAGTTAAGCGAGGTGAAATAGTGTTCGCGGTTTCACTTCATTTTTGACAACTCACACTATTCGTAGCTCGTGAGAATTCTCTATATTTAACGTTCTCTGCTTCTAGTATTGAAATGTCCGCCACAGAACTTTTTTATAAGCTACTTATGTATGTAACTTTCTGTAACTTACTGTATGCTCATGCGCGCACTTGACGCACAGCAGCTGCGGTTGTCGAGTATTTAGAAAAACATATTTACATACATACATATATTGATGCATACATATGTACGAAGCCGCGGGCACTCGACTTGACAAAAATTCAAGATTTACCAAATATTGGCAAATAATTCTACGCGAAATATTCCAATATTGACTATTTTCGAATTGTCGAGAAAATTGGCACATGGCTGCTCGTTTTATGAATGAAAGTACTTTGCTCGTAGAAATATGAGCTCGAATTTATCAATGAATTTTTTGATGATGAGTTTTAGTTGAAATTGTTCAGCGCCGTCGCGACTATTTTGAGCTGTTCAGAACCATGGCAACTAGAATGATGGAATTGTATGTGTATACTAATAAGCATTGTTTTGCTTGAATTCAATTCACATATGTATGTATTTATATTTGCATATGCCATCTTCCTGTGTGCCTGGTAATGAAGCGTTTTCTATAAAAAATTTATTGATTTGATCAATTGAACGACATAGGTTAGGGCATCAAGTGTGCATACACGCACATGCAAATACGTCGATGCATATGCAGAAGAAATTGTTTTAGCATTTGCAGGAATTCGATCATTCGAATATTTACTCCCTAATTATTGCATAAAATATGATAAGGCGTTGCTCGTGAGGCAGGTCAAGTTGCTTCAGTGCATACATATACCCGATTTACACGAGGAGACATTTGGAAGGGAAGCATTTTGTTCGAGGGCGAAGGACGGTCGGGGAAGAGAGAAGGGATTTTGTCTCCCGTACTCGGCGACACGCTTTGCTCTTCTTATTCGTATTTCCAATCTTAAAGCAATTTTTGACAGTTGCTTCATTCGTTTTCTTCTTTTGTGGAAGAAAGTTCTAAGTTATGTGTTGGTTTTCATACAAACGGAAGATAACAACGATGACAAACATCCGAACGCTGCTTGGGAAATGCACGATTATTTTTGCTAGTAAATTAGGTATAATTTAAAATAGTTATGGGACATATTTATGTTGATTTCTAATTTTTCCCTGCATTTCTAGATACTCAAGTTAATTTTAAGTTAACTATTTATATATGAAGTATTTTTAATTTAATTTTTTTTATTCAAGTATAAGAATTTATAAATATATTTCAATAAAAAAAACAACAAATTATTTATTATTTAAATAGTTTGCATTTTTCATTCATATATTTAAGAAACTGTTGTCGAACGCTCTCTGCGTTACATGTAAGCACGTGCTAGACTACATCCGAACCAGACGATGCTAAAGTATTAAATGTCAAAATGTCGCGGAAACATTTTTGCCCGTGTGTACGCGAATGAAACATCAAAAGAGAATTTCCAGTGTCTCCCTTCCAGATGTCTCCTCGTGTAAATCGGGTCAATGAGGAAAACACCGCAAACACCGCGTCGTCATCCCTTGCAAATAGTGAGATTGTCTGCAGTATAATTCATAGCAGCGCACGGAAAAAAGGATTTTTATACATACATATGTAGCAGTATTTTTAAATGAAAAGTTTTTTCTTTATTGAAGCAGTGATATTATTTTATTATATTATTGTATATTACTATTAATTATGACAGAAAATAAATTGAACTTTAAAATAAAAATTGAAAACCAAATTCATTCTTTTACAAATTACTTATCGTACAAAAACAAATAATAATTTTTCTTTTAACTTACTTCTAAAGATACTTACATATGTATAAAGAAATAAAGAAATTTTCTCAGCAATAAAATTTGAATTCTCCGCCATTATAAATCTTTAAAAAATAAACATATAATCACATGCGCACATTAATATACATATCTACAAGTATAGTGATTCGTGCCCTTTGTTAGTGCACTGCCGACGAAAACAAAGATAAAAAAACATAAATCAGAAAGTGGACTCCTTCGAGTGCTAATCATTTATGTATTGAGTGAACGCGCGATGGCATAGATATTTTTTAGCGGTACTCTTTTGCTTGTGTGTTATGATCTATTTGTGCAGGCGGTGTTTTCAGTATTTTTGTCATTCGGTAGCGGTCATATGCAGCACCGCATAGCCGAAGTGATCGCACAAGCGGTAGTTATAAACGAAGCAAAGACTGAACAAAGAAAGACTCGGGTGTACAAACGATATATGTACATACATAGAACATTTACTGCTCTGTTGCGGTTCTGCTCAGCGCAAACACCGCTTTTTTTGTGAGTGGATCGCAAGTCAGAAAAATACAACCGCTTGCAGTTCTCTGGTATGCATGTATTTATGTATATGCGTGTTTGCTTTTGCACGTCCATATGAACGATTTTTCATATGCAGATATTCATTTGATTGAACGAATATATTGATTTTGTAAGGAAATCCTGTCGCATTAAATTATTGGTATATGTTCATTTAAGTTCTTCTTATCCTTAAGAAAATTGAAACACTAGTTTTTTTAATCTCTATTTTTTATTTTTACCAACAAGTAAGTTAACTACTCATATATAGTATATACATATGGGGCATTCTTTCTGAACGTGAGACCACCTGCCCCCAGAATAGATTTTGACGAAAAGAGGTCTATGAGGGCTTAAAATGTAGGTAATTATGTTTACTTTCGAAAGCAAAGTGGCACTTCTTGAAATTCAAAATGGCGGATCCTTCCTTCCTTATACTCCACAAGCTTGCTCACAAGAAAATTTTGCTTGCGCAATTTAAGGAAGATCGTGTTCTACGACTTATACAACCTTTAGAGCCAATTTAAAGACTTAATTAAATGACTTTTCAATTATTGACAGCAATAGTGACACCTGTCATTTAATTAAGTCTTTACATTGGCTCTAAAGGTTGTATAAGTCGTAGAACACGATCTTCCTTAAATTGCGCAAGCAAAATTTTCTTGTGAGCAAGCTTGTGGAGTATAAGGAAGGAAGGATCCGCAATTTTGAATTTCAAGAAGTGCCACTTTGCTTTCGAAAGTAAACATAATTACCTACATTTTAAGCCCTCATAGACCTCTTTTCGTCAAAATCTATTCTGGGGGCAGGGGGTCTCACGTTCAGAAAGAATGCCCCATATATATTACAATACTATAAATAATAGGTATTTATTGTACATTTCCTGAAATGAAGAAAAATATATAAAATTGTGAAAGCAGGAATTATGAAATTGTTCTCATATTATAACAATTTCTCACACGACCCCTTGATCGCAAATCATAACTTTTCTATTCAGTCCTATTTTCGTAATTGCGGAAATGTTACTCATCACGATTTGATGTAACTCTGCACCATTAAAACCATTTTTGGAAATATAGTAGGAAAATACATACTTCCACTTAGAGCACAACCCTTTAACCATAAAAAAACAACATTTGTTCCCTATTCTGCTTTGACGTTGACCTTCCCCATGGTCCACAAATCCATCAATTATATCCCTACTTTTATTATAAGTAAGATCCGGCTTGATGCTAATTTCATCAAATAATAAAATGCATATGCGTTCTGTGCCGGACATTTTGCTAGCAATTTTGGCTAAATTGTTAACGACATTGGCATCGAAACCTGGAACAACATACTTGATGGGGCGCCATCGCAAAAGAGATGATTTGTGTGGTAAACAAAAACCTAGATCGTCACGCATAAAAGAAGATGCTTTAGTGGACATACAGTTCAAATTTTGTGCCAATGCCTTTTCGTCCTCATTATACCAACCTTTTTTGGTACTGACGATCATTTTTGCAAAAGTTAAAGCATCGCTGCTACAACTTTCTTCCGCAATTATTGTACGTTTCAACAACTCAGAATATTTATTTTTTAGGTCATTATTTTCTTTTTCAAGCTCCTCAATACGTTTATTTAATTTGACCGCGTTGCTCTGAACAAACCGTTCGCGAGTGGTTGTGGTTTCTAAGTCCACGCAGATCTGATTACTATAACTAGCCTGCCTGTTTTCCTCTAATATCGAATATTTCTCAAACTCTTCCAGAGTTAAATCTTCTTCTACTTGCTTAACTACCCTACTATAAGTTTCAGTGACGGGCGGGCAAACCCAATCAGAGCCAGCACTAGGCGAGCGACTTCTATTTACTGGCTCTAAATTGAAGCAAGGAAAAGCCCCTTTCAAGAGTTTATATTTTGTAACCAATGTGGGTTCAAAACGGCGTTGGCAAATAAAAACCCTGCCAGTGCTTGACACTTGCACGTTGCAAGCCAAGGCCCAATTCTTACGGGTCTCTTCGTCCCTAGGAAACGCAAAAAGTATAGCTTTATTCTTAGGCACGCAGCTCCTTTTTTTCTTTTTTTCGGTCCACTTGTTCGGTGGAACGTCATCATAGCCTAAATAAAATTTCTATTTTTATTTTTACAAAATTTAAATTGATATACTCTATAAGCATATACATATTCAAAACAAGAACCCGCACCCTCCGGGGATTGATAGTTTTCAAGTAATTTATTGTTAAAATTGTGTAATTTAGCGAAAGGATATTGTTGTTTTGAATACAAGTATAAAAACCAGTAAAAATACGTTTGTTACCATATATTTTATGAATTGAAGTGAAATTTAGAACAAAATACATATATGTATTATATTGTACCAATTTATAAGTGTATTGTATTATAATGCGTGTAAATATTGAAAGTTATAAAAGTTGTTCATGAGCCACTCCCTAACATCTCAACCAAGTTTCATTAAATAAATCATTATACTTGGCCTAAAATTGCCCATACGGCATTATCCTAAACCCGATGTTTTAAATTCAAAAGTTTTTTATAAATATGTATGTAAATAAAATAATGAGAAAGTGCGCATTCTAAGTAAATAAATCCCTTCCCTGCTTTCTATTTCATGCATGCATGCATGGATGTGTATATCAAGCTTTTCAATAGGCACGAAGTATTGAAAACGACGATTATCAGTTTATGTATGTACGTACAGTGAACCAAAAAGAAACTGGGACGCTAATATTTAAAAAAATATTCACAGATTTATAAGAAATAATAATATTGACGGTAACTCCGTTTATTTTTTCTTCACTGTACATAGATATATGGAGACATAATAATAAATCAATTTACTTACCCAAGTTTAGAGTTGGAACCGCTCCATTCTTAAGATGTTTTGGTCCCACGGCATCCTCCTCAAAATGTTTAATGCATACAAATGAATTATGCATTATGTATTTGCATTGAGGGAGAGATCCGCAAATTCTCCTTCCACAAATTAAATAATTCCCGATTTTTGGGAAATGCAAACGAATAAACGTTTTGTTCACTATGACACTCCCGAACACGACATTTTGAAGCTTTAGGCATTTTTTTCTTTTATTAATTACTTATTAACAATTTCAAAATGTTTGCTTCACCGCGCACGTGCACTTACAATTGCCTTTCTTTTCGAATTAAAATTCAAACCAAAGTTCAATTGGTTACAAGCAATCATAAGAGCTGCGCAATTTTCATATATGTACAAATCTACATATATTTATCCAATCAAAATCAAATCTAATGCAATAATACATTTTTTCCAATATTTGGCGCAATTTTCATACATGTAAACCTAATATACATATGTCCTTTGCTATCACTACATATTATAAAACAAAGTCGCTTTTTCTGTCCCTATGTCCCCTTATACGCTTAAATCTTTAAAACTACGCAACGGATTTTGATGCGGTTTTTTTTAAAGATAGACTGATTGAAGAGGAAGGTTTATATCTATATAATGTGAAGAAATATATAAAGGGGGCGTGGCAATCGGTCAAAATGTGGCAAAAAAACATAATTTTTTTGTTTTCACGGCCATAAATCATAAACGAATCAACCAATTAAAATGAAACTTTCTTGAAGTTCAACTTTGAAATATTTACTTTCGTTCTGCATCAAAAAAAATAATTGATTTATTTGTTATTTAACCAAAATTGTTTAAACAAAAGCAGCTCTTTTTCCAAAAAAAGCTGTTTGTGTGTGTGTTCGCTGTCAACCGAATGAAGCAACAGGCGTTAAGCGATAATCTCACCACACCTCATTAATGTTGAATTACATCGTATGGTGACGTATGTATGTATGTATTTACGAATCACTCGCATTATTTCATTTCGGACATATGTACATACATATGTATCTATGTATGTACTGAATTCCATGTAATTATATGTATGTACATACAATTTTACAGCGAAATAAAACGCTATTTTCAGGTTCTATATTAGTAAATCGCACATAATTAAAATACAGTTTTTGAATAGTTTTTATTGATTCGGAGCGCGTTTAGTTTGCTATCAATTCCATACAATAACATTTTCTGTCATTTACTTTTTACGACAACTAATAGCTTATTTTCGAAGCGATTTCAACAAATGGGTACAACATTAATCCTTATCCAATTAAATACCTTAAATACATTGTTGTTTTCATATAGATCTATGTATATGGCTCTTTACAGCATATAATTAAAAACAATATTTTTCAAGATATTACAACAGTAATTAGTAATTGAGATCTACCGGAAAAATTGCGTTAGCTGTTGCGTCATCCGGCATTGCCGCTACTCTTTTGGAAAGAGTCTTTTGGAAAGAGGCCGAACCACACACTCTACAATGAAGCACCCGCTGAAAATCGCCACCGATGATGATAACAGCGTCTGTAGTGTTTCTAGACAGAGCAATACAGGAAAATTGATGCGTGACTGCTCATTAATAGTCTGGGACGAAGCTACCATGTCAAACAAGACGTCTGTGGAAGCACTGGATAGGACAATGCGCGATTTGCGCAACAAAAATGCACCTATGGGTGGATGTACAATTCTGTTCTCAGGAGATTTCCGTCAAATCCTACCAGTTGTGACTCGAGGAACACGTGCTGACGAAATAAATGCTTCGCTAAAAAGATCCCACCTTTAGTCGTATGTCAATAAATTAGAGCTTAAAACTAATATGAGGATTTCGTCATCTTCACGTGAGAACAGGCTATTTCCAGAGATGCTGCTAAAAGTTGGCAATGGAGAATTAACACAAAGTGAGGGAACGATTAACCTAGAAAACCTTTGTGTTTTGATAGACAACATCCAAGAGTTAGTCAACAATGTCTATCCAGACATTGATAACATAAGTTATAAGACAATATCTTGGTTTAAAGAAAGAGCTATTCTGTCACCAACTAACGAACAAGTAGATAAAGTAAATAACTTGATTATTTCAAAGATTAATGCGCCGACGAAAATATACTACTCGGTCGATACTGTTCTCGATTTGGAAGAAGCTGTTCAATCTCCTACAGAATTTCTAAATTCTTTGAAATCGTCTGGAATCCCTCCTCACAAAATGGAGCTGAAAATAGGTTGTCCTGTTATTTTATTAAGAAACCTAAGTCCACCTAAACTTTGCAATGGCACGCGTTTGATGGTAAAATCACTGAAAACTTTCATAATAGAGTGCACAATACTCACAGGATGTGGTACCGGAGAAGATGTATTGATTCCCCGAATCCCTCTGATACCATCGGATCTACCATTCCAATTTAAACGCTTACAATTTCCGGTAAAGACATCTTTTTCAATGACCATTAATAAATCTCAGGGTCAAACCTTCAACGTTGCAGGCTTAGATTTGAGTGTTGACTGTTTTTCACATGGCCAACTGTATGTCGCTCTTTCAAGAGTAACCTCTAGAGAAAACATGTTTGTATTGTCTAATGACAAGAAGGCTATGAACGTTGTATATAAAGACATTCTGTAATATAGTAATTGTTGTAAAAATAAAATAAATACATATGTAAAAATGCAAAAAGTTAATATGCAAAAATGTAGGGTATGAATTTAGATATCCCAAAGATAGCAGGAAATCTTCATGCTATAAAGAAAGGAGAATTGTTTTACTCCAACTTTAACGCGTGCGGGCCACGGGCAATAATGAATAAGCCAAAACTACTGGATCGATTTTAATCATTTTTTCAGTGAGTGACATAGGGTATATATTTTATACCCGTGCGAAGCTGGGCGGGTTGCTAGTATATGTATATGTCGGAGCGTACTGTATGCACGCACTGTATGCGCATGTTGCTGCGTACTGTATGTGTATGTGTGAGTGTATGAGTATTCTGTTTTGGGTATTTCACCAGAATCATAATTTCATCACATTAGTAATATTACATCAGCCGCTAATTGTGCTGTGATTGGTTATTTGCATTTTGTCGCTTGAAGAGGAGCCGTTATAGCGCGACTACAGCGTGGTAGCGCTGTCGTCGAGTGTGGTTCGGTGCGAGGTAGAGAAACAGAAGAAGGCCAGTCTAATTTGAGATCGCAAAGCCTACGCACCAAAACTCACTGCGCTTTAAAAAGGAAAAATGGAAGACGAGCGTTCCTTGACATCAGAAGTGGGATCGGCACCACCTCCTGCATTCTCAGAGGATCAATGGCGCATTATCCTACAGATGCGAAATCAAAACCTGTTGGAGCTTGTAAAAACCATGCAAGCATCAACACGCGAACAGCAGCAAACACGTGGCGTCACTTTGCCAAAATTTTTTTCTGATAACGCAGACGCCGATGCCTCGAAATGGTGTATTACCGCAGACATAATATTAACGGAGCAGCCCATAGAAGGAAGCAAGCTGATCATGGCGTTAAGTGAGGCTATGGTGGGCAGTGCTTCACAGTGGTTAACCTAAATTTCATATCCCGGCATTAAGTGGAATGAATTCAAGGAATTATTTCTCCACCGCTATAAAAACAACGAGACGTCGTCGGCAATGTTTTTAAATTTGCTGAACAGCCGCCCAACTAACGGCGAATGCCTTGCGGTTTACGCTAGTCGTTTGGTGACATCTCTAACTGCTAATTGGCAAAACAAAAATATAGAGGAAATAGCTGTTTCAGTTGTGCTCGCGCATTTGGCAAATGTGGACAACCGTTTGCAACGAATTGTTTTTACATCAAAGTTGCAAACTAGAAGCGAGCTACAATCTGAACTTGGTGCATTCACATTTCAAAAGCACCGTAATGTTGACCGTGATGACGATTCTGGACCTGATATCAAGAAGAGGAGAATGGCAATAGTGTGTCATTTCTGTGGGAAACCAGGACACAAAATTGCTGAGTGCAGAAAGAAAATACAACAAAAAGCCGATGCGACACCTCAGCGGGATAAGCCGTTAGTTACCTGCTTTAAGTGCGGCCAGCCTGGACACTTTGCAAATCAATGTTCAAAAGATGCATCAACAAGCAAAAAACAGTCCCTCAACAGAAGACCGTGAACCAGTGTTACGTGCCAGAGCCGACGGGAACTATGATACAGCGAGGTGAGATCTACCCAATTTCCTTTGATTCGGGTGCAGAATGTTCACTTATAAAAGAGAAAATTAGCGGTAAGTTGTCCGGAAAGCCCTTTCATAACATTATCATGTTAAAAGGCATTGGTGATACTGGTATATATAGCACATTACAGATTTTAAGTCATGTTACTATAAACGAAAACTCACTTCAGATATTGTTTCATGTTGTGCAAGATAAATATTTGAAAAGTAACATTGTTATTGGTCGTGAAATCATTAATCAAGGATTCAATATTATTATATCTAGAAACAAGTTCGAAATTATGAATGCCAAATCTGTAAATATTTGTTCAGTAGATGTGGAACCAGTTGACCTCACCAATCTTGACACCGAGTTGTGTGAATCTGATAAAAACAACTTAATAAAATTACTTGAGAATTATTCCTCTGCACTTAGTAAGGGAACACCATCTACACGTGTTACTACAGGTGAAATGAAAATTCGATTGGTTGACCATAGCAAAACTGTACAACGCCGGCCCTATAGACTTAGCCCTGAAGAAAGAGATATCGTTAGAGAAAAGTTGAGTGAGCTACTAAAATGTAATATCATTCGACCCAGTTGTTCTCCCTTTGCAAGTCCCATGCTGCTCGTCAAAAAGAAAAATGGGACAGATCGCCTTTGTGTCGATTACAGAGAGCTGAATTCTAATACGATAGCAGACAGGTATCCTTTGCCTTTAATTTCACAATACAATATAGAGAAGGGAAACGTATGGCACATGTAGATTTTCTATCTAGAAACCCAGTTCCTTCACCACCACAGTTAGTTTTGGATAAAATACCTGAAAAGCGAATAAACATAGCAGAAATATCAAGTAATTGGCTGTTGGCCGAACAGCAACTGGATCCAGATATCGTCAACATTGTTGGTAAGCTGAATTCCAACGAGTTACCAGACGATATAGTTAAAACATACGATTTAAGAAAAGGGATGTTGTTTCGCAAAATACAGAAAATGGGTAAAACACGATGTTTACCAGTCGTGCCCCGAACTTTCAGGTGGTCAGTGGTAAATCAGGTACATGAGTCGATCATGCACCTAGGATGGCAAAAGACCCTTGACAAGGTACATCAATACTACTGGTTTGACAAAATTAATAAATATGTCCGTAAATTTGTTGACAATTGTATAACCTGTAGAACAGCCAAGTCACACTCTGGCAAAATTCAAGCAGAGCTACACCCTATTCCAAAGGTCAGTATCCCCTGGCACACCGTCCATGTGGACATAACTGGCAAATTAAGTGGCAAAAGTGATTTGAAGAAATATATTATTGTTCAAATTGATGGCTTCACAAAATTCGTACACCTATATCATACTCTCAAGATAGATACAGAGAGCTGTATCAAGGCCACGAAGTCTTCAATTTCTTTATTTGGTGTACCAACGCGCATTATAGCCGACCAGGGTAGATGTTTTTTAAGCACACAGTTCTCAGAATTGTTGACAATTGTATAACCTGTAGAACAGCCAAGTCACACTCTGGCAAAATTCAAGCAGAGCTACACCCTATTCCAAAGGTCAGTATCCCCTGGCACACCGTCCATGTGGACATAACTGGCAAATTAAGTGGCAAAAGTGATTTGAAGAAATATATTATTGTTCAAATTGATGGCTTCACAAAATTCGTACACCTATATCATACTCTCAAGATAGATACAGAGAGCTGTATCAAGGCCACGAAGTCTTCAATTTCTTTATTTGGTGTACCAACGCGCATTATAGCCGACCAGGGTAGATGTTTTTTAAGCACACAGTTCTCAGAATTTTGTTGTTCAAACAATATTAAACTTCATTTAATTGCGACTGGGGCAAGTCGTGCTAATGGACAAGTTGAGCGGGTAATGAGTACGCTTAAAAATCTATTAACCGCAGTTGAATTAAGTCACAGATCCTGGCAAGAGGCTCTTGGCGAAGTGCAGTTAGCATTAAACTGCACAACTAATCGGGCAACGGATGCAAGTCCCTTAGAGATGTTGATAGGGAAAGAAGCTCGACCTCTCGGATTGGTTCCTCCATGGGACACAGAGCTGGAAGTGGACTTAGACTCTACGCGAGCTAGAGCCAGTAGCACCATGAAATCTTTAGCTTCTTACGATAAAAATCGATTCTATAAATCCAAGGCAGCCGTTGTAAGACACAGTGTTGGTGATTATGTCCTTCTTAAAAACGAGGAGAGACACCAAACCAAGCTAGACCCAAAATTTAAGGGACCGTTTTTGGTAATAGAGGTTTTGGATGGTGATAGATATAGGTTAAAGTCGTTATCAAGCAAGCGAATATATAAATATTGTCATGAAGATATTAGAAAACTTCCAGAAGGAAGTGTTCCTCAAGAGTTAGACATTGACAGGGAAGATTCAAACTCGTCAAAGGGTCAAGTGTAAATTGAAAGTGAACCGTCCAAGTGAGACGATGATTGAAATAATGAATTAAGTTTGAAATTTTGGTCACAAGAAATGAAAAGTTGATTGACGAAAGATTATTATATAAAGTTGAATAAGTGAGACGATGGTTATCCGTCCAAGTGAGACGATGATTGAAATAATGAATTAAGTTTGAAATTTTGGTCATAGGAAATGAAACATTGATTGACGAAAGATTATTATTTAAAGTTGAATAAATGAAATATTGAAATATGATTGATAACGTTAATATGATTATGTTAACATTAAGAATAAATGTTAAAAGTTTTTATGAAAGAAATGTTGAATTGAATATTTTATCAAATGTTGAGTACACGAGGACGTGTAAATGTCAGAATGGCCGTGTCGGAGCGTACTGTATGCACGCACTGTATGCGCATGTTGCTGCGTACTGTATGTGTATGTGTGAGTGTATGAGTATTCTGTTTTGGGTATTTCACCAGAATCATAATTTCATCACATTAGTAATATTACATCAGCCGCTAATTGTGCTGTGATTGGTTATTTGCATTTTGTCGCTTGAAGAGGAGCCGTTATAGCGCGACTACAGCGTGGTAGCGCTGTCGTCGAGTGTGGTTCGGTGCGAGGTAGAGAAACAGAAGAAGGCCAGTCTAATTTGAGATCGCAAAGCCTACGCACCAAAACTCACTGCGCTTTAAAAAGGAAAAATGGAAGACGAGCGTTCCTTGACATATATATGTAAACATGCATACATACAATTAGGCGCAATTTTCATAAAAAACCATAAAGAACAAATCTCTCAACACAAAGAACGTTAAAGTATAGAGAAGTCTCACGAGCTACGAATAGTGTGAATTGTCAAAAATGAGGTCTGACCGCGAAAATTTTTTCACCTCGCTCAACTCGACAGCGGGGAACTTCTTAACAGAGCTGATTACAGTAAATTATGTACAAGCAGAGAATGTTAATGCAATGAGAAGGTGCAAATGTTACTGTGAGCTTTTTTTAGTACAATTGAGATTTGAAAGATTTCAAGTAAGGGAATTTAGCACACCGAGTTTATAGACACCTCACTGATTTTTGCCCACACAAAAATTAGAAACACCACACATCTTTCACCTCAACACACAACACATTTCTCACCTCGACATTAAAACAATTAAATTTTTACTATTTTCGTATTTTTGAAATAATAAGCGAATACGTAAAATTTATTACTCAAATTTTCAATTACATTAAAAAAAGACGATTTAAAAAAAAAAAAAATTATAAAAAAAGTTTGCGCCGGGAATTGAACTCGAGTCTAACATGTGGCGAGGAAAAATAGGCGGTGCGTTTATTTCTTCGACTGCTTATTTTTTTACCATTTTGTTACTTTTGAAATGATAAGCGAATACATAAAATTTAATATATTACAATTTTTTTTACGATTACATTAAAAAAAAAAATTTAAAAACGAAAAAAAAAAAAATTTGCACCGAGAATTGATGGCGAGTCACGTGGGGAGGATAAATACGCAGAGCGTTTATTTCTGCGCCTGCGTTGTAAACAAAAGGTTTTGTGCATGCGCGCGACTCGAATAAATTTTAATAAAGTTCTGAAAGTAATTCATGAAGTTTTTCATCACACACATAGGTACATAAATGAACGTATACTTTATATGTAAATAAATGATGGTACATAAGTACATAATATGTATGTACATGTCAATAAGAGGTATTTGCATTAAGAAAAAAGAACGGTTTAAGATAAATCAACACTTATTTTATATTTTATGTCAATTTATAGTTTATGTATTCGACAGCATTTACATACATATGTATGTATGTACATTTGTATATGAAAAACAATAATGCACAAGCGCAAGAACATCATATCACATATGCAAGTATGCCCAAATAACCTTGACTTATGTATGTACACATGTCACAGCACATCACATTCTTACAAGAAATCAAATACACATACGCACTAGTGAACGAGTTTCTTCCTAACAAGTGCAAAAACAATTCTGCTCTATGTATGTATATATACCCACTTAATGTCCTAGCATATATACATATGTACATATACGAGTATACCTACTTGCCTTCTAAACTTCCTACAAAATACAATAATTGTATTCATATGTTACTACATCCATGCACGTTCATACATTCATGCATATATGCGCGAGCACAGCGCTCCCTTCTTGCTTCCGTGTACTTTTGTCTTTCACCAGTCGATATTCCTAATATTATACTTACAAAAACCCAATACTTTGATAGACGCCAAAGCAACAGCAAGCGCAACGCGATGGCCGCTTTGCCACCACACATTCTAAAATGTTCTAGAACACAACAAAAACACATACCTCACATGCGCATGTCGCCCAAAGCTAAAATCTAAGCCTAGCGACTACAAAAACAAAATACATTCGTAGACGCAGTCGCAGCGGCCATGATTCTATCAGCGACGGCGCTGAACATGATTTAGAGCAAAAACAAAAAGTTCATTCATAAGTTAGAGCTCATATTTCAATTTCATTCATAAAACGAGCCGCCCGTATGCCAATTTTCGCGACCATTCGAAAATAGTCAATATTGGAATATTTCGCGTGGAATTATTTGCCAATACTATTTGATAAATCTTAAATTTTTGTCATGTCGAGTGGCCGCGGCTCCGTATGTATGTATGCACCCTTATATGTATGTAAATATGTCTTCTAACTGTGCGATGTTGATGACTCTATAGTATAGAGTATTTTTGATGCCGCTCCGTGACTAGGGTCTCGAGATATCGCCCAAAATGTGGACCCCGATAACTTAAGGATGTGTTCGTACAATATGGGTAGCAAATGGAAGCTGTTGATGATTTCTATAGTATAGAGAATTTTTCATACCGTTCCGTGACTAGGGTCTCGAGATATAATCCAAAACGTTTACCCGGGTAACGCTAGGATGTGTTTGTACAATATGGGTGGCAAATGGAAGCTGCTGATGATTCTATAGTATAGAGTATTTTTGATGCCGCTCCGTGACTAGGGTCTCGAGATATCGCCCAAAATGTGGACCCCGATAACTTAAGGATGTGTTCGTACAATATGGGTAGCAAATGGAAGCTGTTGATGATTTCTATAGTATAGACAATTTTTCATACCGTTCCGTGACTAGGGTCTCGAGATATAATCCAAAACGTGGACCCGGGTAACGCTAGGATGTGTTTGTACAATACGGGCAGCAAATGGAAGCTGCTGATGATTCTATAGTATAGAGTATTTTTGATGCCGCTCCGTGTCTAGGGTCTCGAGATATCGCCCAAAATGTGGACCCCGATAGCTTAAGGATGTGTTCGTACAATATGGGTAGCAAATGGAAGCTGTTGATGATTTCTATAGTATAGAGAATTTTTCATACCGTTCCGTGACTAGGGTCTCGAGATATAATCCAAAACGTGGACCCGGGTAACCCTAGGATGTGTTTGTACAATATGGGTAGCAAATGGAAGCTGCTGATGATTCTATGGTATAGAGTATTTTTAATGCCCCTCCGAAACTAGGGTCTCGAGATATCGCCCAAGATGTGGACCCCGATAACTTAAGGATGTGTTCGTACAATATGGGTAGCAAATGGAAGCTGTTGATGATTTCTATAGTAAAGAGTATTTTTCATACCGTTCCGTGACTAGGGTCTCGAGATATAATCCAAAATGTGGCCCCGGGTAACCCTAGGATGTGTTTGTACAATATGGGTGGCAAATGGAAGCTGCTGATGATTCTATAGTATAGAGTATTTTTAATGCCCCTCCGTAACTAGGGTCTCGAGATATAGACCAAAACGTGGACCTGGATAACCCTAGGATGTGTTTGAACCACATGAGTATCCATTTCGGCAAAAATGTAAAGCAATTATGGATTTAATTGTGAAATTATATGTATTTGGGGAGGTGCGTTGCCATATGTACTCCATCGAATGGCAGAAAAGGGGATTGCCGCACGCACATATACTAATTTGGCTGGTACATAAAATCACTCCGGATCAAATCGATAGCCTTATATCAGCTGAAATTCCTAACCACACTGCTGATCCTGGGTTATTTCAAGTTGTCGTTATACATTACACTTCCTTGGTAATCTTATAACTCAAGAACCGCCGAACCGATTGACACAAAAATTCTAGAGTTCTTTTCTATCTTTAAGGAGGTGGTTTGTGTGAAGTTTGAAAGAAATCGGTGCAGCCGTTCCTGAGTTATGATATTTTATGTGAGTAATGGTTTCCTCTCATACGAAATGCCTGTATGGGAAAACAATAACAAATACACAGCCGCTTATGAGCGTTTCTGTTGTACTGTTGTGGTTGTAAGTCTATTAAGTTAATATTAATTTTGGGCGAAAATATAATAAAAACTGGAGCATTCAAGGAACTGGAACAACATTTTTAACTTTATTTATTTTAGAATAATTTATTTAGCGTAAAAAATTGAAATGGAAATTAAAGAATCAAAGTATAATTACAAGTTTTTATCGGCTCTTTCACCTTACCTGTATATAGGTGACCACCACAATCAAATTTAAAAAAAGTACAGAAAAGGCTATTGTGACATCTTTAGAAAGTATGTTGAATGAAAAAAATCAACTAATTCAACTGTTTAAACATTTTACGAGTTCTATAAAGAAAACTTAATATGAAAAATTTCTTGCGATATAAAAAAAACATTTTATGTATGGTGGTGCGAAGCCCACTGGGTGATGCTAGTATTTGTATATATTTATATACATATGCGTGTATGCGCGTTTGGCTTTCTGGATGCATCCATGGATATTAGAATATTTTCTCATCAATATGTGTATGTAAGTAGTTCAGATTTGACTGAAGAGATTAAATATAGGAATGCATATTCAAATGATTGCCTTTATCGCTGTTTTACATATAAATTAATTCAAAAGAAGTATGAATAATGTTATATAGAAAATAAATTTCTAAATAACAGGTATTAGAAAAACCTGAATACACTATTTTAAATCAATTCTAATTAAACCAAATATAAAAAATAAATAAAAATATCGAACAAAAAACTGTGTACAGGACTTGAACCTGAGTCAAATATGGGACGATGTACTGCATACACGACACGTTTTTCACGATTGCGCTTAACTACAATTACTAATGAAGTTTTCTAAATCACTCATTTATTCGATTCGTAGTTTTATGTGCACATATTCTGCGTTAGTTGAAAGTTTGTATGCGTAATTATATGCATATGTATGTGTGTATGCGCGTTTGGCTTTCTGGACGGATATTAGAATGATATTTTCTCATCAATATAATTTGGATTTGATAAAAGAGATTAAAGACATATGTACATATTTTCTGTTTTGATTGATTTATATAAAAATCAGGTCATATCGAGTATGAACTATTTTATACCGAAAAGAAATTTCCATTTATGAAATACAAAAAAAACAGTATTTTAAAGAAATTTTAATTAAAATAAACTCAACAATTTTACCAAACTTTCCTGGTTTGAATTGTAAAAAAAAATGTGCAAGAAAAAAAATATGACTTCAGGACTTGAACCTGAATTAAATACGTGCCAAAAAACAAAACGAATAATTCCGCCGACTTTAGCTTCTGCACCACAAATTAACTGTCGCGCGGCCTTCTTAATCGCAAATTTATTCGCTTCGCTGTGGGCATGAAATAAGTCGATTTCCTTAGTAGTGTGCCGAAAAATCTTATGAACTTCCTCAGTAGTTTGGTAAACGCAGAAAAAATCTGAATTGCTGTCCTAGCGTGGTAAGTAAATATAGAAACCCTCCACTCGCGTCACTCGCATGGTTAATATCTGCAATTCCCCACTCGTGAGGAAAGTTGAATTTGAAATTACCTTATTATGAATCTACAAATTAGAACTCGAAAAAAGCTCATTTAACATTTGCTCCTTCTCATTGCATTAACATTCTCTGGTACAAGTACATTGGCTCTGCTCAGTTTTTGGTTTCTGTATAAAATAAAATTGACGAATGCCGACGGCATTTTGCAAGGCATTTGCTTGTGCATTTCTATGTTCCCTTGATAAACGAAAATTTATTCAATTTATATTTTCAAACAAATACAGCCAAATAAAGACAACCTACATTTAAAATCAAGGTAACTTTACTGTTTGTTGCTTTAATTTTAAAAGAAGAATTTTAACAAAATACATTATAAAACGACCTCACATTTTGTTGTGTGCGTTTTAGTAAATTTGATGAACAGTTTTTCGAGTTGAATTAAATTTATTTTTGTGCAAAAGTTCAATTGCATCTTCAATTCTTATAGTGTTACAAATGTATGTGTACACGCACTGCAGCAACAATGACCTATCTCACGACGCATTGCCTTATCATATTTATGTACATTTGAATATGCACTCTTTGTTCCTTTGCCAAACGAAATTTTTTTCAATTTACATATGTATACTCGTATTACAGGGAATAATTCATATATGTATGCATTTTATAGATAGTATACAACTTTGAAATTTAAAATAAATAAAAGAAAACTTCAAAGAAACGTATTTGCATACATACTTATATGGGACAACTAAGTTCTATTGCATCTTTAATAAATATAGTGTTGCACGCATATCACCCGATTTACACACGGAGACATCTGGAAGGGAGACACTGGAAATTCCTTTTTCATGTCTCATTCGCGGCCACACGGGCAAAATTGTTTTCGGCAACATTTTGACATTTAATGCTTTAGCATCGTCTGGTTCGGATGTATTCTCGCACGCGCTTACATGTAAAGCGGAAAACGTTCGTCAACAATTTCTTAAATATATGAATGAAAAATGCAAACTGGTTAAATAATAAATAATTTGTTGTTTTTTTTATTGAAATATATTTATAAATTCTTATACTTGAATAAAAAAAATTAAATTAAAAATACTTCATATGCAAATAATTCACTTAAAATTAAAATGAGTATCTAGAAATGCGGAGAAAAATTAGAAATCAACATAAACATGTTCCATAACTATTTTAAATTATACCTACTTTACTAGCAAAAATAATCGTACATTTCCCAAACAGCGTTCGGATGTTTGTCATCGTTCTTATCTTTCGTTTGATTGAAAACCAACACATATCTTAGAACTTTCTCCCACAAGAGAAGAAAATAAATGAAGCAACTGTCAAAAATTGCTTTAAGATTGGAAATACGAATAAGAAGAGCAAAGCGTGTCGCCAGTACAGGAGACAAATTCCCTTCTCTCTTCCGCGGCCGTCCTTCACCCCCGAACAAAATGTTTTCCTTCCAGATATCTCCTCGTGTAAATGGGCACATTGGAGCGAAAAGCAAAAGAGTGGTGTGTGTGCTGATCAATACCCGCATTTTGTTCGGGGGTGAAGGACGGCCGCGGAAGAGAGAAGGGAAGTTGTCTCCTGTACTGGCGACACGCTTTGCTATTCTTATTCGTATTTCCAATCTTAAAGCAATTTTTGACAGTTGCTTCATTTGTTTTCTTCTTTTGTGGGAGAAGGTTCGGAGTTATGTGTTGGTTTTCATACAAACGGAAGATAACAAAGATGACAAACATCCGAACACTGCTTGGGAAATGCACGATTATTTTTGCTAGTAAAGTAGGTATAATTTAAAATATATTATGGGACATTTTTATGTTGAATTCTAATTTTCCCCCCATTTCTAGATACTCAAGTTAATTTTAAGTTAATTATTTATATATGAAGTACTTTTAATTTAATTTTTTTTATTCAAGTACAACAATTTATAAATATATTTAAATAAAAAAAAACAAATTATTTATTATTTAACCAGTTTGCATTTTTCATTCATATATTTAAGAAATTGTTGACGAACGTTTTCCGCTTTACATGCAAGCGCGTGCGAGAATACATCCGAACCAGACGATGCTAAAGCATTAAATGTCAAAATGTTGCCGAAAACAATTTTGCCCGTGTGACCGCGAATGAGACATGAAAAGAGAATTTCCAGTGTCTCCCTTCCAGATGTCTCCTCGTGTAAATCGGGTCAATGCGTGCAGTTTTTCTGAAAATGTACTGTGAAGATCGAACAAAAAGAGAGCAGGTTTTGCATTTGACCGTCATGGAAATAAATGCTTGAGCTCAAATCACTTGGCGTTTGAGTATGAGTAGTGGTCTTGAAATTTTATTTGTGGAATTTTTGCGTTTCAGTTATAGAAAAACAGAGTATTGAAGCGGTGTGCAAGAAGTAACATTACACCGCTGCAGTTCTCTGATGCATACAAACTTCCATAGACATACATACATATCAGGCTGCGAGCACTTGCGACCGAAAAAATATTTCGATTTGCTATTGCTGTCGGGAATTTAGAACACATCTTTACATACATATATTGATGCATACATATGTACGGAGCCGCGGCCACTCGACTTGACAAAAATTCAAGATTTACCAAATATTGGCAAATAATTCAACCCGAAATATTCCAATATTGACTATTTTCGAATGGTCGAGAAAATTGGCATGGGCGGCTCGTTTTATGAATGAAAGTACTTTGCTCGTAGAAATATGAGCTCAAACTTATCAATGAATTTGTTTTTGTTGTGCTTTTTAATATTTAAAACTGTTCAGCGCCGTCGCGGGTAAAAATCATGACCGCAACAGCTACGCCTAGGAATGCATTTTGTTCTTGTAGTCGCTAGGCTAGAATTTTAGTTTTGGAAGCATACACATGTAGAGGCATAAAGTAAGTATGTGTGGTTATATGTATATACGAATATTCATTGTTTTGCTTAGAATAGAAACATTTACGTACATATGTACATATGTGCATTGTCCCAACATATGTATTCATATATGCATACATACATACATATGTATATGTACGCGAATACCGTTTAGATGAGTTTTTTTGCATATGTTAGGAATATGTTTGCATACGTTTGTCTACTTGCTTTTGAATTTTTTATATGTAGATACATATGAGCTGTGTTTTGAGGCAGGTCAAGATTTTTTTCTGCCCACATGAATATGGATGCTATATCTATTTAGTATATGAATATACATACATATGGATATAAAAATTTAAAAAGGACACATATTGTTGAATAATAACCGTTGATGCAAATGAATGGTTTACAAAGCCAATTTTTTATGTGGATATTTTGAAATTATTTTGATAATGCACTTAATATCAATACAATTTAGTTAATTAGATACTTAAAATTTCACATTCATGCATGCATATATTGTACTTAGAATTAATTTATTCATCTCACAAGAAATAATCCATTTGCGCATGCAAAATGCCTACGGGAAATAAGCATGAAAGAGAAATGTGATTTTTGCATACATACATACATATGTATATTAGAAATATGTTTGCATACGTTTGTCTATTCCCTACAAGACAGCTGACTATCATATTAGCACTCATATTATCATCCTCACTATCATCATCCAGCTACACATTTTTGTTCTAGCCATGGGAAAGTTCTGATAGTTTCCCCTTGTCGGTGTGATATTCTATCTCTCTTTTACCAATAGAAATTTCTTATAACTGAAAAATATATCTGCTATGCTCTAAACTACTCATTTTCGTCATCAAAAAGTAATCAGCAGAAACTCCTCAATAACTACTCATTTTCGTTAAAAAGTAATCAGACTGAAGAGTTTCGTTAAATTGTTTTATTTAGAAATTATAAAATTTATATTTGTGTTTTCATTGCGATTCGAACTCGCGACTTTCAATATTTTTTTTATTTTCATTAGAAAACTTTTACATACCAACTTGGTGTTTCATCCACGGAGATTCCAACTCCCGAATTTTCAAGTCTTTGCCAATCATCTACTCATTCGGCTATGGCGACTATACAATAAGTACAGCTAAATTTTACGCTAGTACTTTTTTCAGAGCACCACTTTATTTCGTTAAAATTATTCAACACTGATGACAATAACTCATCATTTTCGTTAAAAAGTAATCAGAATGTGGAGTTTCGTTAAAATGTTTTATTTAGAGAAATTATAAAATTTATATTTTACGGAGATTCAAACTCATGAATTTTCAAGTCTTAGCCAAGCATCTACCCATTCGGCTATGGCGACCCTACAACAACAATAGCCAAATTTCACACTAGAACTTTTTTCAGAACAGCCACATTATAAGCATATAAATGAGCTGCCTTGGCGTTTAAAGTACAGTAGATATATTTTTCACTTATGTATATGAAATTGCTATTAGTAAAAGAGAGATAGAATTCACACCGAACAGAGGCAAATAATACAATATGAAATGAAATATTTGATTTCCCCATTAAAAGATGTCGTATATGCCATTCTGATAATGCGCATGTATTAGATACTAATAAAATACTTGTAAATGTGTTGGGATTTTTGTCGAGAGTGCTCAGCACTGTTTTGTAGGGTTTGCTTTGAATTCTTTATATGTAGATGTGAATGAGAGGTGTATGAGCTGGGGTTTGAGGCAAGTCAAGATTTTTTTCTGCCCACATGAATATGGATGGTAGATGTTATATATATTCAACACTTTGTAGTGTATGAATATACATACATATGTATATAATAATTTAAAAAGTACAACATATTGCTGAATAATAAACCTTGATGTAAATGAATGGTTTACAAAGTTATTTTTTGTGTTATGATTATTTTGATAATAGACCTAAATTCAATACAATTTAGTCAATTAGATACTTAAAATTTCATATTCATGAATGCATACACTTAGAATTGTTATAATTATTATTTATTAGAGCAATATGAAATATAACACTAATTGATAGAGCACACTAGCTACTTAGGCCTACGGTGCTATTGCGTTACTTAGAATTAATTTATCCATCTCACAAGAAATAATCCATTTGCGTATGCAAAATGCCGACGGCAAATAAGCATGAAAGAAAAATGTACAAGTCTGCTGTTATTTTCTTTTCGCTAACACCAAATCATGGCATTTTACATTTCAATGCAAACGCTATATTTATTTCTGTTGACTACGCTCCGCTATGTTAACTCTCTTCTGTTAACTTTCTTACCCTCGTTTTGATGTGATTTGACATTTAACCTGCCCATTCGTTCCTGAGCCTTCCAGAGAACGGTAATGTATAGAGAAGTCTCAATGACAGGAACGTATGGAATTTCGAGGGGTACTCGTCTCGCGAAGACAATTTCACCACAGACACATTTTTCACCAAAAGTTAACAGTAAGGGGCTGAGTTATGTAAATTTAGCAGCAGTCGATAAGAATTTGTGAATTGGTGATTAGAAGCATAGAATGTTAGGTAGCTTTTTGATATGACCTATATATTTGAATTTTTGCAAATCATCCAAAATTATATACATATGTTATGTCTGTCTGTTTGGTGTCTGTAAAACTTTGTTGAATTCCCTTCAACTGAATCAAAATCCTCTATAGAAAACGCTTCATTACCAGGCGCACAGGAAGATGGCATATGCAAATGTAAATTTGTGAATTTATATACATTTACGCATATGTATATGCTGTGTGTATGTATGCTCACCAGCCACAGCTCAAGATACAACGGTAAAACTTCTCAAGAAATCCAGCGCGCACTCATAGGCGCAGCGCGAATTCATAGGCACAACATTGAACATATACACATATTTACGTACATATATTGATGCATACATATGTACGATGCCGGGGGCACTCGACTTGACAAAAATTCAAGATTTATCAAATATTGGCAAATAATTCTACGCGAAATATTCCAATATTGACTATTTTCGAATGGTCGAGAAAATTGGCATATGGGCGGCTCGTTTTATGAATGAAAGTACTTGCTCTTAGAAGTATGAGCTGGAATTTATCAATGAATTTTTTGATGATGAGTGTTTGTTGTACAGTACAATAGTTGAAACTGTTCGGCGCCGCCGCGACTATTCAGCGCTATGGCAACTAGAATGATGGCCGCTACGCCTGCGTCTATGAGTGCATTTTGTTCTTGTAGTCGCTAGCATAGAATGTTAGCTTTGAGCGACATACGCATGTTGAGGAATAAAGTGAGTGCTCCGTGTGTTTTTTTTTTTTTTTTTTTTTTGTTTGTTTGTTTTTATGGAGGTGGCACAAAGCATTGAAAGCCGAAAAGTGTGGGACTTGCCTTTCGACTCACCCATTAAAAACCCACCCCAGCTCCGTTTCCCTCCCACCGCGGGACAACCGTTAGGCATGACTTGACGGGAAGGGGATCGGCCTATTGCCTCTTCATGAAGATCTGCGCTGTTGTTCAGGGCGACGCAGTTTGGAGATTACTATTTTTGCCATATTACATACAGCGGACCAATGTTCTTCAGCCTCTAACATAATATCGACTAGGTTATCAGCCGAAATTGGCTTCCCCACCCTAGTGCTTAATTCCTCCCTTTCGAACACAAATCGCGGACAGACAAAGAAAACATGTTCTGCGTCTTCTACAGCTGGTGCACAATGAGAACAGTACGGGTCGTCTTCGTGCTTAAACCTATATAGATAGGATTTAAAACACCCATGTCCCATCAGTATTTGGGTCAGATGATAGTCTAACTGTCCATGCTTACGACTAACCCATTTGGCTATTAAGGGAATCAGACGGTACGTCCAGCGTCCGTTCAGGGACGAACTCCAACTTCCCTGCCATGTACGCAAGCTACGCTCTCTTGCTTCCTTGCGTATTATCTGTCGTTCTGAAGTAGCTTTGTTTTGGTAAACTTCAGCGTACTCTTTTGCCATTAAATTTATTGGGACTAGTCCTGCAATAACCATAATGGTGTCTTCTGATACCGTTCGAAACGCGCAGCACACTCTGAGGGCACTCAGTCGATACACTGAATTCATACAACTCACATATGAGCTGCAATTAGTTGCTTCCGCAAATGCTGGAGCTGCATACAGCAAAATCGATGAGACCACGGTATTAAGTAGTCTCCTGCGGTTTTGCCTAGGGCCTCTAGTGTTCATCATTATGCGCGTCAGTGCTGTTACTGCCTCTGCCGCTTTGCTGCTTGCGTATGATAGGTGATCTCTGAAGTTCAGCCTATGGTCGATTAATACGCCCAGGTATTTAATGAACGGTTTCGATCCTATGGTATTTTCGCCCACCATTATATTTGCCGACTCCACCTTCTTCCTGCTGCTAATGAGCACTGCTTCCGTCTTATGATCCGCAAGAGTTAGACCCTTCTTGCGCAGCCATTCTTTTACCACGCCGACAGCCTGGTTGCAGGTTGCTTCTGCTTGCTGTAGTACTTTAGCCACGACCACAATCGCGATATCGTCAGCAAACCCTATAATTTTGGACCCTGTGGGTAAACTGAGACGTAAGACTCCGTCATACATAATATTCCACAGCAAGGGGCCTAGGACTGAGCCTTGTGGAACTCCGCCAGTTATTTTATATTCCCTAACACCCGCATCGGTATTATAGCGGAGGGTTCTGTCAGTGAAATAACTGAGTATAATCTTTCGTATATACAATTTTCCAAATCATAGGCTCGGAGAGCATCTTGTGCTGGGAACAATGTTTCAACTACATTACGCAGTGTGGCCGGGCACGTTGTTTGGAGTGGCTTGAAAACTTTCAGTTTTTTCATGACTAACCTATACCCGAGTCCCCAAGGGTTACTATCGACTTCGTCAGATAGTTGGAGGAAACATTGTCGTTTACTCCCTTTAATTGCCTTTTTCAGGGCCTTCCTTTTTGACGTGATAACGTCTTATAATTCGATTTAACAGGCTGCACGCACGAAAAAATGTGTCGTTACCTTACTCATTAGTGTTACCTTGCTCATACGTCGTTACCTTGCTCATTAGTGTTACCTTGCTCATTGCCGTTACCTTGCTCATTTGTCGTTACCTTGCTCATTGCATTGAATGAACTGCAAGCGAAAGCCCGGAACGAACGACAAAGCAAACAAAGCAAACGAACGGCAACGTTCGACATCTTGCTCTCTCCTACTTAAGTGAGCGTATATATGTATGTATATGCGCATATGTACATATATAAATTCACGTATTTGTATTCGCATATGCCTTCTTATTGATTATTATTAATTTGATTTACTTGAAGAATTAAAAATAAAACCAAGTTTGTTAATAATACCTGTTGTTTTAATGTTATTATTATTAACTTTTTTATTATATATGAAGGAAAAAATGTATGGTAATATTTACCATATACGTTATAAGATATGTTGTATACTAATATATTATATGTATATAAACATGCATATACATATACAATTTCTCGCAATTTTCAAAAAGAACAAATCTATATGTAAAGATGCATACAAGTCATATGGACATATCAAATATACGAATCTATTCCGTACGCAAGCAAATGTAAGCTAATGTGAACTGCAAGCGAGAGCGCGGAACGAACGACAAAGAGCACAATCGGCCCCCGCGTTCGGCAACGTTCGACATCTGGCTCTGTCCTACTTGAGTGAGCATATATATGTATGTATATGCGCATTTGTATATAAATTCACATACTTGTATTTGCATATGCCTTCTTCCTGTGTGCATGGTAATGAACCATTTCTCTGTTGAGAATAGGACGATGATAGAAAAAGCAGGAAATGAAAGGGAGTGTTTCGAGTGTAAAGTGTCTTGAAAAAGTCAAATCGATGATGATGCCTCCTAGTGTTGTTGACTTATTAACGACTGATGCGCAATCGAAATTGAAGATATCTTTCATGAATTTGATAAATGTTTCATCATTTTTCACGTTTGTGTAAATGTAACTTGACCTATTCCATTGCAATTCCATTTACCTCCTCCTCTATATCCATACAAAATATCTATCAAACAAATAAAATTAAAATTTTGTTTTGAAAATTGCAACCATTCCATCAATATTTTCTTATGACGTTGTCACGTTAAACTATCGTCAGTAAACCGACTTTACAGGCAACCTCTTTTTTGCTTATACTGAAGCTGGTTCCCTTGGAAACTGTGCGTGCCCCTAGAATGTTGATAAACTCGCCTTGCTCTGTTGCACTCGCTACGCAATTCCGCAATCTCCGCTGTCCACCAGTAAACGGGTTCATTATTATACCTGTTAGGCCTTGTTTTAGACATGGCTGCGTCCCATGCTTTTGTTAGGTGCTTCATAGTTTGTGTAGCCTGCCAGCATGACTTCGATTACTTCAGCCTCCATTGAGTCGACCCTGTATCTCGCGTCGTATGTATATGGCACCTTTGATGCGTCATGTTTCTTTATTTCGCAGATTATCGCGAGATGGTCACTCCGGGTATAATGCTGGCTAACAAACCATTTCGTGGAGCGAGCAAGGTTGGGACTCATGAAGGTAAGGTCTATTATCGACCCCGTTCCTGCCTTTTGGAATGTCTGCTGGTTCCCTGTATTCATAAGGACTATGTCTAACATGGCGAAAGTTTCCAAGAGGGCTTGACCTCTTGGACTTGTTCGCGGGCATCCCCAGTTCACAGCCCATGCGTTAAAATCACCAGCTACGACCACAGGTCTATGGTCTTTAATATCTTGGGCGAGATTCTCTAGGATGCTGGCGATGCTCCGTGTGTGCGGTTGTATGCACATGCATATGTGTATATTAATAAGCATTGTTTTGCTTGAATTCAATTCCCATATTTATATTTGCATATGCCATCTTCCTGTGTGCCTGGTAATGAAGCGTTTTGTATACAGAATTTATTGATTTTGATCAATTGATATAGATACAAATAGATAGATAGGTATAGTTAGGGATCAAAAGTGTGTATATACGCACATGCACATACGTCGATGCATATGCAGAAGAAATTGTTTTAGCATTTGCAGGAATTCGATCATTCGAATATTTACTCCCTAATTATTGCTTGAAATATGAAAAGGCGATGCTCGTGAGGTAGGTCATGTTGCCTCAGGGCATACATATGCGTGCAACACTATATTTATTAAAGATGCAATAGAACTTAGTTGTCCCATATATGTATGTATGTATGCAAATACGTTTCTTTGAAGTTTCCTTTTATTTATTTTAAATTTCAAAGTTTTGTACTATCTATAAAATGCATACATATATGAATTATTCCCTGTAATATATTATACATATGTATGTAAATTGAAAAAAATTTCGTTTGGCAAAGGAACAAAAAATGCATATTCAAATGTACATAAATATGATAAGGCAATGCGTCGTGAGATAGGTTATTGTTGCTGCAGTGCGTGTGCACATACATACATTTGTAACACTATAAGAATTGAAGATGCAATTGAACTTTTGCACAAATATAACTATCATAATATATGTATATATACATATATTGATATACGTATATATTCATCAATATACCAATATGCTCTTTGAATTCTTGTCTGAAATTAATTTCGACTCGAAAAATTATCGTTTATCAAGGGAACATAAAAATGCCTTGCAAAATGCCGTCGGCATTCGTCAGTTTGATTTCATACAGAAACCAAAAACTGAGCAGAGCCAATGTACTTGTACATAATTCACTGTAATCAGCTCTGTTAAGAATTTCCCCGCTGTCGAATTAAGCGAGGTGAAATAGTGTTCGCGGTTTCACTTCATTTTTGACAATTCACACTATTCGTAGCTCGTGAGACTTCTCTATTCATCAATGTTCTCTGAGCCTTCTCTATGAATTTACGTTCTCTGGTATGAGCATTGGCTGTGATGATTTGTATCATTACACAAAGCTAAATTTTGCGAAACAAAAAGCGAATGGCGTCGGCATATCTGTCAAACTCGGTCCAATTGAGAAGAATCTTGCTACACTCTGATCTGTAGGGAGCAGTGTTGGAGGTTAAATTTGGCCCAATGACAGTTGCGAAAAAAGTGGCGTTTGATTAAAAAAAAAGCATTAGCCTCAATTTTTCTTTATGTAAAACCGTCTCAAATAAATTATATGAAGCACATAACATGCCCCATGTTAGCGTGGATAAGTTCCGCCAAATACATTAGCCAAAAGGGCCTGCGCGAAAAATTTTATAACTTAAAAATCTACTGCATCTTAGTATGTCTGAGAGAGCTATTGTTGCAAACCATCTAAATGAATTTTGTGCAATTCTGGAAGGTAATGCAGCAATTGAGGTGGACATTCCCGAAGAAATGTTAGTGATAATATTTTTATGAAGCTTGCAGGCGCTATATCGAAAATTTGTGGTTTCAATGGAAACACGGGACGCAAGAAAGCAACAGTTTTGAACGATCTTGCTTGATGATGAATGTAAACATTTCTAAACGAAATGTGTCGTCGACGAACTCATGGTTCATGGACCGCGGCGCAACTTCGAATTTGTGCTGCAAACGCAGTTTTTTCAGAGACTACACGAGACAGCAGATGGTTAGTGTGTTAGCCCAGTAGGCCGAAGCGATGTCGATGTCGAGATCAGCGGTACAGTTGCTACATTAAAAAAATGTGTTGTATGCACCTGCTGTGCAAAGCAACATTATGTCTGTCAGCAAAGCAATAGAGAATGGGCATACATACAGTTACACCTGAGCGAGATTGTGTCGAAATCAAGAACAACAATAATTCCATGGTTTTGAAAGCATTCAATGAGAACGGACTATTCGGTTTTAATCATGACCAGAACAAATGTTTTAGTACAGTTGTGCCAAAGGATGCAAAGAGTAATGAATTTAAGTGGCACAATCGTTATGGACACGTAAACTTTAATTCCTTAAGAGACATGGCAAGAAATCAGTCGGAGTTTGGATTGAAGTTACGTTTAGAGTCCAATAAATATAACATCAATGTGTGCTTATTTATTTTTTAAAAACGGAAGCTTCGTATTCAAAGCAAAACGTTATAATGAGACAGTTGACTGTACCCTACGCTCAGCAGCATAATGGGCTAGCAGAACGTGCAGATAAAACATTGGTCGAAATGGCTAGCGCAAGGGTCGGCAACCTGCGGCTCTTTGGATGGGAAGCTGCGGCTCTTTAGTTCATAGAAAATATTATTCATTTCATTCTATCTCTCAGCCACTTATACTCGCAATCATCCTTCTTCACAATAAAGTGCCATAGCTTTCAAAGGTAAGGTGTTGAAGCGTTTTGCTTTAAGTTTGAATGAAATAAATAAGCAGTCCCAGACAAGTAGCGGGTGACCAGCTAGGGTGTGGAAGGCCGTAGGGATGCACATTATCAAAGCTTTAAATAAGCATCTTGTTCCAATTTTTTCCGTTTGTCGTTTTTCAGGAATTTAAATTGAGGAGTCTCTCCAAGGACTATAAACCTAGGAATATGCAACGACAGCTGGTTTATCATTAGTGGCATGTATCAGGCATGAATGCAGATATGCATGAAAAGTGGCGGCATCAAAGAATGGAGTGGCACTGGGGTATCTTATGGAACGGCCCTTGGCAGTGAAGTAGAAGGCAAGAAGGGAAACCACTACTTTACGAACTCCCTAGAAAAATCACAACAAGAATTATGACAGGTAACAACAATGATACACGGCCCTCAGTCTTTGGCATTAAGAGGGTGCTTAAAATTCCCGGAGGTAAAACAAGCAAAAAAATTAAATATCGGTACATGGAATGTAAGAAGTTTATATGAAGCTGGAAAGCCAGTTAATGTAATACAAATAATGAACAGATTAGAAATAGACATTTTAGGAGTTTGTGAAACGTAATGGCATAGCAATGGACAGTGCAACACTGAGAAGATGGAAACGAGACAAACAGCCTTAGTCTTTATGGAAGAGGTACGCTAACTATCAATGGTTTTTTAATACACTGATTGGTGTAGATGTATTAATAATTAAAACCGAAGCTGAGGAGCTTACACTGATTCCCACATATAAATATACCTGTAAGATAAGCCGAGTGGCAGAAAGAAAATAATAATATTATGACACTTTTCCTAGAAGATATTATTATTACTCCCGTTCTAATAGGTGATATGAATGCGCGATTAGGGGAACAACAACAACAACTCCAAAACTTGGTAGGGGGCGGTACTGGTTCGAAATAAGAAATTCAAAGGATAAGATAGAGAAAGGTAGAGGTAAGATTTTGCTGTTTTTTGTAAAGATTTCGGATTAGTTGTTTAAATGGTAGAACAAAAGGAGATCTCGACGGAAACTTCACTTTCATCAGTCAAGTGGGAGAATCGACAATAGATTACTTGTATAGTCAACAAAGATGTATTACAACGATTAATTTTAGACTTTGAAGTTGATTTTAAAAGTTGGTAGGACCATTTGCCAATTAAATTGGAGTTGGGTGGAAGAGCCTGCAAAATGTCAAAATTTTACTTATTGCCAAAGTTTAATTGGAATATCCAGAAAATGGGGAAGTATCAAGAAAACTTATATAAGAATATAGGAATCATAAGTAGAGTAAAAGATATTAATATTCAAGATCTCCAAGAAGCAGTAGAACAGTCGTCGAAAAGGTACAAAAGAAATCAAAAAGGTTAGACAAGAATGAGTAGTTTAACAAAGAATGTGAAGAAGCATGAATCTTGTCATTTCAAAGTTTAAGTACACTCAGAGAAAGCTATAATGAAACAAACAAATTGTTATATTATACTTAAAAGCAAATAAATATTTTAAAGAAGTATGTAAAGGAATAGAGAAGAATGGTATATTAAGTTTGTTAAGAAGTGAAGAAGAAAATCTGCTGAGCCCTAATGCTAATAACAAGAAATTTTTTTATGCACATAACTTCCACGCCGACGATCTGCTTGAGGCAGTTTTTTCACCAAACGAAGTTAGATCTGTGCTTAATAAAGGTAAATTAAACAAAGCTCCAGGGATTGATAGAATTCCTTACGAGTTCTTAAAAAATGCTCCCGATACTTTCATTACGGCTATGGCAAGTGCTTACACAAATCTTTATGAAAAATGCAAAGTACACGAGGCTTTTAGAACCAGCGTAGTTTTTTCTATCTTCAGCGGGTTGGGGGAAAGAATACATCCGCGTTACGGTACGCCTGTCGTAAGAGGCGAATAAAATCCGGCAGGAGAGGCAGGGGTTCGGCTCGAATGCCTCATAGACCCCGAGTACCTCCAGCGGCAGGGCTGTAAAGCTCATCAGGATCGAGACCAGTAAGATCCTGATTACGGTATACTGGAAAATATTATTAGATTAGGAAGTCTACGGGCTGGTGAAATTAGTATTCTATCACCTCCGTACAGGAGGGTGACACCTCACCGAAATGGCTGATAGGCTAATGCTACAATCGCCTCCGTCCCGTTAAAACTCTGGCAAGTCTTCGGGTACGTTCCTTACACGTCCCCATTAAGTTGGTGGTGCAGGCTCAGTTGAGAAATCCTGACTAGTTCAGGCCCTGGCTCTGAACTATATTACTTATGAAGCGTAGAGTCAACCCTCGCATGGCCTCCCTGCTCGCATAGATAACCATGGGTCACTTAGGGAAACTGCACTTTCGTGTAAGGATAGCGGCCCGAAGTCGGGACTCAAAAGAATTTAAAAATGAATGCAAATAGAAAACAAACGTCCGAGCAAAAAAACATATGAAGTAATTAGAGATAGTCAAAATGATAATGTGGATCCAAGAGCGGTCTTCAAGAAAAGTAGTTTACTACTAAGGTCTCCGCCGGAAAATCTTTAAAGCAATTGGAAGCGGACAACCCGCACTGCATTCAATAATGTTAAAGCTGATAGCCTCGCAAACGGCAACGGGGACAGTAACATAAGCTTTCCGATGAAGAATGCCTCCAAAACTGCGATTGGAGGGCTACAATCAGCGCAGTATACGCCCACCAGCACTCTTGAAATGTCTCCTCGGCTCGAGCTAATAAAAAACATGAGGAGGATGGAGGAAGATGTAAGTTGGTGATAAGGTCTATGCAGCAAGCGTACAGACGTAAACAGAGCACTAGCAACGAAGAGGAAGCTGAAGTAGCAAAAATGGCTTAGCTGCTGGAAGTAACACTGAACTACAGACGTTTAATGAAAGCAGCAGAGGTCGGAAGGGCGTTCTTGAACCCACAAAAAGAACACCGTCATCCAGCAAACAATAGATACTCCCACCTCGGCGACGACGAAACCGAAGCGAATGGCAACCAGTCCGGCTGCTCCTGAGAGATGTAAGAAAGCCACAGGCAACAAAACAGGACCTCCTGAGAAAACGGATGAGGGCTGGTAGACAGTTACTAAGAGGGGCAACCAAACGAAGCCGAAGGATAAGCTAGCTGAGCCAAGCAAAAGGAGCAAGCCACGAACACAACGTAAAGTCAGAAGCTGTTGTGAAAAAGCCCGCAGAAGGCCATAGCTATGCAGATGTGCTGAAGGACTTGCGCGCGATTACGAGATTACGACTGATGAGTCAGTCAAAGTAAGATCAGTCAGGAAATCGAAGGCTGGGGCCATACTTCTGGAGTTTGGCACGACCGCACTGACCACCTGTCAGGGTCAAGGAGATACCCTCTAGCTAAGAAGTGTAGAGAGTACTCCAGGAAAATATGCATAGAGTACAATATGCAATAGCAGGTGCCCTGCTCGAACAAATAGCTATCGAGAGGGAGTTAGATGCGGTCATCATCAGCGAGCAGTACGGACGGATTGCCAAGGGAACCTGGTTCGAGGACGAAACAGAAGCGGCCGCATTCTGTCTACCAAGCGGTAGCGCAGTCGCTGTAACACAGCACGGAAACGGCCGTTGCTACACATACGTTAAAAATATTTGGTTCACAACGCTAAGCTGCTATTTTACCCCCACCGACATTATTGAATAGTTTAAAGGGAAACAGGACCTAACTGAGGATAAGGTTCCGGAAATAGGTGGCCCCTTCATAGTAGCCGGAGACTTCAACGCCAAGGCTGTCGAGTGGGGCGCCACTACAACGAACACACGGGGAAGACATATACTAGACATAGCTGCTAGACTAGGGCTTGTAGTGGCAAACACAGGAAGCGCCACTACTTTTAGGAGACCAGGTTGTGAACACTCCACGTCGGATATCACCCTAGTGTCTGATAGCTTGGCTAGGGCAATCAACGGGTGGGAAGTTCTGCAAGAATATACTGGAAGTGACCATCAGCATATCACATTCCGGATCAGTGCGAGAACTGACCTTACCCCAACACCTAAAACCATGGACACTCGCAAATGGAACATGGCCAAGGGGCATACTGAAACGTTTCTTGTTCACTTTGATCCAACTTCCATGCAACACATAAGTGGTGACGCTGGCTCCCTTGCACGCGCCATGATGCAGCGCATTGCAAACAGCTGCGACTCATCGGCGCCCCGCGTGGGGCTACGCTCAAGAAGACGTCCTGTGTACTGGTGGACATCAGAAATCGACGAGCTCAGAAGAACCTGCTTCCGTAATAGAAGAAGGTACAGCAGAGCCAGACGAAACAGAGAAGCAGAGGCGGAAGCTGCTGATTTCAGACAATCCCGAAAAGCGCTGAAGCAAGCAATCATCACCAGTAAGAAGGCAAAGTGGGCGGAACTTCGAAGGTATTTAAATAGCAACCCTTGTGGACTGGACTATAAAATTGTAACGAGGCACACCCGTACATCTACACAGTGATGCTATCAGCAAAATAGTGGACAGACTGTTCCCCACGCACCCTATGCTGTGTGGTGACCGAGACCCCCAAGGTGACGAAATGTTTCCACCTTTCACCGAGGAAGAGCTTAAAGCCGCGGCAAGAAGATTCAAAAGAAACAAAGCTCCAGATGTGATGCTCGATGTTTACAATGCATGCATTGCTAAAGGCATCTTGCCTAAGCTGTGGAAAATATAGAAACTGATCTGAACAGTAATGGTAAGGGTGACTCAGCGCCACCGTCAGCTTGGAGTCCGCTTTGCATGCTGGACAGCGCCGGCAAATTGCTTGAGAAACTCATACAGCGCAGACTTGCAGAGTGTGTTGAGAGCGCAGGTAGATTATCCGCAAGACAATATGGTTTCCGACGCGTCAAATCAAACCTTGGCGCAATAGATGAGGTGGCAAGCAGAGCTCAAGGCAGACGCCACTACCTGAACCGCATCACCGTCCTGGAAACGCTGGATGTACGAAACGCCTTTAACAGCCTAGGATGGATAGACATTATAAAGGCACTATGAGAAAGGTTTCGAATACCTGCATACCTGCTAAGGATTCTCCAGAGCTACCAGAAGGAGCGTGGACTGCTGTACGACACACCAGATGGTCAGAAAACAAAAGCGATAACGGCTGGCGCAGCTCAAGGAGCTATTGTCGACCCCGATCTATGCAATCTGAGCTACGATGAGATATTAAGCATAGAAATGCCAGAATATACACACCTAGTGGGATACGCGGACAATATAGCGGCGGTCATACCAGCTCCAGACACTGAGGACGCTAGAAGCAAGCTGAACCAAGTCATGATAACGACCCAATTATGGCTTGAGGACCACGGCTTGGAACTCGCCAAACATAAAACCGTAGTCATTCGTAAACAAACCAATCAGAGAACGTTAATGATAGAGAATTCTCACGAGCTACGAATAGTGTGAATTGTTAAAAATGGAGTCTAACCGCCGCCGGGGTGTGGTGAAACTTTCAACAGAGCTGTTTACAGCGATTTCTCCTTTAGCATATGGCCCTGCACAGTTTTTGGCTTCTGAAGGAAATCAAATTGACGAATAGCCGACGGCATTTTGCAAAGTATTTCCTTGTGGATTTTTATGTTCCCTTGATAAACGAAAATTTATTCAATTTGTATTTTCAAACAAAGATGATGAAGAAAAAATGATTGAATATTTATTATCCAACATTTCAAATCAAAGTAACTTTAATATTTTGATTTAATTTAAAAAAATACTTTATAAAACGGCCTCTCACATTTTGGTATGTGCGTTTTAGTAAATTTAAAACTAAACAAATTTGATGAAAATTTATACTAATTTTTTGAGTCGAAATTAATTCATAACATACAAGTGTTTTGGTATATCGACATATGTATTTACATTTGAATATGCACTTATTTGTTCCTTTGGCAAACAAAATTTTTTTCAATTTACATTTTATCACAGGGAATAATAATATACATACATTTGTATGTATGCATTTTCTAGATAGTATAAAACTTTAAAATAAATAAAGGACAACTTGAAAGAAACGTATTTGCATATATGGGACAACTAAGTTCTATTGCATCTTTAATAAATATAGTGTTGCACGCATATGTATGCACTGAAGCAAGATTACCTACCTTCGCCTTATCATATTTCATGCAATAATTAGGGAGTAAATATTCGAATGATCGAATTCCTGCAAATGCTAAAACAATTTCTTCTGCATATGCATCGACGTATTTGCATGTGCGTGTATGCACACTTGATTCCCTAACCTATGTCGTTCAATTGATCAAATCAATAAATTTTTTATAGAAAACGCTTCATTACCAGGCACACAGGAAGATGGCATATGCAAATATAAATACATACATATGTGAATTGAATTCAAGCAAAACAATGCTTATTAATATACACATATGCAAGTTAACGCCTCCTGTACCACACACCACTAACCCAGTATGTAAACAATTAATCATAGATTAAAAGCGCAAGCAACTTCCCAAAAATAAACAATAAATATAAGCGGTTACCATTAGCGAAAGTGTCAAACATGTCATTGACATGAAGTGGACATCACATATCACGCATGGTCCGGTTTCAATAGAATTAAGACATACGTAGAATTAACCTAAGATTTAAGCTTCACTTATGAATGTACTTGTAAGCAGATTCTGTATAAATATTGAAATTAATAAAGTGTTTTTTTTTTAGTTTTTATCCGTTGTGCATTGCGCGACAAGCATCGCAATGAAAACTCACATTTTTTAAAAAGCTTTTGCTATTGAAGCAAACGTTAATTGGCGATCCTGCCAGGAGCTGTTTAAGTTCTGGTGGACCAAATAAATTAAAGTTGTGTACTATAATAGCCTATAAAAAGGCAGTGCATAATTTAAATAAATAAGTACCCCTAAACCGGAAAAGGGAGAAAAAAATTAATAAACAAATCATTACAGCAATTTACAGCTGCAAAATTATTTTTTATTGTGGCAAAGGAAGTGCAATGAAAAGATTGTGTAAAGACTAAAAAAGGAGAAAACCAAAAAGTATCCTAGTCTAAAAAAATAATAAAACAAAAAGGAAGAGATTGTGTAAAGACTAAAAAAGGAGAAAACCAAAAAGTATCCTAGTTCTAAAAAAATAATGAAAAAATTCTTAAGCCTTTTTAAGATTAGTTATTTCGGGGGGATGCGCGAATACAACAATTGCCTGAAATATAACCAGCGAGCACGTTCGTTGTAAATTCACAAGTGACTTCTTTATTTTCTACTTCATGTTTATATAGGTTTTCTTAGCCTAAACTTAACTAACGGACCTTATATAATTAATGTTATGTTATGTTATCTATGTACTTATATATATATAGATAGTGTTATTATGGCAGAATATACTTTGATCAATTTTATAAAATTCATTTCGGATAATTACTTAAATTAATAATTAAAACTATAAAATTCATTTCGGATAATTACTTAAATTAATAATTAAAACTATAGGCCATTTGGCGTAACACCGGCCACCTTGAAAGGCTCATGGTCCTTCAACGTCTGATGGCAGTACGGCGAGCTTGTGAACGGGGCGTTTAATTACGCCCGCTTTGGTTGCCACGTCTGCTACGCGGACCTTGCCGTCTTGCCCTGTTACGATTGCGGCGACGCGGCCGAGCACCTATTGCTGCGGTGGTGTGTTGTCTTCCTGAACCAAGACGAGGTCGTTCAGCTCGAGGTTGCGCTTCGGATGCAACCACTTGCTCCTCTGTTGAAGACCCAACAGGTAGTTCCTGGACCACAGTCGCCAAAACTGTTGCTTGAGACAACAGACAAGTTGCCATCTGTCGCAGCAACGCATTGGGTCCATCGATACTGGGGCTGGTGGCAGCGCTCGAAGGGGGCACCCAACTAGTAGGTGCGCTGGTGTTAGGGCCTCTCCATCGTTCGGGTCCTGACTCAGTGGTACCAGGGGTCGCGAGTTGAGTACGGCCTCGACCTCGACGAACAGCGTCTGCAGTTCTTCGGCGGTGAGCAGCGCGTTGCCGATTGCGCGCACGAGAAGGTGTTTGGCGGACTTCACTGCCGCCTCCCATAACCCGCCGAAGTGCGGTGCCCTGGGTGGTATAAAGGCGAAGGTGAATCCTTCGTCCGTTGCGTATTTCTGTACTTCCATTTGTTGGGCCTCGAAAGCATCCCTCAGCTCGCGAAGCTTGCGATCGGCGCCGACGAAGTTGGTGGCGTTGTCGCTGTATATTTTCTGCAGCATTCCTCGGCGTCCAATGAACCTTTTTAGGGCGAAAATAAAACAATTAGAAGACAAGTCTGTTAGTAGTTCTAAATGTACTGCCTTTGAAGTGAAACAAACGAACACTGCGGTATATGTTTTTACTGGGGGTCTACCTCGTATTTTCAATGTAGTATATACGGGACCACAAAAATCTACTCCACATATTAGAAAGGGTCGTAATGCACGAAGGCAAATTTCCCATTATTTGGGTTTGCAGCTTCGGCTTATAATGAAAGCAGTGTGTGCAGTTTCGAACGGTACGACTACAAGCTTCTCGAGCATTGACCAGCCAAATGCGGTGTCGGAGAAGCGCTACCAATGCCTTTGCTCCAGCATGGTGATTTCGAAAATGTAGGTACCGTAAGTATGTGGTAACGAAGTGCGAGTTCTTGCTTAAGAGCAGTGGGAACTTGGCATCATATGGGAGAGGCGCATTTAATAGGCGGCCTCCTACTCGGAGTAAATTAAACGACAGCGACAATTCCGAGTAGTTGTGCAAAAACGGATTAAGTTTTTGCAAACTTGAGGGTAGGGTGGTACCTTTGGTGAGTTTCATAATTTCTTCACCATATTCAACATGTTGAACCACCTGAATGACTTTGAGGAAACTTAATTTAATATCCTCAGCCGTCAGCATTTGTGTGAATGTCGCAGATGGGTTTCTAATGCGTTTTATCCATCTTAATATGTAAGCGACAATACGAAGCAGTTTTTGATGAGAAGATACTCTTTTGGTGAGTTCCATAATTGGATGCGATTCATTTGCTTGAACAACTAAAACTGTTGCGTTCCGTTTCTTCTCTAATGCTTCGTCTCCTGGAGAGAGCTGGAAGTGGGTGTTTGTTGGCCATAACGCAGGGTCTTCTAGGAGGAACTGTGGACCACTAAACCAGATAGAATTATTCAATTCGTCCACGCTACAACCCCGAGACACTTGATCCGCGGGGTTTTGCTTAGTTGGCACATGTCGCCAAGTAGCTTTATCCGTCAACTCTTGGATTTCGGACACTCTGTTTGCAACAAAGGTCTGTAGTACAGATGGATGCGTTTTGATCCAATGCAAAACAATTTCGGAGTCTGTCCAGAAGTTTATATTTTCAATTGGCCGACTCAACATTGGCGCTATTCGTGACCATAATTTGGCCAGCAAATGGGCTGCCGAGAGCTCTAGACGCGGAAGAGATTTAGTCTTCAGCGGAGCCACTCTAGACTTTGCAGTAAGCAGCGTTCATTTCGTTCCACCAGCCGAATGGCTACGTATGTATATACAGCAGCCATACGCTCGTATTGAGGCGTCGGCAAAGCCATGAATTTGGCAGCGTGCACTCGACTCGGTATGTACAAACCGAGGAATGCTTATTGATGGTAGCTGCAGTAGATTGGCTTTGAAATTTTCCCAGCTGGTGTCGAGGTGCAATGGAATCGACTCATCCCAATCTAGTTTTTGCAGCCAAAGCTCTTGCAATAAGATTTTTGCTTTGGTAACTAGTGGGGCAAGTAAACCAAGAGGATCGAAAAGACGAGCCGAAACTGATAATATGTTTCGCTTGGTGGCTCGTAAACTGGTAAAGTTGTCATTTAAAACAAACCGAAACAAATCTTCCTTCGGCAACCAATGGATTCCAAGGGTTTTTGTGGAGTCTGTGCGATTGAAGTTTAAGGCCTTCTCAGAACTTTCACAATCGAAAAATGATGGGTGATTTGAAAACCACTTAGATAAATTGAATCCTGCCGAGTTTAATATTTTAACTACCTCACTTCTAATAAGATCTAGAGATTCGAAATTATCGGATCCTGTAAGCAGGTCGTCTACATAAAAATCTCTTTTTATTGCCTTTGAGCCGAGTGGATACATATGTGTATTGGCATCGCTGAGCATTTGTAAACACAGTGTAGCGAGAAATGGAGCAGGCGCAGTGCCGTATGTTACGGTGTTAAGTCGAAAGATTTGAAGTGGCTCAGATGGATGCCGTCTCCACACTACAAGCTGAAAGTTTTTGTCTTCTTCGTGCATGAGAATTTGGCGGTACATTTTAGTAATGTCCGCCGTAAATGCATATTTATGCAAACGAAAACGAAGAAGTGTTGAATACAGCTCTTCTTGAATGGTCGGCCCAACCATCAAGATTTCATTCAACGCAATTTGAGAAGAGGTACGACTTGATGCGTCGAAAACAACACGTAATTTAGTCGTCGTACTTTCAGGCCGAAGAACGCATTGATGCGGAATGAAGTAGTGTGGCTCACTCGGGATCTTATTATTTGTTGGGCTCATGTGACCCAATTCGATGTATTCATTCATGAAGTCCAGATACATTTGACGAAGTTCTGGGTCTTTCAAGGTCTTTCTCTCCAGGGCCTGAAACCGCCGAGACGCGGTTTCATAGGAATTACCGAGTAACTTACGGTCATCTTTGAAAGGCAGTCTTACTTGAAGCCTTCCTGAAGGCAAAACTTTAGTAGTTTTTACGAAAAATTTTGCACACTCTATTTGTTCAGGTGTGAATTTTGTCGAACTAGCCCCTGAAGGTATTTCTTCCATCGCCCAGAACCTTTGGACAATGGAATCTATATTTGCTAGATCTTGTTCAGTATGGCATAATGTGCTACTGACTGTGGGAGGAGGACGTTGGTTGGAGGCGTATTTGCCAGACACAACCCAGCCTAAAAGTGTCTTTTGCAATGTTGGGTGATTGGGGCTGGCCTTGATCTGGCCTACAGCTAAAAGCTTGAAAAATGTTTCAGCACCTAACAAAAGATCTACCTTTTGAGCCTTATAAAATTCTGGGTCCGCTAAGCTAATGTTTTTAGGTATTTTCCAGCCATTAATATTTACGTTACGATCTGGATGGCTGGCTGAAATGGATCGCATTATCCAAAACTGTGCCGAAAACTCATAATTATTGACCCGCGATTTTACAAACGTATTTAATTTCGTCCTTACTTTTTTGGTTGCATTTCCGATGCCGATAATATTTAAGGTCGTACTTTCGCGACGAATTCGTAATTTCTGCGCCAAATCCTCTGTCATGAAATTCACCTGAGATCCAGAATCCAGCAAGGCTCGTGCAGCAAGGTACTCTCCGGAGCTACCTTTTACGTTGACTACGGCTGTAGCCAACATACCCCGATCTGGCGTACTCGTCGTGTGTATGGCATGCGAGGTCGAAAGTTGTGGTGCAGTTGCAAAGGATACAGGGTACTGGTGCAGCAACGTGTGATGCGAACGGTTGCAAACACGACACCGATCCGCTTTGCACTTTGAGACTGAGTGCTGATCATTTGATTTACAGTGCGGACACACCGGATGTTTTATATTTGAAGTCACTAAGGCAGCTTTTGTCCTCCCCGCATGAAGGTGGGGTTTCTGAATGCTGTGACTGCTTGACGGCTTTAGCCTCGACGTTGAGGCTTCATCGGCAGATAAATGTTGGTAGCGTTTATTTAATGCTGCCTCACACTCACGCCATAATGGCAGCTTATCATAATCCAACTGTTCCTCCCACTTTGACCGAGTAACGGTGTCAACTTTTGACATTACCAGATGAATTATGATAGCGTTCGTGATGTTTTTCTCGTCACCTAACGACAGCAACGAGTCGTAAACAGCCGACACTGTATCAATCATTGTGCGCAATGAAAGCGCAGATGGCTTTGGGATAGTTGGCAGTTCAAAAAGTTTGGAAATTGTGTCGAAAAATATTAAGCATTTATTGTCATAAACTTTTTTGAGACTAGCCAATGCCTTCGAATAATTTTCGTCCGACATTTGGAAGGCCTTTACCGTTCCCAAAGCTTCACCAGACAGACAGTTAACCAAGTGATTAAATTTCTCAATGTCTGGGATTGTAGGATCGTTGTGCACCAAACTCTCGAACAGACTCATAAAATTTTTAAATTCTGAATATTCCCCGTTAAATTTAGGTAGCGACATTTTCGGTAGTCGCGAGCTGTGAGGTGCAACAAAGGATGTTTCGGCTATTGACGATTTCTTTCTCGCCAGAATAGATTTTATAACGGACTTAGTTTCCACTATTAGGTCCTCTAACTCCCCACGGGCTATGTCTTCCTCGTCGATTTCTTCAATTTTCGACTGACACTTCATAAGCTTATCGCTATGAGAGTTCAAAATGTCCAGTCGACACTCCAATTCAATTGGATCTAACGACATTGTTTTATCGAGGAGACCCGTTTTTGTGCGCACTATACTATTTTTCGCAACAGTTCGCTGGCGCTTTAGTGATTTCAATTCCATAATCTCCTTACTTGGAGAGAGACTTGGAACTGCTGTCTTTGGCTTGCTCATTTTGAGTTAAATTATTTAAACTCCCGAAAAATTTGCTCAATGTCCACAGAAACGAAAAAATATCTGTGAGAGTTTGTGGCTGAAAAAACGAAAACGAAAAGATGGCTGAATAGCCTGCACAAATCTCAATCAGAAAAACGAAAAATAGCTGTTGGACAAGGCTGTGGTCAGGCCACGAAAAGATGAGCAAGCACAGTAGCACAACACTACGAAAATTGTTCAACAAATTTGCGAAAAATCGATTTTTGTTTGAATTGTTTCCTTGTAAATAATCCGTATTTACGAAAAATTAATTTAACTTTATAATAATTTTAATTTAATTGAACTTATTGTTCGAAAAAAAGGTATTCAATTTATTTAATTTTGTTTTTTAAATTTATTGACGATTTCGCGTTTAAGGTCACACCCTTTATTATCAAATCCCAACGTACCCTTGTTTCACTTTCGCTGAGTTTTATATACGTATATTTGTATAGATGATTGTATATATGAATGTATATATGGTACATGTACACATATGGGAGTGTGTACATAATTATGTATGTATATGTATATGCAAGAAAGTGAAAGGGTGATGCAAAAAATTGAGAGTGTTTATCAACAACAACCACAACTTTCAATTTATTGCACTTGTTACCTGTAGAGGCTTATTGCAAGCCTTGACTTTCCTTTTGCAAAGGATGCAGTTGCAGGTCATTCCTGGCGGCGACAGAACCAGCGGTAGGAATTACAGCGACAGCGGGCGATGACGGCAGCAGCAGTGACCAGAGTAGCAGCGACGGTTACAGCGATGAGAGCAGCGGCGAGTATGGCTGTAACTGCGAGAACTGTGACAGCGGACAGTGATATATTTATGAAGGCAACGAACTGCAAATGAGCAGCGGTGAATTGCACTGTGTTTTTTTTTTTTTTTTTTTTTAAGAACAGAACTGAATTCTTAGCGGCATCCAATTACGGCACTTAGGTAATTTTTATTTTTATGTTTTAGGTTTTTATAAAATTGCCTTATTTTTGGCCGAGAACATTTATATACCACTGTGACCGTTTATATATACATATAAGTACCGCACTGTTTCAGCTATGCACTATGTATTTTGGTTTATTCTTTTTTATTTATTATTATTTTTTTTTTTATTTTTAAGCACAAATAGATAATTTGGCACGCTTTTTTACCGCCACTATTTATTAATTTATTGTTTTTAGTTTTATGTATAATTATAATTTAAGAATTTTTTTTTTGTTTGTTCACTATGTTCCATAAACACGACACTGTATTACCGCTTCTCTCCTTATATGTTTATGTATGTATGTACACTATGTACTTGTTTTTTTTTTAAATTTTGGATTAAGTCACTGAACCTTTTAGTGAGGGTGGTTTTTTTTTTAGTTTGTTTGTTTGTTTGCTTTTGTCACTGCACTTGATGCGAAACCGGACTTGCAAAAATGTAAAACGCGCAGGCAATTGTTGTTGCTAATTAACGCACTTATTGTTTGTACATACAGTAGAAGCCCGATAAGTACAATTGGAAAATTTCAGCAATGATTGCACTTAGCGAAAAATTGCACTTTTGCGAATTTCTCCTGTGGATCGAGGAATACCTAGGGAAACATATTTTAACTCTATTCAATGCAATTAATGAGCTCAAAAGGTCGATATTCAAGAAAAATGAACACATATTTATTGAAATTAATACAAAGAGATCAATGCGGAAGGACATATGAGTGTGTGCTCCAAAATTCAATTATTTTTTTTGGAAAAACTTTGTTATTTTCGATTGCGTTTTCTCGTAACACTTTTCAAGTGCTTTTAATCGGATATCATACAAACAAGCGATCTGATTGAATGACAGTACACCGTTCTGTTCACCCCATTTCAAAATTGTATTGACACAGCCAAAAATCGATTCATGCTGGACTTTTTCGGTTGTTTCTTCTTGAGTAGTATCTCCGGGATCATTGGCTTCACTGTCACCTTCATCTATTCCAAATTCCAAAACCCAATTGCGGATTTCATCTGTGTCTGCTTCACCCACATAGTTTTCGACCATCTCATTTAACCGTTGTAATCCTCCAGCAAGAAGGGGGTCGCCAATTTCGATATCCAATGGCATATCGTCTGGATTAGATTCAATAATCGCGTCAACTGTTGGGCTTGTACCCAATACGCTTTTCCAGCATTTAGCGATCGTTTCAGGGAGCAATTTCCCCCATGCTTGGCTCAACATGATCACGGCGGTTTTCAAATCAATTTTCTTCAATAGTTCATGTAATGAAGAATCTTTTTCACTAATTATGGTTTCCATTAGCAATGTTTTGTATTGAATTTTTGTCAAGTTAATAACACCTTGATCCATTGGCTGTAAAATCGCTGTGCAATTGGCCGGAAAATACATCACTTCGATCTCACCACAAACTAACTCTTCTTCGGGCGGATGAGATGAGGCTTGATCCAGCAAGAGTAATGCTTTGGGTGGAACATCATTTTCTTTGGCGAATTTTTTCACTTCTTCGACAAAATGATCAAAAAACCACTTTTTGAAAATATCCCGCGTCATCCAAGCAGTCTTGTTGCTAGCATAATTCACCGGTAGACGAAAATTTTTAAAACAACGCGGATTCATAGATTTGCCGATCGTTAATGGTTTTATTTTGTGGCTGCCATCACCATTTGCACACAAAAGAACACTGATTCGATCTTTTGAAACTTTGTTGCCTGGAGCACTCTTTTCATCTTTCGAAACGTAGGTTTTATTTGGCAAAAGTTTCCAAAAGAGCCCCGTTTCATCAGCATTATATATTTGTGATGTTACATATCCTTTTTCAGCGATTTTCGCCGTCAATTTTTCCTTAAATGGCTCAATGGCTTCTGGATCACAAGATAATGATTCACCAGTCACAGTCAAATAGCGAAGTCCGAAGCGTTTCTTGAATCGCGAAAACCATCCATCACTTGCATTGAATTGCTCTCCATCCTTTTTTATTTCATCAAATATTTTTAATGCTTTGCTTTTCAATATCAAGCTAGAAACAGGAGCATTTCGTCGCCGCTGATTCATGAAAGACTGGTACAAACGCTTCTCGAGCTCTGGATGATTGCCAAACCGCAAAGTTTTCCGTTTATTTCCAAGTGAAAACGAATTGTATGCATTTTCTTTTAATGAACGGGATTGTTTTTTTATTCGGTAAATCGTTGCCCAATCAACTGTGTATTCGAATGCAAGATCTCGTTGTTTAACGCCTTTTTCAATTTTTTGGAGAATCTCATCTCGTTCTTTCAATGTAAGCAAATGTAGATTCTTTTTCACTTTCCCCATGATTTTATTTGATGAAAGCAAAAAAAAATGATTCAAACTCCGAACGATTGTTTTACTCTCAAGAACCAGCTTGAAACTAATGCGTGTTGAATGTCACAAACGATTCGATGCCATATTTTATGATATCAGCGCTACAATTTTACAGTTATTTGTAAAAATCAAAAATCACAAAGCGTGAGAACAGTGTTTTTGGTCGCAATAATTCCGAGAACCATAACTGTGTATAGCTATAAAGCTGTGTCTTCGCGCGTGATGAACGCAAATACATTGCCGTATTAAGTAAAAAATTTCTTCGAACAAGAATTCTTTTGCGCCCGAAAATTGCAATTTTTTATTGCTCTTTTCGAGTTTTCTATGGACTCAAAATCGAATTGTACTTTCCGCGAAATTGCAGTTATCGGTATTGCACTTATCGGGCTTCTACTGTATATGTTTATTGTTTAATTTTATATTCTGTTTCACGCATCATGTCCCTGCTCGGGCGCCATGAAAAAATTCTTAAGCCTTTTTAAGATTAGTTATTTCGGGGGGATGCGCGAATACAACAATTGCCTGAAATATAACCAGCGAGCGCGTTCGTTGTAAATTCACAAGTGACTTCTTTATTTTCTACTTCATGTTTATATAGGTTTTCTTAGCCTAAACTTAACTAACGGACCTTATATAATTAATGTTATGTTATGTTATCTATGTACTTATACATATATAGATAGTGTTATTATGGCAGAATATACTTTGAACAATTTTATAACAATTCATTTCGGATAATTACTTAAATTAATAATTAAAACTATAAAATTCATTTCGGATAATTACTTAAATTCATAATTAAAACTATAGGCCATTTGGCGTAACAAATAATAAGAATAAAATATCGAGCAATTCAACAAAATATAATATCAAACAATTCTACAAGGAAAAAAGGCAATTGAGGAAAAGCTCACTCAATTGAGGGAAAATCAAATAGAATCTATCTGTATGCAAACATTTTTAGCAAGCAAACGGCATCACCAAGTTGGACCTGAAAGGATCTTCCAATAATGAGTAAGAAATTAAATAATTTTTAAGAATTAGAAGTTGTAAAGTATTAATTAATTGAGAATAAGTATAGCATATGGGCAATAGACCTAGTAGCTTAGGTTACGAGAGATTACACTATTGTGAAAAGTGTAAAGAAAACCACAAAAATTGTGTAAAAAATAAAGAAGTGATTAAAAATTTTTCAAATTTTATCAAAAATAAAGCTGGAAGAGTTGAGAAGTAGATTTGCAGATATGTCTATAGTGAATAATAATAACAGCACGTCCAATATGGATGTTGTGTCGCGACTTATAGCTGCTAGCACCGCCTCGCTGCCCAGCGAGGTAGAACAAGACGTCAGTTGCAGGCTTTAAGTAATTCCGATAATGTTGCTGAATATGCAACAGAATCAATAGATTCAACGATCAATTGTGAGGAAAGTTTAGATGTCATAAAACCTCTTACTGAATTTCGAGAAAAAATCAACAATTATGTTAGCTGGCGCGAGGCTGCTAACAATTCAATGTCATTGTATACTAGGGGAAACAAAAAATATTTTGCTGCCTTGACTATCTTGCGTAACAAAATTACGCAGGACGCTAACGATATTTTAACGATCCACGGTACGGTTCTTAATTTGGATGCAATTCTGAGTAGGCTAGATTTTGCCTTCGCTGATAAGAGGCCGTGTCACATAATAGAACAGGAAATGAGTGTGCTTAGGCAAGGACCTGGTACCCTAATAGAGTTCTACAACGAGGTCAATAAAAAACTGACGTTATTAATTAATAAAACGATAATGACGCACGGAACGAATTCCGCAATTACAAAGGAGCTTAATACCAAAAACAGGGAAACAGCTCTTCGAACTTTCATTACAGGTCTTAACCCTCCGTTGGACCAGATCCTCTTCACGTTGGCACCACGTGACTTACCAAATGCTCTTGCCAAGGCGCAGGAGCTCGATGCCAATCAAATGCGAGCACAATTCGCATTGCATTTTTCAAGGAGTAATAATAATAATACAATAAACAGAAACGTTCCTCAGGGCGTTCGTAGGGGTGCGAATTTTCAGAACAATTTAAGGCATGCACCAAGGAATACCCAAGCAAATGAGGTCAAACAAAATCGTCCAGAGCCAATGGACGTTGATCCATCATTACAGATCACAAATAGGCCCAAACCGGTACAAACGTACCAGCAACAGGTAAGAGGCAATAGAAATAATTGGCAGACCAATTATAATTATCAGACAAATGCTGTGCCAAAGAGGTCGAATGATAGTGCGCAAATAAGTACGCAACCTCAACAGAAGGTGCAAAAAATTAATAACATGGGAGAAAACCATTTTTTAGAGTAAGGTCTGATTTGCCCTACATTGTCAAGACGGATAGGAAGACGGGGCAAATCTTCAAAATCTTAGTTGATACGGGAGCAACAAGCTCATATATACGGGCCGGGCTCTATGTAAACAAAAATGTTTTAAAAAATAAGAAGAGGGTAAGAACCATTCATGGTTCGACCATCATAAACTTTTTCCATAATATCAATTTATTTGATGTTCAGGAGCGATTTTACGAGATTGAAAATTTGGAAAGTGATCTCTTAATTGGAATCAATTTCTTGAGTAGAATCGAGGCCAAGATTGATATTCCAAATCGGGTGTTGATCTATGGTAATAACAAAACAGAAAAAATTCATTTTCTTGATAATTTTGATATACCCAACCCCTCGGGACAAGAAGGTCCTGAAACGTCTGTCGAAGATGTTATCAATAAACCAAAAGGGAAAAATAATGAAAGAAATACCAAAAACGGTGTGAAGAAAATTAATCAGAAACCAGTAGGGGAAAAAGGTCAGAAGGGGCCTACCAAAAATTATACTAGAAACAAAAAAAATAATAAAAATTTGCAAAAAAATATTTCGGAAAACCTAACTCCTAAAACGTTAGCTGAGGTAGATACCGCAAAAATAAAAAAAATTTCAAAATCAAGATAAGAATGAAGATTCCCAAATTGGAAATTCATTGAATAATTTAAGGTCGGAGTCCTCAAAGATATCCTTTGAAGTAGATAGGAAAGGGGAGTCGATCGAAGGTTTGCAAAATAAGGTGATTGAGGAAATTTCAATAACACATAGTGATGTTAATTTAGATTTACCTTTTCGTACCGACGTAAAGGCGGAAATACGAACATTTGAAGAAAGGCCAATTTGGTCAAAACAATACCCTTACCCAATGTCAGTGAATGATTTTGTTAATAATGAGGTTCAAAGCCTGTTGCAAAAGGATATAATTAGGGAAAGTAAAAGTCCATACAATTCTCCAGTATGGGTGGTTCCAAAGAAAGGAGTAAATGATGACGGAAGTCCTAAATTGAGATTGGTCATCGATTTCAAAAAAATTAATGAAAAAACCACATCTGATAGGTACCCAATGCCTAATCCGGAGGTTATTTAGCGTTCTTCAATAGGTGCGCTTCAACTTTTTTCCGATAGGGAGGGCGAACGACGCAACATTTTTTATTTTTCGCTTGTCATTTGTAAACTTCATTAGTATACATTTCATCATGGAACGCTACACACTTGAGCAACGATTGCAAATCGTGCAAATTTTTTATGAAAATAATCGTTCTGTTGCTGCTACTTTAAGAGCATTACGGCCAAAAAATCATCTTCAGTGATGAAGCTCACTTTTGGCTCAATGGCTTTGTCAACAAGCAAAATATGCGTTACTGGTCAGAAAGCAATCCACGCGTGATTCATGAGGCACCGTTGCATCCCGAAAAAATCACTGTTTGGTGCGGTTTACATGCCGGCGGCGTAATTGGCCCATATTTTTTCGTTGACGAGATCGATCACCACGTTACTGTGAATGGAAATCGATACCGCGACATGATAAACGATTATTTTTGGAGGCAATTGAATGGTATGGACTTAGACGACATGTGGTTTCAACAGGACGGGGCCACAAGCCACACAGCACACGCTACAATTGATTTGTTGAAGAGTAAGTTCGATGAGCGCATTATTTCCAGAAATGGACCGGTCGAATGGCCGCCGTGCTCGTGTGATTTGACGCCTCTAGACTATTTTCTTTGGGGTTATGTGAAGTTGAAGCGGCCGCCGTAGCCGAATGGGTTGGTGCGTGATTACCATTCGGAATTCACAGAGAGGTCGTTAGTTCGAATCTCGGTGAAGGCAAAATTAATAAAAACATTTTTCTAATAGCGGTCGCCCCTCGGCAGGCAATGGCAAACCTCCGAGTGTATTTCCGCCATGAAAAAGCTCCTCATAAAAATATCTGCCGTTCGGAGTCGGATTGAAACTGTAGGTCCCTCCATTTGTGGAACAACATCAAGACGCACACCACAAATAGGAGGAGGAGCTCGGCCAAACACCTAACAGAAGTGTACGCGCCAATTATTTATTTTTTTTTTATGTGAAGTTATTGGTCTACAGTAACAAGCCGTCGACGATTTGTGAGCTCAGAGCCAATATTGACGCGAAAATTGCTGGAATTTCGGCCGGTTTATGCAAAAGAGTGGTCGAAAATTGGGTTCAACGATTGGACTTCGTAAAACGTGCACGCGGTGGTCATGCAAAAGAAATCGAATTTCATACTTAAATGTATATGTTCAAACTCGATAATAAAAAAAAAAATAAGTTAAAAAAGTCAAACCGCTTGTGTTTTATTCAAAAAAAAAGTTGAAGCGCTCTTACTGAAAAACGCTTTACTTTCGAATTTGGGAAAGTCTAATTATTTTTCTACAATAGATTTGGAGTCTGGATTTTACCAGATATTAATGAAAGAAGGTGATATAGAGAAAACGGAATTTTCGGTAAATAACGGGAATTACGAATTCCTACGAATGCCGTTCGGATTGAAAAATGCACCAAGTATTTTTCAACGAGCTATGGATAATGTATTAAGGGAATATATTGGAAAGTTTTGTCACGTTTATGTCGACGATGTTATAATTTTTTCAAAAAATTTGGAAGACCATAAAAAACATTTGAGTTTGGTAATTAATATATTAAGGGAGGCAAATATGAAAATATCCTCTGAAAAATCTAAGTTTTACCAAAGAGAGGTGGAATTTTTGGGATATATAGGGGCAAAGAATATAATCAAAACAGACCCAAGAAAGGTTAAAGCCATACAGAATTATCCTATACCAAAGACATTGCGTCAATTGCGGGGATTTTTGGGGCTGACAGGCTATTATAGAAAATTTATACACAATTACGCGGTTGTGGCAAAGCCATTAACTAAGCATTTGCAGGGGGAAAACGGAAAAATTTCCCAGTATTTGTCAAAGAAAAAGATAGTTAATCTAGATCAAGACGGAGTGGCTGCTTGTGAAAAATTGAAGAATTTACTGGCTCAACAGGTTGAATTGACACAACCTGATTATAACAAAAAATTTGTTTTAACAACCGATGCATCAAATGTAGCTTTGGGTGCAGTATTGTCACAAGAGGGGAAACCTATTGTCTTTATATCAAAAACATTAAATTCTACGGAGCTTAATTATGCTACAAATGAGAAAGAGTTGTTCGCAATAGTCTGGGCTTTGAAAGCATTGCGTAATTACCTTTACGGTGTTAGTGATCTGGAAATACACACTGATCATCAACCTTTGTCATTTGCGATTTCGGAAAGAAATCCGAATATTAAGATTAAGAGATGGAGATCATTTATTGAAGAATTTTCTCCAAAAATTATTTACAAACCAGGTGCAGCCAATGTCGTTGCTGATGCATTGTCGAGACAAATGCTTAATAATTTGACGAATTCCGAAGAACATAGTGACTCCGGTGATTCGTTAGCGGACACACAACATTCTGCTGAAAGCAGTAACGAATATCAGATTCATGAAACAAAAAAGCCATTAAATCATTTTAAGCAACAAATTTTGATAGATAAAGGGGCGAAAATAACCGTGTTAGAGACAATTTCTTATTTTAATAATAAACGATTTTTGATCGAATACGACATACCGGAAAATATTGTTGGAGTTTTAAAAGAATATATTAACCCAAAGTTGGTTACGGGAATATATTGCACACCTGAGGTGCTTTACGAAATAAAGAACGTATTGAGGGAGGCATTTCCAACTGTAAAATTTTTTCATACGAAATTGTTCCCAAACGATATTACTAATTGAGAGGATCAGGGAGCGATTATTGAGCAAACTCACAATAGGGCACATAGAAATTATAGGGAAAATTTGGCCCAAATTAGGCACCAATATTATTGGCCATTGATGATAAAACAGTTCAAGCAATATGTAAAAAATTGTAACATATGCAATAGTAATAAATATGAAAGGCACTCAAAACTTATTCCGATAGGAGAGGCACCTATTCCGGAAAGGGAGGGAGAACAACTCCATATTGATATTTTTTTTGCGCAAAAATTAAAATGTTTAACTTGTATAGATTCTTATTCTAAATATTTAATTGTAAAATATATTGGGGATAAGCTTAATTTGGAGGAAAAAATTTTGGAACTTCTGCAAACATTTCCAGATGTTAAAAGTATGGTTATGGATAATGAACCAGGTTTAGGTACGATACAATTCAGGTCTTTAATGGAAAGACTCAACATACAAATCTATTATTGCACACCACGTCATAGTACGAGTAATGGTCAAATAGAAAGGGTTCATTCCACACTTACAGAAATATCTCGATGTTTAAAAGAGGAACACAGTTTAGTTAGCGATTTCAAATCGATTATGAGGGCGGTGCAGCAGTATAATAAAACTATACATTCAGTAACAGGTAAACAACCTTGTAATTGTTTAATAAAGAGAAGCATGATAATATAAGGGATATATTAAGAAATAATCAGGAAAAAATGTTAGAATACCACAACAAGAAAAGGCTTAAAAAAAATTAGCATAGGGGTGAAATTATATATGAAAAAGTATATGGGGAACGAAATAAATTAAAACCCAAATATAAAAAGCAAGTAGTAGTAGAAGATTTAGGAAATAAAGTTAAAATACAAAACAGAAACAGAATAATTCACAAAGATAACATTAAAGTTTAATTGCATTATTTTTAGGAAAAACGGGGAAATTAGTGCCACTTATATTGATATTTTCATATATCAATATCATTACAACAGATATAATTGATTACACAAGAGAAAATTATATACTTGTAGAAGAAGAAGATGCAGGAATTTTTGAATATTATGGATCATTATACCATTTAACAAATTTATCATTATTTGAAAATGTTGTAAACAAATACAAAAGCAATGAAGAAATAATATTAATTGATAATTCAAGTATGGATTATGAAATACAAATGATAGAAACATTACTAGGACAATTGAAGGTTGATAACAAAAGATCGAAAAGAGGTATTAATGAATTAGGTACTGTTTGGAAATGGGTTTCGGGTACGCCTGACCAAGATGATTTTATGAAAATAACGAATAAAGTAAATGATCTAATAGAAAATGATAATAAGCAGTTTACAACAAATTCACAAATATTCAAAACAATAACAGAATTAACGCAAATCCTTAAGCAATTACATGGCAGTTCTAATGAGAAAACTGTTTTAAGGCAAAGAAATAAATTAATAATTGCAGAGCTTGAAAATATAGTGGAAACAATTACCTTGTCAAAAGTAGGAATATTAAATCCTTTAATTTTAGATATGTCAGAAATAAAAGAAATAATAAGCAATGAGCAAGTAAATGTAACAATATCAGATCTTATAGATGTTTCGGAATTTAAAATTGTACAAAAAAGTAATTTAATATTGTAGTTGTTTACATTAAGTATCCAAAAGTAAAAAATGTTTGTAAATTGTATAAAGCAATAGCTGTAGCGCAAAATGATGGAAAATTGTTGATTGCAAATGAAATAATAAAATGTGGAGATAAATTTTATTCAGTCAAATTTTGTAAAAAGGAATTAAATAATGCTTTTTGTATGATAAAAGGAAATAACACATGTTTGTCCAACATGTTAAATAATAAACATGCCAACTGCACAAAAATAAATGAAGCAAACGAATCAATAAATATTGTAAAAGATGGTGCTATAATAGCATCAGGAAAGCATAAAATTAATAATCACACTATAGAAGGAGTTTATTTGATAACTTTTCAAGATAATGTTATAATTGACAATAGAAAATATGAAAATCCTACAGGAAAAATTTTAAGATATTTAAGGGAAGGAAAATTAAAATCTTTTTTTGTAAATAAATACATTGAAACAAAAAATATTGATTTAAAACTAAACAATGTTAATATACTCACACCATTAAAGCAAGAAATAAAACGAAATCCTGTTTGGTGGACATTTACCACTTTAATTGTAATAATATTATCTGCATATTTTGTCTTTAAATTTATCATATACATTAATCTGAAAATAAATTAAAAAAGAGGTTGTCTGTAAAGTCGGTTTACTGACGATAGTTTAACGTGATAACGTCATAAGAAAATACTGACTGAATGGTTGCATTTTCAAAAGAAAATTTTAATTTTATTTGTTTGATAGATATTTTGTATGGATATAGAGAATGAGTTAACATTAACATAACATAATATACTTTAACATAACATAACATAACACAACATAACACAACACAACACAACACAACACAACACAACACAACACAACATAACAAAACATAACATAACATAACATAACATAACATAACATAACATAACATAACATAACATAACATAACAAAACATAACATAACATAACATAACATAACATAACATAACATAACATAACATAACATAACATAACATAACATAACATAACATAACATAACATAACATAACATAACATAACATAACATAACATAACATAACATAACATAACATAACATAACATAACATAACATAACATAACATAACATAACATAACATAACATAACATAACATAACATAACATAACATAACATAACATAACATAACATAACATAACATAACATAACATAACATAACATAACATAACATAACATAACATAACATAACATAACATAACATAACATAACATAACATAACATAACATAACATAACATAACATAACATAACATAACATAACATAACATAACATAACATAACATAACATAACATAACATAACATAACATAACATAACATAACATAACATAACATAACATAACATAACATAACATAACAAAACATAACATAACATAACATAACATAACACAACATAACATAACATAACATAACATAACATAACATAACATAACATAACATAACATAACATAACATAACATAACATAACATAACATAACATAACATAACATAACATTACATTACATAACATAACAAGTTACCCCGTATTAAAGCACTTATCAACAGCTTTCGTTTGATACCCATATTGTACATACACAACCAAAGGTTAGCCGGGTCCACGTTTTGACATATACCTCGAGACCCCAGTCACGGAGCGGCATGAAAAATACTCTGTACTAAAGCATTCACCAACAGCTTTCATTTGATACCCATATTGTACATACACGTCCGAAGGTTACCCGGGTCCACGTTTTGACCTATATCTTGAGACCCTATCTACCAATAGGTATTCAAACTATACGGAAATCATCTTCAATACCTACTTAACAATGTGTGTAAGTTTGGTTTAATTAGGTTCAAAGACACGGCGGGTCCACGTTTTGGCATATATTTCGAGACCCTAGTCATCAATAGGTATGAAAACTACCCCGAATTAAAGCACTTATCAACAGCTTTCATTTGATACCCATATTGTACATACACATCCGAAGGTTACCCGGGTCCACGTTTTGACCTATATCTCGAGACCCCAGTCACGGAGCGGCATGAAAAATACTCTGTACTAAAGCATTCACCAACAGCTTCAATTTGATATCCATATTGTACAAACACATTCTAGGGTCCACGTTTTGGTCTCTATCTCGAGACCCTAGTCACGGAGCAGCATGAAAAATACTCTGGACTAAAGCATTCACCAACAGCTTCCATTTGATACCCATATTGTACATACACATCCGAAGGTTACCCGGGTCCACGTTTTGACCTATATCTCGAGCCCTATTTCCAAAATAAAATATAATCCATGTTACTCGTGGATGATGTAGCTTTCGAATGGTGAAAGAATTTTTAAAATCGGTCCAGTAGTTTTGAGCCTATTCATTACAAACAAACAAAGTTTTCCTCTTTATAATATTAGTATAGACAACATATCTTATAAGGTATATGGTAAATATTAAAATACATTTTTTCCTTCATATATAATAAAAAAATTAATAATTATAACATTAAAACAATAGGTATTATTAACAAACTTGGTTTTATTTTAAATTCTTCAAGTGAATCAAATTAATAATAATCAATAAGAAGGCATATGCAAATACAAATACGTGAATTTATATATGTACATTTGCGCATATACATACATACATATATACGCTCACTTAAGTAGGAGAGAGCAAGATGTCGAACGTTGCCGTTCGTTTGCTTTGTTTGCTTTGTCGTTCCTTCCGCGCTTTCGCTTGCAGTTCATTCAATGCAATGAGCAAGGTAACGGCAATGAGCAAGGTAACACTAATATGAGCAAGGTAACACTAATGAGCAAGGTAACACTAATATGAGCAAGGTAACACTAATGAGCAAGGTAACTACATATGAGCAAGGTAACACTAATGAGCAAGGTAACTACATATGAGCAAGGTAACGACACATTTTTTCGTGCGTGCAGCCTGTTAAATCGAATTATAAGACGTTATCACGTCAAAATGCAAAAGAAAAAGAAGAATTATTATTGCAATTATCAAACAGAATTAATCACTTAACAGCTTTATATTCGGAGACGGGACGCTTCGATTTAGAAGAGGGGGAGTTAACGCCTCCTATACCACACACCACTAACCCAGTATGTGAACAATTAACCATAGATACATAAATAGCGCAAGCCACTTCCCAAAAATAAACAATAAATATAAGCGCTTACCATTAGCGAAAGTGTCAAACATGTCATTGACATGAAGTGGACATCACATATCACGTATGGTCCGCTTTCAATAGAATTAAGGCATACGTAGAATTAACCTAAGATTTAAGCTTCACTTATGAATGTAGTTGTAAGCAGATTCTGTATAAATATTGAAATTAATAAAGTGTTTTTTTTAGCAAAAGTTAATTTGCATGTGCATACAACCGCACACATAGGGCACTCACTTTATTCCTCAAAATGCGTATGTCGTTCAAAGCTAAAATTCTATGCCTAGCGACTATAAGAACAAAATGCATTCATAGGCGCAGACGTAGTGGCCATCATTCTAGTTGCCATAGCGCTGAATAGTCGCGGCGGCGCCGAACAGTTTCAACTATTGTACTGTACAACAAAAACTCATCATTAAAAAATTCATTGAGAAATTCCAGCTCATACTTCTAGTACTTTCATTCATAAAACGAGCCGCCCATATGCCAATTTTCTCGACAATTCGAAAATAGTCAATATTGGAATATTTTGCGTAGAATTATTTGCCAATATTTGATAAATCTTGAATTTTTGTCAAGTCGAGTGCCCGCGGCATCGTACATATGTATGCATCAATATATGTACGTAAATATGTGTATATGTACAATGCTGTGCCTATGAATGTGCGCTGCGCCTATGAACACCAGACAGACAGACATAACATACATAAGTATATAATTTTGGATGATTTGGAGAAATTCAAATATATAGGTCATTTTAAAAAGCTACCTAACATTCTTTGCTTCTAATCACCAACAAATTCTTATCGACTGCTGCTAAATTTACATAATTCAGCCCCTTACTGTTAAGTTCTGGTGAAAAATGTGGCTGTGGTGTACCTCGCGCGCAAAACGAGTACCCCTGAAAATTCCATACGTTCCTGTCATTGAGACTTCTCTATACATTAACGTTCTCTGCAATGGTATGAGCAGAGTACGTAAATTGCACAGTCCCGGCCCGTTCCTCATTTTGGGCTCTAACAAAATACGGGTAAGAAAATGCAATCAGCACAAGTTAACAGTAGGGAATGAATTAATATGGAAGGCGGAGAGAAATGAGAAGGAGAGAGTGATACGCAAGTGTGAAATAATGTAGTTTACATTAGCTTACATTTGCTTGCGTACAGAACAGATTTGTTCATTTGATATGTTCATATGATTTGTATGCATGTTAACAGACACATTTTTCACCAAAACTTAACAGTAAGGGGCTGAATTATGTAAATTTAGCAGCAGTCGATAAGAATTTGTTGGTGATTAGAAGCAAAGAATGTTAGGTAGCTTTTTAATATGACCTACATACATATACATATATTTGAATTTTTCCAAATCATCCAAAATTATATTCATATATGTATATGTTATGCCTGTCTGTCTGGTGTCTGTAAAACTTTGTTGAATCCCTTCAACTGAATCAAAATTCTCTATAGAAAACGCATCATTACCAGGCGCACCGGAAGATGGCATATGCAAATGTAAATTTGTGAATTTATATACATTTGCGCATATGTATATGCTGCGTGTATGTAAGCTCACCAGCCACAGCTCAAAATAAAACGGTAAAACATTTCAAGAAATCCAGCTCGCATTCATAGGCGCAGCAGCGCACATTAATAGGCACAGCATTGTATGTACAGTAACCTTGAAATTTACAGGCTCCTTCAAATGCTCTGATTTCAGAGTAAATTTCTAACTTAGCAGATAAATTTATTTATTTATTTATTTATTTATTTATTCATCAATTAAAGTATAACTTAAATAGATTACTAATATTAAAGCTTAAATATAATTTATGGTAAACAATACTGTGAGATACATTAGTCACAATTCAAAAAGTGTATCTCCAGATTAAGTCTTGATTTGAAAGTCTCTCGTGAGTTAGAGAATATATCCAAATGTTTGCATAATTGGTTAGACTGTCTTATACAACGTGTGAGCGGTTCATTTCGACTAAAATTGGTCTTGTGATAAGGTAAATGGAACATATTGCTGAGTCTTAGGTTACGAGTGGGACAATTAAAGAGTATTAGCTCCAGCAAGAAGTGACATTTGATATGATTCGTAACTATGTCTCTTATAAACATTACCGATGAAGTTTTTCTCCGCATTTCTAAAGTTGGCAGTGCTAACAAAAGACATCTACTTTTATATGCAGGCAAACTGCAAGGCCAACGAAGTGAATAAATAGCAAATCGAGTGAAACGTTTTTGAACCTTCTCAATTCTTAAAGATGAACCCATATAGAATGGATCCCAAATGATGCTGCAATATTCGAGGTTTGATCTCACAAGAGAAAAATACAAATTTTTCAGCGTAGAGATATCCTGGAACTCCCTCGAATTCCTTATTACAAATCCAAGCATAGATCTAGACTTGGCAATCATAAAGTCTATATGTTTGGAAAATGACATTTTTGATGTAAATATGACCCCCAAGTCTTTCTTTTCGTAAATTTTTGTGAGGGTGGTAGTGCCCAACTTGTAATCGAAATCAATCGTAACTTTTCGTCTACTGAATGACATGTGCTGGCATTTACCAGCATTAAGAGGTAAGGAGTTATTATCACACCAAGCTTCCAATCTGGCTAAGTCTTCCTGAAGTCTTATGCAGTCAGTTACTTTCTCTACCCGACTGTAAATTTTCAGGTCATCTGCATACATCAGACAACGTGATGTCTCGAAAACGTCTGGAATGTCATTAACAAACATTAAGAACAATAGTGGCCCAAGATGGCTACCTTGAGGTACGCCTGAGGTAACTTTGATGGCATCAGATTTTATATTATTTATACGAACGAATTGAGTTCTATCTGTTAGATAAGATGCAAGCCACTTGAGTAAGCTAGGATGAAGACCAAATGAACCCAGCTTTTTAAGTAGGATACTATGGCTGACTCGATCAAACGCTTTCGAAAAATCAGTGAATATGACATCGCATTGTTGGCCTGTTTCAAATTGGTTTAAGACATAATTTGTAAATAACCCTAAATTCGTAACAGTAGATCTACTCTTAACAAAGCCGTGCTGATTAGGCGATATGAGATTTGAAATTTGGAAGAAAATCAAATCATAAACTAGCTTTTCAAAGAGTTTAGGTATGCAAGAGATTTTGCAGATAGGGCGATAATTTTGGACTTCCGACTTACTTCCAGACTTATGTATCGGTATGATAAACGATTTTTTCCAATTATGGAAAAACTCACCAGAAGCTAGTGATTTATTGAATATAATTGTTAATGGTTTTGCTAGCGATGTAGCACAGTTTTTTAGTAATATAGGAGGGAAACCGTCTTCTCCAGGAGTTGGGTCATTTGCCAAGGCCGATAGGCTCCTGAGTACATCATTAGATGAGAGCTGGAAACCTTTATTTGTTCGTGAGCTGTTAAAAGAGGTATCTTCTATTCCGGTGTCGGATTGACGAACATAAACAGATCGAAAAAAATCTGCAAAAAGATTACTAATTTTTTGAATGTCCGACGACGTTTCCCCCAAATAATGCATTTTTTCTGGAATTCCAGTGGTTTTCTTCTTACCGTTATATGCATATGTTTTGTGCACTTTTTATATTATATTTATACTAATTAACTATTTACCTACTATCAGAGAACATAAAATAATTGTTTCCAAATTTACTTCTAGTATTGAAATGTCCGCCACAGAACTTTTTTATAAGCTACTTATGTAATTTTCTGCAACTTACTGTATGCTCATGCGAGCACTTGACGCATAGCAGCTGCGGTTGTCGAGTATTTAGAAAAACATATTTACATACATATATTGATGCACACATATGTACGAAGCCGCGGGCACTCGACTTGACAAAAATTCAAGATTTATCAAATATTGGCAAATAATTCTACGCGAAATATTCCAATATTGACTATTTTCGAATTGTCGAGAAAATTGGCATATGGGCGGCTCGTTTTATGAATGAAAGTACTAGAAGTATGAGCTGGAATTTCTCAATGAATTTTTTAATGATGAGTTTTTGTTGTACAGTACAATAGTTGAAACTGTTCGGCGCCGCCGCGACTATTCAGCGCTTTGGCAACTAGAATGATGGCCACTACGTCTGCGCCTATGAATGCATTTTGTTCTTATAGTCGCTAGGCATAGAATTTAAGCTTTGAACGACATTCGGAATTAAAGGAATAAAGTGAGTAGCCCGTGTGTGCGGCTGTATGTACATGTAATTGTATGTGTACACTAATAAGCATTGTTTTGCTTGAATTCAATTCACATATGTATTTATATTTGTATATGCCATCTTCCTGTGTGCCTGGTAATGAAGCGCAGAGAACGTTAATGTATAGAGAAGTCTCAATGACAGGAACGTATGGAATTTCGAGGGGTACTCGTCTCGCGAAGACAATTTCACCACAGACACATTTTTCACCAAAAGTTAACAGTAAGGGGCTGAGTTATGTAAATTTAGCAGCAGTCGATAAGAATTTGTGAATTGGTGATTAGAAGCATAGAATGTTAGGTAGCTTTTTGATATGACCTATATATTTGAATTTTTGCAAATCATCCAAAATTATATACATATGTTATGTCTGTCTGTTTGGTGTCTGTAAAACTTTGTTGAATTCCCTTCAACTGAATCAAAATCCTCTATAGAAAACGCTTCATTACCAGGCGCACAGGAAGATGGCATATGCAAATGTAAATTTGTGAATTTATATACATTTACGCATATGTATATGCTGTGTGTATGTATGCTCACCAGCCACAGCTCAAGATACAACGGTAAAACTTCTCAAGAAATCCAGCGCGCACTCATAGGCGCAGCGCGAATTCATAGGCACAACATTGAACATATACACATATTTACGTACATATATTGATGCATACATATGTACGATGCCGGGGGCACTCGACTTGACAAAAATTCAAGATTTATCAAATATTGGCAAATAATTCTACGCGAAATATTCCAATATTGACTATTTTCGAATGGTCGAGAAAATTGGCATATGGGCGGCTCGTTTTATGAATGAAAGTACTTGCTCTTAGAAGTATGAGCTGGAATTTATCAATGAATTTTTTGATGATGAGTTTTTGTTGTACAGTACAATAGTTGAAACTGTTCGGCGCCGCCGCGACTATTCAGCGCTATGGCAACTAGAATGATGGCCGCTACGCCTGCATCTATGACTGCATTTTGTTCTTGTAGTCGCTAGCATAGAATGTTAGCTTTGAGCGACATACGCATGTTGAGGAATAAAGTGAGTGCTCCGTGTGTTTTTTTTTTTTTTTTTTTTTTTGTTTGTTTGTTTTTATGGAGGTGGCACAAAGCATTGAAAGCCGAAAAGTGTGGGACTTGCCTTTCGACTCACCCATTAAAAACCCACCCCAGCTCCGTTTCCCTCCCACCGCGGGACAACCGTTAGGCATGACTTGACGGGAAGGGGATCGGCCTATTGCCTCTTCATGAAGATCTGCGCTGTTGTTCAGGGCGACGCAGTTTGGAGATTACTATTTTTGCCATATTACATACAGCGGACCAATGTTCTTCAGCCTCTAACATAATATCGACTAGGTTATCAGCCGAAATTGGCTTCCCCACCCTAGTGCTTAATTCCTCCCTTTCGAACACAAATCGCGGACAGACAAAGAAAACATGTTCTGCGTCTTCTACAGCTGGTGCACAATGAGAACAGTACGGGTCGTCTTCGTGCTTAAACCTATATAGATAGGATTTAAAACACCCATGTCCCATCAGTATTTGGGTCAGATGATAGTCTAACTGTCCATGCTTACGACTAACCCATTTGGCTATTAAGGGAATCAGACGGTACGTCCAGCGTCCGTTCAGGGACGAACTCCAACTTCCCTGCCATGTACGCAAGCTACGCTCTCTTGCTTCCTTGCGTATTGTCTGTCGTTCTGAAGTAGCTTTGTTTTGGTAAACTTCAGCGTACTCTTTTGCCATTAAATTTATTGGGACTAGTCCTGCAATAACCATAATGGTGTCTTCTGATACCGTTCGAAACGCGCAGCACACTCTGAGGGCACTCAGTCGATACACTGAATTCATACAACTCACATATGAGCTGCAATTAGTTGCTTCCGCAAATGCTGGAGCTGCATACAGCAAAATCGATGAGACCACGGTATTAAGTAGTCTCCTGCGGTTTTGCCTAGGGCCTCTAGTGTTCATCATTATGCGCGTCAGTGCTGTTACTGCCTCTGCCGCTTTGCTGCTTGCGTATGATAGGTGATCTCTGAAGTTCAGCCTATGGTCGATTAATACGCCCAGGTATTTAATGAACGGTTTCGATCCTATGGTATTTTCGCCCACCATTATATTTGCCGACTCCACCTTCTTCCTGCTGCTAATGAGCACTGCTTCCGTCTTATGATCCGCAAGAGTTAGACCCTTCTTGCGCAGCCATTCTTTTACCACGCCGACAGCCTGGTTGCAGGTTGCTTCTGCTTGCTGTAGTACTTTAGCCACGACCACAATCGCGATATCGTCAGCAAACCCTATAATTTTGGACCCTGTGGGTAAACTGAGACGTAAGACTCCGTCATACATAATATTCCACAGCAAGGGGCCTAGGACTGAGCCTTGTGGAACTCCGCCAGTTATTTTATATTCCCTAACACCCGCATCGGTATTATAGCGGAGGGTTCTGTCAGTGAAATAACTGAGTATAATCTTTCGTATATACAATTTTCCAAATCATAGGCTCGGAGAGCATCTTGTGCTGGGAACAATGTTTCAACTACATTACGCAGTGTGGCCGGGCACGTTGTTGGGAGTGGCTTGAAAACTTTCAGTTTTTTCATGACTAGCCTATACCCGAGTCCCCAAGGGTTACTATCGACTTCGTCAGATAGTTGGAGGAAACATTGTCGTTTACTCCCTTTAATTGCCTTTTTCAGGGCCTTCCTTTTTGACGTGATAACGTCTTATAATTCGATTTAACAGGCTGCACGCACGAAAAAATGTGTCGTTACCTTACTCATTAGTGTTACCTTGCTCATACGTCGTTACCTTGCTCATTAGTGTTACCTTGCTCATTGCCGTTACCTTGCTCATTTGTCGTTACCTTGCTCATTGCATTGAATGAACTGCAAGCGAAAGCCCGGAACGAACGACAAAGCAAACAAAGCAACCGAACGGCAACGTTCGGCATCTTGCTCTCTCCTACTTAAGTGAGCGTATATATGTATGTATATGCGCATATGTACATATATAAATTCACGTATTTGTATTCGCATATGCCTTCTTATTGATTATTATTAATTTGATTTACTTGAAGAATTAAAAATAAAACCAAGTTTGTTAATAATACCTGTTGTTTTAATGTTATTATTATTAACTTTTTTATTATATATGAAGGAAAAAATGTATGGTAATATTTACCATATACGTTATAAGATATGTTGTATACTAATATATTATATGTATATAAACATGCATATACATATACAATTTCTCGCAATTTTCAAAAAGAACAAATCTATATGTAAAGATGCATACAAGTCATATGGACATATCAAATATACGAATCTATTCCGTACGCAAGCAAATGTAAGCTAATGTGAACTGCAAGCGAGAGCGCGGAACGAACGACAAAGAGCACAATCGGCCCCCGCATTCGGCAACGTTCGACATCTGGCTCTGTCCTACTTGAGTGAGCATATATATGTATGTATATGCGCATTTGTATATAAATTCACATACTTCTATTTGCATATGCCTTCTTCCTGTGTGCATGGTAATGAACCATTTCTCTGTTGAGAATAGGACGATGATAGAAAAAGCAGGAAATGAAAGGGAGTGTTTCGAGTGTAAAGTGTCTTGAAAAAGTCAAATCGATGATGATGCCTCCTAGTGTTGTTGACTTATTAACGACTGATGCGCAATCGAAATTGAAGATATCTTTCATGAATTTGATAAATGTTTCATCATTTTTCACGTTTGTGTAAATGTAACTTGACCTATTCCATTGCAATTCCATTTACCTCCTCCTCTATATCCATACAAAATATCTATCAAACAAATAAAATTAAAATTTTGTTTTGAAAATTGCAACCATTCCATCAATATTTTCTTATGACGTTGTCACGTTAAACTATCGTCAGTAAACCGACTTTACAGGCAACCTCTTTTTTGCTTATACTGAAGCTGGTTCCCTTGGAAACTGTGCGTGCTCCTAGAACGTTGATAAACTCGCCTTCCTCTGTTGCACTCGCTACGCAATTCCGCAATCTCCGCTGTCCACCAGTAAACGGGTTCATTATTATACCTGTTAGGCCTTGTTTTAGACATGGCTGCGTCCCATGCTTTTGTTAGGTGCTTCATAGTTTGTGTAGCCTGCCAGCATGACTTCGATTACTTCAGCCTCCATTGAGTCGACCCTGTATCTCGCGTCGTATGTATATGGCACCTTTGATGCGTCATGTTTCTTTATTTCGCAGATTATCGCGAGATGGTCACTCCGGGTATAATGCTGGCTAACAAACCATTTCGTGGAGCGAGCAAGGTTGGGACTCATGAAGGTAAGGTCTATTATCGATCCCGTTCCTGCCTTTTGGAATGTCTGCTGGTTCCCTGTGTTCATAAGGACTATGTCTAACATGGCGAAAGTTTCCAAGAGGGCTTGACCTCTTGGACTTGTTCGCGGGCATCCCCAGTTCACAGCCCATGCGTTAAAATCACCAGCTACGACCACAGGTCTATGGTGTTTAATATCTTGGGCGAGATTCTCTAGGATGCTGGCGATGCTCCGTGTGTGCGGTTGTATGCACATGCATATGTGTATATTAATAAGCATTGTTTTGCTTGAATTCAATTCCCATATTTATATTTGCATATGCCATCTTCCTGTGTGCCTGGTAATGAAGCGTTTTGTATACAGAATTTATTGATTTTGATCAATTGATATAGATACAAATAGATAGATAGGTATAGTTAGGGATCAAGTGTGCATATACGCACATGCACATACGTCGATGCATATGCAGAAGAAATTGTTTTAGCATTTGCAGGAATTCGATCATTCGAATATTTACTCCCTAATTATTGCTTGAAATATGAAAAGGCGATGCTCGTGAGGTAGGTCATGTTGCCTCAGGGCATACATATGCGTGCAACACTATATTTATTAAAGATGCAATAGAACTTAGTTGTCCCATATATGTATGTATGTATGCAAATACGTTTCTTTGAAGTTTCCTTTTATTTATTTTAAATTTCAAAGTTTTGTACTATCTATAAAATGCATACATATATGAATTATTCCCTGTAATATATTATACATATGTATGTAAATTGAAAAAAATTTCGTTTGGCAAAGGAACAAAAAATGCATATTCAAATGTACATAAATATGATAAGGCAATGCGTCGTGAGATAGGTTATTGTTGCTGCAGTGCGTGTGCACATACATACATTTGTAACACTATAAGAATTGAAGATGCAATTGAACTTTTGCACAAATATAACTATCATAATATATGTATATATACATATATTGATATACGTATATATTCATCAATATACCAATATGCTCTTTGAATTCTTGTCTGAAATTAATTTCGACTCGAAAAATTATCGTTTATCAAGGGAACATAAAAATGCCTTGCAAAATGCCGTCGGCATTCGTCAGTTTGATTTCATACAGAAACCAAAAACTGAGCAGAGCCAATGTACTTGTACATAATTCACTGTTAATCAGCTCTGTTAAGAATTTCCCCGCTGTCGAATTAAGCGAGGTGAAATAGTGTTCGCGGTTTCACTTCATTTTTGACAATTCACACTATTCGTAGCTCGTGAGACTTCTCTATTCATCAATGTTCTCTGTGAAGCGTTTTCTACAAAAAATTTATTGATTTGATCAATTGAACGACATAGGTTAGGGCATCAAGTGTGCATACACGCACATGCAAATACGTCGATGCATATGCAGAAGAAATTGTTTTAGCATTTGCAGGAATTCGATCATTCGAATATTTACTCCCTAATTATTGCATAAAATATGATAAGGCGTTGCTCGTGAGGCAGGTCAAGTTGCTTCAGTGCATACATTTGCGTGCAACACTATATTTATTAAAGATGCAATAGAACTTAGTTGTCCCATATAAGTATGTATGCAAATACGTTTCTTTGAAGTTTTCTTTTATTTATTTAAAATTTCAAAGTTGTATACTATCTATAAAATGCATACATATATGAATTATTCCCTGTAATACGAGTATACATATGTGAATTGAAAAAAATTTCGTTTGGCAAAGGAACAAAAAGTGCATATTCAAATGTACATAAATATGATAAAGCAATGCGTCGTGAGATAGGTCATTGTTGCAGCAGTGCGTGTGCACATACATACATTTGTAACACTATAAGAATTGAAGATGCAATTGAACTTTTGCACAAATATAAATTTAATTCAACTCGAAAAACTGTTCATCAAATTTACTAAAACGCACACAACAAAATGTGAGGTCGTTTTATAATGTATTTTGTTAAAATTCTTCTTTTAAAATTAAAGCAACAAACAGTAAAGTTACTTTGATTTTAAATGTAGGTTGTCTTTATTTGGTTGTATTTGTTTGAAAATATAAATTGAATAAATTTTCGTTTATCAAGGGAACATAGAAATGCACAAGCAAACGGCATTCGTCAATTTGATTTCATACAGAAACCAAAAACTGAGCAGAGCCAATGTACTTGTACATAATTTACTGTAATCAGCTCTGTTAAGAAGTTCCCCGCTGTCGAGTTCAGCGAGGTGAAAAAATTTTCGCGGTCAGACCTCATTTTTGACAATTCACACTATTCGTAGCTCGTGCGACTTCTCTATACTTTAACGTTCTCTGTGTTGAGAGATTTGTTCTTTTTGGTTTTTTTTATGAAAATTGCGCCTAATTGTATGTATGCATTATTATATACCTATATTAGCATAGGACATATGTATGTAATTAAGTTATGAAAATTGCGCGAAATTTTATGTATGCATGTTTACATATATACATATATTGGGAGGTTGAATTAGTTTTAAAGGTGACACACAGATGGCGCTATTTATCACTTTATCGCGTTGGCAATACTGAATATATATTCATGACATAGCCTCATCCCTAGGCTTTGTTTATCAGTATCTGTCATTTCGCTGAAGTATAAACAACGCAGTGTTTTCGTGCTCCGAGTATGTCAACTTTCGTGCCGTCGAAACGCAATTTGCGGGAAGCTTTGCTTTTCTGCTTCAATTTGAAAAAAAATACAGCCCAAACCCGTGAATTGCTGCAGGAGGCCTACCCAGACCATACTCCGTCGATTTCAACATGTGAGTACTGGTTTCGACGATTCAAAAGTGGTGATTTTCACACCGAAGACAAGGAGCGTCTTGGCCAGCCCAAAAAGTTCGAGGACGCGGAATTGGGGGAATTGGTAAACGAGGACTCGTGCCAAACCCAAGAAGAGCTTGCTGAATCATTGGGCGTTGATAAATCAACCGTTTGCAAGCGTCTAAAAGCGATGGGAATGATCCAAAAGCAAGGACATTGGGTCCCGTACGAGTTGAAGCTGCGCGACGTCGAACGGCGATTTTTTACGTGCGAATTGCTGATCGAGCGACAAAATCGGAAGGGTTTTTTGCATCGGGTGGTGACTGGCGACGAAAAATGGATCCACTACGATAACCCAAAACGCAAAAAATCATGGGGTTTGCCCGGCCACGCATCAACGTCGACGGCCAAGTAGAATATTCACGGCAAGAAAATCATGCTCTGCATTTGGTGGGATCAGGTCGGCGTCGTATATTTTGAGCTGCTCCAACCGGGCGAAACAATCACGGGGGATCGGTACCGACAGCAATTGATGCGTTTAAGCCGGGCATTGAAAGAAAAACGGCCGGAAACGGTAAAAAGGCACGACAAGGTTATTTTGCAACATAACAACGCTCGGCCGCATGTTGCTCAACCTGTCAAAAAATACCTTGGAACGCTTGGCTGGGAAGTGTTACCCCACCCGCCGTATAGTCCAGACATAGCTCCCTCCGATTATCATTTGTTCCGGCATATGAGTCTCGATTTGGCGGACCAGCGGTTCTCCTCGTACGAGGCTACCAAAATATGGGTTGAGTCATGGATAGCCAAGCAGCGGCCAGAATTTTGGAGAAACGGCATCCGGAAATTGCCCGAAAGATGGGCGAAAGTTGTAGCTAGCGATGGCCAATACTTCAAATAAAATATTTTGTACCGTTTTTTCACAATAAAGCCCCAAATCTTCGAAAAAAACTTTTCAAACTAATTCAACCTCCCAATATTAGCAAAGGACATATTTATATTAGGTTTACATATATGAAAATTGCGCCAAATATTGGAAAAAATGTATTATTGCATTAGATTTGATTTTGATTGGATAAATATATGTAGATTTGTACATATATGAAAATTGCGCAGCTCTTATAATTGCTTGTAACCAATTGAACTTTGGTTTGAATTTTAATTCGAAAAGAAAGGCAATTGTAAGTGCACGTGCGCGGTGAAGCAAACATTTTGAAATTGTTAATAAGTAATTAATAAAAGAAAAAAATGCCTAAAGCTTCAAAATGTCGTGTTCGGGAGTGTCATAGTGAACAAAACGTTTATTCGTTTGCATTTCCCAAAAATCGGGAATTATTTAATTTGTGGAAGGAGAATTTGCGGATCTCTCCCTCAATGCAAATACCAATGCATAATTCATTTGTATGCATTAAACATTTTGAGGAGGATGCCGTGGGACCAAAACATCTTAAGAATGGAGCGGTTCCAACTCTAAACTTGGGTAAGTAAATTGATTTATTATTATGTCTCCATATATCTATGTACAGTGAAGAAAAAATAAACGGAGTTACCGTCAATATTATTATTTTTTATAAATCTGTGAATATTTTTTTAAATATTAGCGTCCCAGTTTCTTTTTGGTTCACTGTACATACATAAACTGATAATCGTCGTTTCAATACTTCGTGCCTATTGAAAAGCTTGATATACACATCCATGCATGCATGCATGAAATAGAAAGCAGGGAAGGGATTTATTTACTTAGAATGCGCACTTTCTCATTATTTTATTTACATACATATTTATAAAAAACTTTTGAATTTAAAAGATCGGGTTTAGGATAATGCCGTATGGGCAATTTTAGGCCAAGTATAATGATTTATTTAATGAAACTTGGTTGAGATGTTAGGGAGTGGCTCATGAACAACTTTTATAACTGTCAATATTTACACGCATTATAATACAATACACTTATAAATTGGTACAATATAATACATATATGTATTTTGTTCTAAATTTCACTTCAATTCATAAAATATATGGTAACAAACGTATTTTTACTGGTTTTTATACTTGTATTCAAAACAACAATATCCTTTCGCTAAATTACACAATTTTAACAATAAATTACTTGAAAACTATCAATTCCCGGAGGGTGCGGGTTCTTGTTTTGTATATTTATATGATTATACTGAATATCAATTTAAATTTTGTAAAAATAAAAATAGAAATTTTATTTAGGCTATGATGATGTTCCACCGAACAAGTGGACGGAAAAAAAGAAAAAAAGGAGCTGCGTGCCTAAGAATAAAGCTATACTTTTTGCGTTTCCTAGGGACGAAGAGACCCGTAAGAATTGGGCCTTGGCTTGCAACGTGCAAGTCTCAAGCACTGGCAGAGTTTTTATTTGCCAACGCCGTTTTGAACCCACATTGGTTACATAATATAAACTCTTGAAAGGGGCTTTTCCTTGCTTCAATTTAGAGCCAGTAAATAGAAGTCGCTCGCCTAGTGCTGGCTCTGATTGGGATTGCCCGCCCGTCACTGCAACTTATGGTAGGGTAGTTAAGCAAGTAGAAGAAGATTTATCTCTGGAAGAGTTTGAGAAATATTCGATATTAGAGGAAAACAGGCAGGCTAGTTATAGTAATCAGATCTGCGTGGACTTAGAAACCACAACCACTCGCGAACGGTTTGCTCAGTCTGCTCGCTATTATCAGAGCAACGCGGTCAAATTAAATAAACGTATTGAGGAGCTTGAAAAAGAAAATAATGACCTAAAAAATAAATATTCTGAGTTGTTGAAACGTACAATAATTGCGGAAGAAAGTAGGAGCAGCGATGATTTAACCTTTGCAAAAATGATCGTCAGTACCAAAAAAGGTTGGTATAATGAGGACGAAAAGGCATTGGCACAAAATTTGAACTGTATGTCCACTAAAGCATCTTCTTTTATGCGTGACGATCTAGGTTTTTGTTTACCACACAAATCATCTCTTTTGCGATGGCGCCCCATCAAGTATGTTGTTCCAGGTTTCGATGCCAATGTCGTTAACAATTTAGCCAAAATTGCTAGCAGAATGTCTGGCACAGAACGCATATGCATTTTATTATTTGATGAAATTAGCATCCAGCCGGATCTTACTTATAATAAAAGTAGGGATATAATTGATGGGTTTGTGGACCATGGGGAAGGCCAACGTCAAAGCAGAATAGGGAACAAATGTTTTTTTATGGTTAAAGGGTTGTGCTCTAAGTGGAAGTATGTATTTTCCTACTATATTTCCAAAAATGGTTTTAATGGTGCAGAGTTACATCAAATCGTGATGAGTAACATTTCCGCAATTACGAAAATTGGACTGAATAGAAAAGTTATGATTTGCGATCAAGGGGTTGTGTGTGAAATTGTTATAATATGAGAACAATTTCGTAATTCCTGCTTTCACAATTTTATATATATTTTTTTTCATTTCAGGAAATGTACAATAAATACCTATTATTTATAGTATTGTAATATATGTGTATATACTATATATGAGAAGTTAACTTACTTGTTGGTAAAAATAAAAAATAGAGATTAAAAAAACTAGTGTTTCAATTTTCTTAAGGATAAGAAGAACTTAAATGAACATATACCAATAATTTAAGTCGACAGGATTTCCTTACAAAATCAATATATTCGTTCAGCTAAATCAAATGAATATCTGCATATGAAAAATCGTTCATATGGACGTGCAAAAGCATAAATACATGCATACAAACTTCCATAGACATACATACATATCAGGCTGCGAGCACTTGCGACCGAAAAAATATTTCGATTTGCTATTGCTGTCGGGAATTTAGAACACATATTTACATACATATATTAATGCATACATATGTACGGAGCCGCGGCCACTCGACTTGACAAAAATTCAAGATTTACCAAATATTGGCAAATAATTCTACGCGAAATATTCCAATATTGACTATTTTCGAATGGTCGAGAAAATTGGCATGGGCGGCTCGTTTTATGAATGAAAGTACTTTGCTCGTAGAAATATGAGCTCGAACTTATCAATGAATTTGTTTTTGTTGTGCTTTTTAATATTTGAAACTGTTCAGCGCCGTCGCGGGTAAATAATCATGGCCGCAACAGCTACGCCTAGAATTTTAATTTTGGAAGCATACACATGTAGAGGCATAAAGTAAGTATGTGTGGTTATATGTATATACGAATATTCGTTGTTTTGCTTAGAATAGAAACATTTACGTACATATGTACATATGTGCATTGTCCCAACATATGTATTCATATATGCATACATACATACATATGTATATGTACGCGAATACCGTTTAGATGAGTTTTTTTGCATATGTTAGGAATATGTTTGCATACGTTTGGCTACTTGCTTTTGAATTTTTTATATGTAGATACATATGAGCTGTGTTTTGAGGCAGGTCAAGATTTTTTTCTGCCCACATGAATATGGATGGTAGATGTTATATCTATTTAGTATATGAATATACATACATATGGATACAAAAATTTAAAAAGGACACATATTGTTGAATAATAACCGTTGATGCAAATGAATGGTTTACAAAGCCAATTTTTTATGTGGATATTTTGAAATTATTTTGATAATGCACTTAATATCAATACAATTTAGTTAATTAGATACTTAAAATTTCACATTCATGCATGCATATATTGTACTTAGAATTAATTTATTCATCTCACAAGAAATAATCCATTTGCGCATGCAAAATGCCTACGGGAAATAAGCATGAAAGAGAAATGTGATTTTTGCATACAAACATACATATGTATATTAGAAATATGTTTGCATACGTTTGTCTATTCCCTACAAGACAGCTGACTATCATATTATATCATCATCCAACTAAACTCATACTATCATCATCCAACTAAACATTTTTGTTCTAGCCATGGGAAAGTTCTGATAGTTTTTCCTTGTCGGTGTGATATTCTATCTCTCTTTTACCAATAGAAATTTCTTATAACTGAAAAATATATCTGCTATGCTCTAAACTACTCATTTTCGTCATCAAAAAGTAATCAGCACAAACTCCTCAATAACTCCTCATTTTCGTTAAAAAGTAATCAGACTGAGGAGTTTCGTTAAATTGTTTTATTTAGAAATTATAAAATTTATATTTGTGTTTTCATTGCGATTCGAACTCGCGACTTTCAATATTTTTTTATTTTCATTAAAAAACTTTTACATACCAACTTGGTGTTTCATCCACGGAGATTCGAACTCCCGAATTTTCAAGTCTTTGCCAAGCATCTACTCATTCGGCTATGGCGACTATACAATAACATGCACCGAACAGGGGCAAATAATACAATATGAAATGAAATATTTGATTTCCCCATTAAAAGATGTCGTATATGCCATTCTGATAATGCGCATGTATTAGATACTAATAAAATACTTGTAAATGTGTTGGGGTTTTTGTCGAAAGTGCTCAGCACTGTCTTGTAGGGTTTGCTTTGAATTCTTTATGTGTAGATGTGAATGAGAGGTGTATGAGCTGGGGTTTGAGGCAAGTCAAGATTTTTTTCTGCCCACATGAATATGGATGGTAGATGTTATATATATTCAACACTTTGTAGTTTATGCATATGTATATAATAATTTAAAAAGTACAACATATTGCTGAATAATAAACCTTGATGTAAATGAATGGTTTACAAAGTTATTTTTTGTGTTATGATTATTTTGATAATAGACCTAAATTCAATACAATTTAGTCAATTAGATACTTAAAATTTCATATTCATGAATGCATACACTTAGAATTATTATTATTATTATTTATTAGAGCAATATGAAATATAACACTAATTGATAGAGCACACTAGCTACTTAGGCCTACGGTGCTATTGCGTTACTTAGAATTAATTTATCCATCTCACAAGAAATAATCCATTTGCGCATGCAAAATGCCGACGGCAAATAAGCATGAAAGAAAAATGTACAAGTCTGCTGTTATTTTCTTTTCGCTAACACCAAATCATGGCATTTTACATTTCAATGCAAACGCTATATTTATTTCTGTTGACTACGCTCCGCTATGTTAACTCTCTTCTGTTAACTTTCTTACCCTCGTTTTGATGTGATTTGACATTTAACCTGCCCATTCGTTCCTGAGCCTTCTCTATGAATTTACGTTCTCTGGTATGAGCATTGGCTGTGATGATTTGTATCATTACACAAAGCTAAATTTTGCGAAACAAAAAGCGAATGGCGTCGGCATATCTGTCAAACTCGGTCCAATTGAGAAGAATCTTGCTACACTCTGATCTGTAGGGAGCAGTGTTGGAGGTTAAATTTGGCCCAATGACAGTTGCGAAAAAAGTGGCGTTTGATTAAAAAAAAAACATTAGCCTGAATTTTTCTTTATGTAAAACCGTCTCAAATAAATTATATGAAGCACTTAACATGCCCCATGTTAGCGTGGATAAGTTCCGCCAAATACATTAGCCAAAAGGGCCTGCGCGAAAAATTTTATAACTTAAAAATCTACTGCATCTTAGTATGTCTGAGAGAGCTATTGTTGCAAACCATCTAAATGAATTTTGTGCAATTCTGGAAGGTAATGCAGCAATTGAGGTGGACATTCCCGAAGAAATGTTAGTGATAATATTTTTATGAAGCTTGCAGGCGCTATATCAAAAATTTGTGGTTTCAATGGAAACACGGGACGCAAGAAAGCAACAGTTTTGAACGATCTTGCTTGATGATGAATGTAAACATTTCCAAACGAAATGTGTCGTCGACGAACTCATGGTTCATGGACCGCGGCGCAACTTCGAATTTGTGCTTCAAACGCAGTAGGCCGAAGCGATGTCGATGTCGAGATCAGCGGTACAGTTGCTACATTAAAAAAATGTGTTGTATGCACCTGCTGTGCAAAGCAACATTATGTCTGTCAGCAAAGCAATAGAGAATGGGCATACATACAGTTACACCTGAGCGAGATTGTGTCGAAATCAAGAACAACAATAATTCCATGGTTTTGAAAGCATTCAATGAGAACGGACTATTCGGTTTTAATCATGACCAGAACAAATGTTTTAGTACAGTTGTGCCAAAGGATGCAAAGAGTAATGAATTTAAGTGGCACAATCGTTATGGACACGTAAACTTTAATTCCTTAAGAGACATGGCAAGAAATCAGTCGGAGTTTGGATTGAAGTTACGTTTAGAGTCCAATAAATATAATATCAATGTGTGCTTATTTATTTTTTAAAAACGGAAGCTTCGTATTCAAAGCAAAACGTTATAATGAGACAGTTGACTGTACCCTACGCTCAGCAGCATAATGGGCTAGCAGAACGTGCAGATAAAACATTGGTCGAAATGGCTAGCGCAAGGGTCGGCAACCTGCGGCTCTTTGGATGGGAAGCTGCGGCTCTTTAGTTCATAGAAAATATTATTCATTTCATTCTATCTCTCAGCCACTTATACTCGCAATCATCCTTCTTCACAATAAAGTGCCATAGCTTTCAAAGGTAAGGTGTTGAAGCGTTTTGCTTTAAGTTTGAATGAAATAAATAAGCAGTCCCAGACAAGTAGCGGGTGACCAGCTAGGGTGTGGAAGGCCGTAGGGATGCACATTATCAAAGCTTTAAATAAGCATCTTGTTCCAATTTTTTCCGTTTGTCGTTTTTCAGGAATTTAAATTGAGGAGTCTCTCCAAGGACTATAAACCTAGGAATATGCAACGACAGCTGGTTTATCATTAGTGGCATGTATCAGGCATGAATGCAGATATGCATGAAAAGTGGCGGCATCAAAGAATGGAGTGGCACTGGGGTATCTTATGGAACGGCACTTGGCAGTGAAGTAGAAGGCAAGAAGGGAAACCACTACTTAACGAACTCCCTAGAAAAATCACAACAAGAATTATGACAGGTAACAACAATGATACACGGCCCTCAGTCTTTGGCATTAAGAGGGTGCTTAAAATTCCCGGAGGTAAAACAAGCAAAAAAATTAAATATCGGTACATGGAATGTAAGAAGTTTATATGAAGCTGGAAAGCCAGTTAATGTAATACAAATAATGAACAGATTAGAAATAGACATTTTAGGAGTTTGTGAAACGTAATGGCATAGCAATGGACAGTGCAACACTGAGAAGATGGAAACGAGACAAACAGCCTTAGTCTTTATGGAAGAGGTACGCTAACTATCAATGGTTTTTTAATACACTGACTGGTGTAGATGTATTAATAATTAAAACCGAAGCTGAGGAGTTTACACTGATTCCCACATATAAATATACCTGTAAGATAAGCTGAGTGGCAGTAAGAAAATAATAATATTATGACACTTTTCCTAGAAGATATTATTATTACTCCCGTTCTAATAGGTGATATGAATGCGCGATTTGGGGAACAACAACAACAACTCCAAAACTTGGTAGGGGGCGGTACTGGTTCGAAATAAGAAATTCAAAGGATAAGATAGAGAATGGTAGAGGTAAGATTTTGCTGTTTTTTGTAAAGATTTCGGATTAGTTGTTTAAATGGTAGAACAAAAGGAGATCTCGACGGAAACTTCACTTTCATCAGTCAAGTGGGAGAATCGACAATAGATTACTTGTATAGTCAACAAAGATGTATTACAACGATTAATTTTAGACTTTGAAGTTGATTTTAAAAGTTGGTAGGACCATTTGCCAATTAAATTGGAGTTGGGTGGAAGAGCCTGCAAAATGTCAAAATTTTACTTATTGCCAAAGTTTAATTGGAATATCCAGAAAATGGGGAAGTATCAAGAAAACTTATATAAGAATATAGGAATCATAAGTAGAGTAAAAGATATTAATATTCAAGATCTCCAAGAAGCAGTAGAACAGTCGTCGAAAAGGTACAAAAGAAATCAAAAAGGTTAGACAAGGATGAGTAGTTTAACAAAGAATGTGAAGAAGCATGAATCTTGTCATTTCAAAGTTTAAGTACACTCAGAGAAAGCTATAATGAAACAAACAAATTGTTATAATATACTTAAAAGCAAATAAATATTTTAAAGAAGTATGTAAAAGGAATAGAGAAGAATGGTATATTAAGTTTGTTAAGAAGGTAAAGGGTGAAGCTTTGGAAATAAGTTCCGCCATATCAACGCTTGAATTTAAGGTTTATTTTGAAAATCTGCTGAGCCCTAATGCTAATGACAAGAAAATTTTTTATGCACATAACTTCCACGCCGACGATCTGCTTGAGGCAGTTTTTTCACCAAACGAAGTTAGATCTGTGCTTAATAAAGGTAAATTAAACAAAGCTCCAGGGATTGATAGAATTCCTTACGAGTTCTTAAAAAAGGCTCCCGATTCTTTCATTACGGCTATGGCAAGTGCTTACACAAATCTTTATGAAAAATACAAAGTACACGAGGCTTTTAGAAACAGCGTAGTTTTTCCTATCTTCAGCGGGTTGGGGGAAAGAATACATCCGCGTTACGGTACGCCTGTCGTAAGAGGCGAATAAAATCCGGCAGGAGAGGCAGGGGTTCGGCTCGAATGCCTCATAGACCCCGAGTACCTCCAGCGGCAGGGCTGTAAAGCTCATCAGGATCGAGACCAGTAAGATCCTGATTACGGTATACTGGAAAATATTATTAGATTAGGAAGTCTACGGGCTGGTGAAATTAGTATTCTATCACCTCCGTACAGGAGGGTGACACCTCACCGAAATGGCTGATAGGCTAATGTTACAATCGCCTCCGTCCCGTTAAAACTCTGGCAAGTCTTCGGGTACGTTCCTTACACGTCACCATTAAGTTGGTGGTGCAGTCTCAGTTGAGAAATCCTGACTAGTTCAGGCCCTGGCTCTGAACTATATTACTTATGAAGCGTAGAGTCAACCCTCGCATGGCCTCCCTGCTCGCATAGATAACCATGGGTCACTTAGGGAAACTGCACTTTCGTGTAAGGATAGCGGCCCGAAGTCGGGACTCAAAAGAATTTAAAAATGAATGCAAATAGAAAACAAACGTCCGAGCAAAAAAACATATGAAGTAATTAGAGATAGTCAAAATGATAATGTGGATCCAAGAGCGGTCTTCAAGAAAAGTAGTTTACTACTAAGGTCTCCGCCGGCAAATCTTCTCGCATTGCAAACAGCTGCGACTCATCGGCGCCCCGCGTGGGGTTACGCTCAAGAAGACGTCCTGTGTACTGGTGGATATCAGAAATCGACGAGCTCAGAAGAACCTGCTTCCGTAATAGAAGAAGGTACACCAGAGCCAGACGAAACAGAGAAGCAGAGGCGGAAGCTGCTGATTTCAGACAATCCCGAAAAGCGCTGAAGCAAGCAATCATCGCCAGTAAGAAGGCAAAGTGGGAGGAACTTCGAAGGAATTTAAATAGCAACCCTTGTGGACTGGACTATATAATTGTAACGAGGCACACCCGTACATCTACACAGTGATGCTATCAGCAAAATAGTGGACAGACTGTTCCCCACGCACCCTATGCTGTGTGGTGACCGAGACCCCCAAGGTGACGAAATGCCTCCAACTTTCACCGAGGAAGAGCTTAAAGCCGCGGCAAGAAGATTCAAAAGATTCATCTGAAGCTCTCAAACTTGTGACTGAAAGCCGACCAGATGTGATGCTCGATGTTTACAATGCATGCATTGCTAAAGGCATCTTGCCTAAGCTGTGGAAAATATAGAAACTGATCTGAACAGTAATGGTAAGGGTGACTCAGCGCCACCGTCAGCTTGGAGTCCGCTTTGCATGCTGGACAGCGTCGGCAAATTGCTTGAGAGCGCAGGTAGATTATCAGCAAGTCAATAAGGTTTCCGACGCGTCAAATCAACCCTTGGCGTAATGGAGGAGGTGGCAAGCAGAGCTCAAGGCAGACGCCACTACCTGAACCGCATCACCGTCCTGGAAACGCTGGATGTACGAAACGCCTTTAACAGCCTAGGGTGGATAGACATTATAAAGGCACTATGAGAAAGGTTTCGAATACCTGCATACCTACTAAGGATTCTCCAGAGCTACCAGAGGGAGCGTGGACTGCTGTACGGCATACCAGATGGTCAGAAAACAAAAGCGATAACGGCTGGTGCAGCTCAAGGAGCTATTTTCGGCCCCGATCTATGGAATCTGAGCTACGATGAGATATTGAGCATAGAAATGCCAGAATATACACACCTAGTGGGATACGCGGACAATATAGCGGCGGTCATACCAGCTCCAGACACTGAGGACGCTAGAAGCAAGCTGAACCAAGTCATGATAACGACCCAATTATGGCTTGAGGACCACGACTTGGAACTCGCCAAACATAAACCCGAAGTCATTCTTATGACACGAGGTCACATGCCACTCTAGGTCATCATGCAAATAGGCGACACGTCCTTAGTGACCCAAAAAGTAGTAAAATGCTAAGGTATTCAACTTGACTGCCGGCTAACTTTCTGGGCCCAGATACGGCATGTGGCTACCAAAGCAGCAAAGGTCAAGGGTATGCTAAATAGATTAATGGCAAACATCGGTGGGCCAACACTGAGTAAAAGAAAGCTAATTATGGCGGCCACAAGCTCAATTCTCCTCAATTCTCTCCAACGTTTTTTAGTTGTGACAGATGGCTCGCAGAAAGAAATGCCCTGAGGGAGCAGGTCGGCGACATCGCACTGAGCAACATAATCAGCAAAATGCTTGAACGCGAGGACAAATGGAACACGGTAAAGAAATACGTCGAGAGCGTACTGCGAACAATTTTTTTTCGCATAATTAGCGAAAGAATAACCTCTTGGACTGAAAGGAACAGTATCTTAAAAGAGTATCAAGCCGGCTTCAGGAAGAATTACTCCACAGTCGGTAATATATTTAATTTAGCGGCTATTGTCCATTTAAAATTAGAAGAAAAGAAGAAAGTTTACGCGTATTTTGTCGACTTCAAAGCAGGATTTGATAGAGTATCAAGAAACGCGTTGATATATAGGGTTATTCAATAGGTGCGCTTCAACTTTTTTCCGATAGGGAGGGCGAACGACGCAACATTTTTTATTTTTCGCTTGTCATTTGTAAACTTCATTAGTATACATTTCATCATGGAACGTTACACACTTGAGCAACGATTGCAAATCGTGCAAATTTTTTATGAAAATAATCGTTCTGTTGCTGCTACTTTAAGAGCATTACGGCCATTTTACGGTCCATTTAACAATCCGTCCCGTTTTGGGGTTATGTGAAGTCATTGGTCTACAGTAACAAGCCGGCGACGGTTTGTGAGCTCAGAGCCAATATTGAACGCGAAATTGCTGGAATTTCGGCCGATTTATGCAAAAGAGTGGTCGAAAATTGGGTTCAACGATTGGACTTCGTAAAACGTGCACGCGGTGGTCATGCAAAAGAAATCGAATTTCATACTTAAATGTATATGTTCAAACTCGATAATAAAAAAAAATTAGTTAAAAAAGTTAAACCGTTTTTGTTTTATTCAAAAAAGTTCAAAAGTTGAAGCGCTCTTACTGAAAAACCCATATAAGCTGCACCATATTGGTCTTGCAGTTTCGTTGCAGTAAAGTTCATAGAGAATATATACAGTGATACAAAGACAGTTGTATGGAATGGCTTAGAAATTTCAGATGCAATCGAATCAAACTTAGGAGTCAAACAGGGATGCTTATTGTCGCCAATACTATTTGCTCTTTACATAAAGGACTAACATGAAAGCTCGTCCTTGATCAAACATAGAAGGGAAAAATATTAGACTTCTAATGTATGCAGATGATATCATTTTGTTAGCGGATCACCCAGGCAAACTACAAGTGATGATTAATAACTGCTTTCAAGGACTCTGTGCAACCCGTGGAATCTTGAAGTCAACCGCTCAAAGTCTCAAATAATGGTGTTCAGAAAAGGTGGGAAACTCAGTAAAGAGGAGAAATGGTATTGCGAGTATAGTAAGGAAGAAATACATACTGTGTCTCGATATACTTACTTAGGCGTGGAAATAACACCTCAGATAAATTAAAAAAAACATGTTGAAAACAGAACAGCTGCAGCAAAAAATGGTATTAATGCTTCGTGGACCTGCCTTTTAAAAAAGAAAGAAATTTCAATTGAAGCTAAATAGAACCTTTTTCTTGCAGTTTGTCGTTCAATACAATCATACGCAGCACAGGTGTGGGGTTTCGGGTGGTTTGAAGAAGTTGATATATAGCAAAAGTATTTTGTAAAGCGAATTCTGAATATACCATAGCATATGCCTACAAAAATACTTTTTTTGGAAAGCGGCATGCAAGAAAATCATTTGTTCACTTTAGAACTGTTCCTTAAGTATATACACAGAATTTTGTTTATATACTCAGAACAAATCTGTCCAAAATTGTTATAAAGAAAGAAGTCTTCTGGATTAGAGATCTAAAGAACTTGTTTAGTAAAAACGATGTTATTTGGCGAGTAGATACTATCAGAAAGCTGGGTAGAAGATGCCAAATTGCTATTAACAAACCACAACCAGGCTAGGATGAATATGTACAATACATACAAAAAGCCTTAAGTTCTAGTAGGATACTACTGTGGGCAAAAAGTAAGGTGAATTTATTTGTCAAACTTCGCGGGATTAAAATTTCGCTCTAGTTATTTTCTTCATGAGTTGGCAGCACTGTTAATAACATCTGGGCCAACTTTCATGTGAATGTCATTATCAGTAATATGTATTGAAATTTCGGCTGCGGAAACGTTTAGCTTGTTGCAGAAGGCATTTTGTGATTCGACCATGTCGCAGAAAAAGGTTTATAGGTGGTACAAAGACTTCAAAGAGGGTCGAGAACGTGTTGATGACTTGGAGCGCTCCGGACGACCATCGACGTCAACAGATGACCAACACGTCAATAAAGTGAAGGAGTTAGTGCTTAAAAATCGTCGTTTGACTGTTAAAGACCTTACTGATATGATCGGAACATCAAAAGGATCTGTGAAAACCATTTTGAAAGACCATTTGGGCCTACGAAAAGTCAAATCTCGTTTGGTACCGAAAACTCTCAATTTCTTGAAAAAAAAGTCGTCACGTTGATGTGTGTGAAACAATGCTTTTAGACTATCAGGACAAGCTCAAATGCATCATTATGGGAGATGAGACTTGGATTTATGCTTTCGACCCTGAAACAACCGATCAATCAAGCGAATATCGTGCTAAAGGCGAGGCCAGACCGAAAAAAGCACGTCAAAGTCGTTCAAAAATAAAGGTCATGATGACAGTTTTTTTCGATTTTCGTGGTGTGGTGCACTATGAATTCCTTCCACCTGGCCAAACTGTTAATAAGGAATATTATTTGAACGTTATGCGTCGTTTACGTGAAGCAATTCGTCTAAAAAGACCAAAATTGTGGGCCAACAACTCTTGGTTTTTGCATCACGATAATGCACCGTCTCACACTGCACTCGTTCTTCGTGACCATTTCGCCAAAAATTCCACGCATATCGTTCCGCAATCACCGTATTCGCCTGATATGGCTGCGTGTGAGTTCTGGCTATTCCCAAAACTCAAGAGACCACTCCGGGGAACGCGTTTCGAGTCGATTGAGGAGATAAAAGCTGAATCGAAGAAGGTGCTGATGGCTATACCGGAAATGAACAATTTGGCATGTTTCGGGGATTGGAATACTTGTTGGCATAAGTGTTTTTCATCGGGAGGGGATTATTTTGAAGGGGATGAAATTGATTTACAAGAATAAATAAAGATTTTTCATTTTACAACCAAATTCACCTTACTTTTGCCCACAGGTAAAAAGTCTGGTTTACTTAAAAAAATATGACATAGAATCAAGCATGTGGATAAGGAGGGCTAGAAGTGACATGGTAATTTTAAATAATAACAAATTTGGCACAGGAAATAAAACTTGCTCAGTGTGTAATTTAGGCGAGCTAGAAAACATAGCACATTTTCTGGCGCGCTGTCCAATATTAAGAGAATACAGAGCAGCCTTTTTCGGAAAATTTACCTTAAATGATTCATAACTCATTGAGATTCTTAATGGGGAAAATGATCATTGGGATAAACTTTTGCGTTTTAATAAATACGCCTCTAGATACAGAGATTACTTAATAAAAGAGTTTAACTGGTTTTAAAAACCGTAAACCGAATAATTGTTTTGTACGAAAAATAAATCGACAGACGGCTCATGCCATTGTCGTTAAATTAATGTAAGTATTTATTTTTTTTCTTAATATTACAATAAGTGAATTTCAAATTTTGTATATTTTACCTTTATTTGCAATAAATACTAAAAAAAAAATACTGAGAAGATGAAAATGAGACAAACAGACACTGCGCAACTAGCCAAGACAGTAATGAATTTCATGGGGGGCTGATCATCAGCTGACAGATGCAGAAATCAAATACTGCAAAAGCCGTATGATGCGTCAGGTTGTTGCATCCGGTCCAGAAGCCAACGCGAAGGGATATGAGAGAAAGGACGGCACCGTAAGGGTGACTGATGTGCGCGTCTCTAGCCAACTCCAAGTGGATCAGGACCGCGGTCAATAAAGTGCCCCTCATGGGGACTACTCACTTCGCAGTCTACAGCGAGGAGAGCGTATCCCTCAGGAAAGCCATCTGCTGGATTCCGGAACCCGATCTGTCTACAACCTGTCTTGTCGTTCCTGCGTGCCCAGAATCCGGGCATCAACACGACGCTTTGGCGAGTAATCTCACACACCAATGGTAGCAACCGGGAAGGAAAGGAAGGGGTTTCTCTTGTAGTCAGAATGGATGGGACCAGTGTTGATGTCATGAGCTCTCGGTACGGGAACCGTCTGAGTTCCTTCTTTGGGACTGTCACTTTCCTTTGGGACTGTGGTTCCTGTAGTTCCCGTCCCTTGACGATGACACAGATTAACTTGCACCATTCTGTAGTTGCTACTGCACTTCTAAGTAGACGGCTTGTCTAGCTGCATACATCACCCCACACAACAACAGTACAAGACTCCTGGGTCTGTAGACCTAGCACCGGTCCTATAAAGGGTTTTCCAATAACAGGTTTTACTTCGAATAGCCCTCTATTTCGGTAGATGTCACTTTTGAAGCTGTAGTTTTTTAATATTTGACAAGTAGAAACTACGCCATTAATAAAAATGGAACGATACACTCTTAAACAATGTATTGAAATTATTAAAATTCATTATAAAAATGGTGAAAATTTGGCAGAAACGGTTCGTAAACCTCGATCATTTTTGGGTCTTCGTGAAACACCTTGTCGGGCCGCAATACAGAAAGTGGTGTAAAAATTCGGGCTGTTGGGACAAGTTAGTGATGCGAAGAGTAAATCCCGTGCACGTCGTTTAAGAACAGCCGAAAATATTGCTGTTGTAGCCGAAACTGTTGAAGAAGATCTGGGGCTAAGAAAATCCAAGAGATATCGTTAAAAAGCCTCTCTATCCTGAACGTGTCACTATTGGGAGCGGGTCAATGGTCCGGCGGAGTCATTGGACCTTAATTTTTCGAAAATGAAGCTGAAGCAACAGCTATCGAGAGATGATTAACGATGTTTTATGGCCGGAATTGGGTGGTATTGATCTGGACAACGTTTATTTTCAACAAGACGGTGCTACGTGCCACACAAGCAACGAAACGTTGAAGCGGATGGCAGAGGTTTGTGATTGCATCTGTTTACTTTCCTTACGATGCCCTTGAAGCGCCTCCACCTGGCGCAATCTGGGCCTTGTTCCATACTGCGATGCTTATGCCCAGCATACAATCTGGGGCAGCATCAAATTCAATGAGTTCATCGCTTCCTTTTGCCTAAATATACACAACAAGGGCAGACAGTCTTCGTTTGTAACTGCTAGAAGGCAGGAGGTGATTAATCTCACCTTATAAAATTTAAAACTTGGGTGGTCAGTCAAGAACTGTAGAGTCCTTGCCGAAGATTCGTGCTCGGGCAATTGTCGTCTAGAAACCCCAGAAAAACAGACTGGCAGAAGTTTGGGGGGGGCGGTGCAGGGCTTTGACGTGATGCCACCAAGTATGCGGAAAGACCAGGATATTGAGGTGGCTGTTGAGAAACTCCACGCTGCCTTAATTGAATGTTTTGGGACAGCCTGTCCAATTCGAGCTCTCCTTGATCGGACTCCCGTTCCGGGGCTGTACCGAGAACCCCAATCATTGGGGCATGAGTCGAGAAAACTTCTAAACTGGGCCTTCAAGACTAGTATTGCTGAGGAGGACTGGGAGATGAGCCGTAATGATCAGAAGATGTAGAAGAAGCTAATTCGGGAGTCGAAAAGGGCTTATTTCAGGGAATTCTGTGGCGGAATTGAATCTCTAAGTGACAAGACGAAATTGGTTAAGATCCTAAAAAGGAATCTAACCGTAAAGCTGGGGTCACTTAGGTGATCTGATGGACAAACTTTCCAGATAATCAGATAAGCATTGGCCGGCAACAGCTCTTACTGAAAGAGGCTGTTGGCAGAGCTGATACACGTTGTCCCCGTGACCTGTACGTTGCAGATCTGTGGTGAATGAAGCTGCCATTCAATTTGCCATCGAATCTGTTGGTAGCTATAAGTTCCCCGGACCAGATGGCAATTATCCTGTCATGCTGAAGGAAGGCATAGAGTCCGTGACTTCTTCCCTGCACGCCGCCTTACCATCCATTGTCATATCGTCCACTGTGTATGCAAGATACACTCGGCAAAATACTAGAACGCATCATATGTAACAGAATGCAAGAGTTTCTTGAGAAACCAACAGCTGTAATGAGTATTGCCTGACACGCCACTAGCGGCAGAAAATGGAAAGGTGGCACGAAGAAATACTGCGCTGTTGTTACCTTAGACATAAAAAATGCGTTCAACTCCGCGATTTGGCCTCAGATTATGAGTGCACTGAGAGGTTTCGCGGTGCCGACATACCTGCAAACAGTCATATGAAGCTACTTTGAAAACAGGCTCTTGCTTTGTGATACTGATAACGGAACAGGCACATATAAAGTAACTGCGGTGTTCCACAAGGTGCTCGTCCCAACACTTTGGAATGCTATGGGTATCCTCAAGCTTGACCTTGAAGATGCCACCCTCATTGGGTACGCGGGCGACATTGCGTTGCACACTGGGCCAGAAGACCCGAGTGAGTGGCCAAAACTCTTTTTTCTTAGGAAAAGGCCATAAAACCGATTAAACCCACGTTTATTATAGTTTTTTAACTCTATGAATGCGAATCTGAAGTCAAAATTAAAAAATTCAAAATGGCGGATCCAAAATGGCGGACATGAATTTTAAAAAATCCGTATTTTTGCTTCAAACTCAGAATCTAGGGGTTTAGAACAATGCACATTACGAATACAATGTCAACTTTGAGAAATTCAAAATGGCGGATCCAAAATGGCGGACATAAAAATTAAAAAATCAGTATTTTTGTTTCAAACTTAGAATCTAGGGGTTTAGAACAAAGAAAATACGTCTAGAATTAGCTGTACTCATACACCCAAGATACACCGCGAGGAGGATTCTAGTACGATTTAGTATCCCAATTTTTTTTTTGTAATTTTTGTAATTTTTAATTTTTTTTTGTAAATAATTTTTGTAATTTTTAATTTTTTTTTGTTGTAATTTTTGTAATTTTTAATTTTTTTTAATTTGACGTAATTTTTGAATCTGCATTTAAGCTCAATTTATTCAGAATCAGAAGTTTCTTCTTCTGATAGTTCAAGTTCATCTAGAAGTTTGTGAACGTCATTAGACGCAATCATTTCATGATCGCGTTCGGCCTCTGTTTCATCTTCCGATTCATATTCGTCTTCATTTGCACTGGCACTGCTATGATCATTTTCCATATTTTGAGTATCTAACAAAAGTAACTGTTTAACTTCTGCTGAAAGTGGTAAACGTCTTCTGTTATTAGCTCTAGACAACCTGTTCATACTAGACAGTAATGGATCAGAAGTATCTAGGAATCGATTAAAGAGATCCTCTAAGTTTGTTTTCCTATCACATTGTCTACTGTGCCTGAGTCTGAAGTTTCTGTAATCTTTGTTTCTCGATTCAGATGCCTTTTCTCCACATACACCAACTGGTAAAGTACAATGTCTTATTATTTCTCCAGCATGAATCAAGATTTTATGAAGAGTTGCTGGCATTGGATACCAAGGATACAAGGTAACATACAAGCTTGCAGTGGTTAAGCAGAATTCTTCAAATTTTTCTATGTTGATTGGTGGCTGACAAGAAAGGCAAACTAAAATAATTTTCAAATTATTTACGAACTGGCAATCAATCTTTAAGCATTCAGCAAAAATCTCTGCATTTTGAAATGCCTTACGTGCGGAATTTCCGTCGTTAGTTGTACCAGAACCACCTGCTTTTGGTATATCAACTAATAGTCCCAACTTTTCACGTAGAATTTTTTGAATTTCAGCTTTCCGATCTGCAACAAGTTTTTATCCTGAGGCGTACTTACCCTCCATTTCTTAATATTAATTCTGTAAGCTATATGCAAACAACATTTATAAAATCGAATCCACGCATGTAATGGGCTAATACCATATTGAAGTGCATTTTTATCTGGAAGGAATACGCTTGTTTTTTTACTAATATTTTTTAGATCATTGAATTGTTTTGGAGTTGCCTTACAGATTGGACAGCATTGTTCCTGTTAAAATATTCAAAATCTTCCCATCAACTAAAGTCAAATGTAAAGAGAAGTGAACAGTAATTTTGTGACTCATATTAATAATGTTTAAGACCTGCAGGCTGTTAATCTGGCCATCCATTTCAGTTTTTTGGGACAAAACAATGTCTGCTGATTCTTTAACAAATTCTAATTTAATAGGTCGACAAAAAAGTGGAGATTGTGAATCATGATTGTACCAAACAATGTGTCCATTTTTAGATGTTAATTGTAAAGGGATGAGAGTAGTAGCAAAGATTCTTTCATCGTCAAAATTGTCGACTTCTGAGCTATTTTCAAAAGATTGCTTGTATCTAGAGTGTCCTGTACTTCCGTCAAAGCCCCAAGAGCAAGTTAAGATTCGCTCTCGCTCAAAATATGACATCGCGAAATGACTTCGTAGTACTGCAAATAGTCGCTCCGCAGTTTTCGTGTACAAAATAAAAACGGGGGTGGGGGCGCACATTGACCGAACGATCTGCTGAGAGTCTCTCACTCTCTGAGGTACTGGACAGTTCAGGATCTTTCTGGACAAAGTTCAATCTCTGTTTTTGGTCTACTGCGCATTTTATTTTAGTGACTATGAGCTCCTGTGTAAAACTACGACGCAATTATTTTTCTACTATGACTCTGACTGTTGCGCAGTTAGAGTCATAGCTTGGAGTCCTAGTTTGACTTGTGCGCTATCAGCTCTACTCTGTAGCTGACAATGTTTAACTACATAGTTAGAGCAGAGCATTATTTGGGGTCCTACTGCTGCTCTGAAGTAGTAAATGCAAGCACTGAATTAAACTCGATTTTCCCTCGGTAGTTTTGGCTCAAACATTAATGGGTCAGAATTATTTGAGATTTCTCTCACACTAATATCGATATTTCAGACATGTTTATGAAAAGGCGCAAAAAGGCGCATATATACCTTATTTAATACTTCTTTACGAACAATTTGGCATAAAATTTAACTCATTTTATAGGGGAACTTCGGGGAACTTTGTTTTCAAAGTAAGTCATGTATGAATAAAACACAGATTTTGTTGATTAAATGTTAAAAAAAAAAAACTTATTCAACATAAATACACATGGTTTCAATTATAAATTATTTTTTGATATCCATAAAGAAAAGTTATGGACGATAATAACATCTTGAGTAGTATTTTTCACAACAACTTATTGATAAACATTGTTTGAAAGTGTTAAAAATCGAACTAAAACTTTGACTTTGAACTGTTACATAAAAAAAACTAATTGATAAAAACTAATGAAACTTCATAATTTGGTGTAAAAAATTACTCAAAATAAGATGATGTTATAAATTTCCTGTTTAAATTAAGTCGAAAATTTTTATTTTTGGCCACTCACTCGGGTCTTCTGGCCCAGTGTGCGTTGGTGGTAGTGGGAAAGCTTCTGGACGGGCCGCAAGCGTTATGCAACGATGCAATTGTTAGAATTTGAAAATGGCTTGGAAATGTCAAGTTAGATCTTGCAGCTCAAAAAACTGAAGACGTGTTACTGACAACACAACGGGCACGCGAAGAGTTAGTGATAACGGTAGCTGACCATGACATAAGTTCGCAGCCATATATCAAATATCTGGGGGTACTCATTAACTCGAAAATGACTTTTAAGCATCATTTACAGTCAGTCAGTAAAAAAGCCATAAGAATAAATAACGCCTTATCTAGACTAATGTGTAATAATGGCAGCCCTCGCGCAAGTATAAGGAAACTCCTGTTAACAGTCACGAGCTCAGTGATTCGGTACGCAGCACCTATCTGCGCAAACACGAAGCCATCGTACATCAAACACGTACGAGCCTCTGAGAAAGGTAGGTGGACCTTTGAACTGATTCCAAACATTCCGAGGTTGATTGAGCAAAACACTGAGAAATTGATTTTTGCATCACACTTGCTTACTGGACATGGTTGTTTCAAAGCATACCTACACAGGTTCCATCTTGAGAACGACCCGTACTGCCCGCAGTGCCCCGAAGAACAAACAATGGCGAGGCATATCTTGTTCCAATGCCCGAGGTTCATTAATGAGCGAAATATGCGTGAGAGAGCGTTTGGTGAAAACATAAGTGAAACAAATCTTATCCCACATATGTGCGAAAACGAAGAAATCTGGAAAACTACATGCGTAGTGACCACAAATATCATGTAAAGCCTTCAACACGCGGAATATGCACGTATGACCCTAGAAAGAGCTCCTTAACACAATGTACTGAACAGATTGAGAATAACAGACGACTGAGTAATAATATACTCACAACGACCGCCTGACGTACTACTTAACAGTGAAGTTCCAGGAGGTCATACCGTAGGACATGAGGGGGTTTAGTTGTGTTTAAGTCCCACACCACGGCTTCGGCCGTAGGCTTTTGATGCTCCCTTCACCCACACAAAAAAAAAACAAAAAATAGAGCTACCAGAGGGAGCGTGAACTGCTGTACGAAACTCCAGATGGTCAGAAAACAAAAGCAGATCTATTCTTGGCCCCGATCTCCAGAATGAGCGAGGACGAGTTATTGAGCATAGAAATGTCAGAAGATACATATCTAGTTGAATACAAGGGCGATATACCGGCGGTCATACCAGCTCGGGACACTGAGGACGTTAGAAGGAAGCTTAACTAAATTATGATGAGGACGCAAATAAGGCTTGAGAACCACGGCCTGGTCCACTCTAAATAGGCGATAGATCCTTAGTGACTCAAAAAGTAGTAGACTTATTTTCTGGGCCCAGATACGGCATGCGGCTACCAAAGCAGTAAAGGTCACGGGAATACTAAGTAGAGTTATGGCGGTGGGCCAACACAGATCAAAAGAAAGCTAATTATGGCGACCACAAACCCAATTCTCACAGCCAAGCGCAAGGCACTGGAGTCTGCGCAACAAGCAATGACACTTAGAGTTGCCTCAGCCTACCGCACTGTTTCAGGCGCTGCAGTCTTTGTAATCAGCGGGCAGATATCCGTCGACATAATGGTCCGGGAATAAATGGTTGCATGAGACTCCTAGAAGAAACACGTTATCACTAGTTTATCAGAACTGTGCTGCCAAAGCATTCTGCAGTGACAAAGCCGATAGGAACCGAGTGACAGATGGACGGCAAAACTTATTCCATCAATTGTCAAATGGGTCCACAGGAACTTCGAGGAAAAGAACTACTCCTTAACTCAGTTCCTTCTGGAGATACCTATATCGCATGGGCAAGGTTAACGATTCCAAGTGCATATACTGCGAAGCGCTAAGCAATGACGCTGAGCACACGGTCTTTATTTGTGACAGAGGGCTCGCGGAAAGAACAACATGATCAGCAAAATGCTCGAGCTCGACGACAGCTGAAACACGGTAAATACATCGAGAACGTACTACGATAAAAGCAGATTGTCCTCTACACAGTGCAACAAAGCGAGGCCGCACAGGTAGAGGCACAAGAAGACGGGGCCCTCAAACTAAAACTCCATGACGGTGCTACTATCGTAGTCTAGGCGGATGATATTGCACTTGTATTTACGGGTAGATACATAGACCAACTGGAATCCAAAAGAAATGACGCAGCCACAAGTGTGAGACTAGGGTTGGAAAAGACCGGATTAGAATTGGCATCCCAAAAAACCGAGGCGGTACATATCAGTGCGCGGAGAAAAAAGAAACAAATAAAACTAGGTATCGACACCCATGAAATAAAGGAGTCCATTAAGTATCTTGGCGTGATAATAGACAAACGGCTTAGCTACAAGCAGCACTTATCTGCGGTAAGCGCAAAAGCTGATGTTATCAAGGGAGCGCTAACACGAATGCTGCCATATACTGGCGGACCTCAAGATAACAGAAGACGTCGCATATTTAAAAATATTTTTAAAAGTGATTCACAATCATTTTTTTTTAAGTGCGAGCAGGTTATGTGACGTACACAATTTGGTTTCAAACAAACAATGGGAACACGCGAAGCTCTGTTCAGTCTATAAGTCCTCATCCAAAATTGTAAGGACGTTCAAAAAGATACATATACATATATGCTTCATTGACCATGAAAAAGCTTTTGGCAATGTGTAACATACAAAATTGATTGAAATTGTACGGAAAATAGACCTTGACGGAAAAGAAATAAGACGTATTGCTAATTTTATTGGGGTCAACACCCATTTTTAATTTCCTTTAAAAACTGGGAAATGTTCTGACCGACGATGTCAAAATTAAAAAAGAAGTCCCGAATGCATTCTACCGCCAATGCTCTCCAACATATTATCGGAATATAAAGTTTTTCCAATAAGAGGTGTTACCATGTTTTGATGTTCAAAGAAAAATGCTATTTTTTAATATAATTGATTGGATGTTTATTTCATTATAAAGAGGAAAGTATGCCGTTAATAGTGGGAAATACCATCAGGAAAATGACCAACACGACCACGATTACGGGACAATATCCTTTTCATGTAATTTTCCATAACCGAATTTCGAAATGGCTGCCGTATGTCCTCGATAGGCTCACGAATTCCATCTTTAAGGTCTTGAGTCGACCCTCGGTGGCCGTAAAAGATCAATGGTTTTGTTGCTTGTGTGGCACGTATCGCCATCTTGTTGAAAATAAACGTTGTCCAGATCAATAACATCCAATTTCGGCCATAAAAAATCGTTAATCATCTCTCGATAGCGCAATCAATTTACCGTAACTGGATTTTCAACAATAACTCTTGGATTCTCTGACAATTTGGCTTGTTGACGAATTCACCGAGGTGGAAATGGGCCTTATCACTCAAGATGATTTTTCGATGAAATTCCGGATCATTTTCATGCATTTCAACGACCCAATCAGCAAAGATACGACGTTGTTGATGATCGGCTGGCTTGAGTTTTTGTGTTAACTGGACTTTATAAGCCTTAAAACCTAAATCTTTATGCAAAATACGGTGTAATGACGTTTGTGGAATGCCTAATTCGAAAGAACGACGAGGAATGAACAAACCTGGGTTTTCTTCAACACTTTAGGCTACAACAGCAATATTTCCTGCTATTCCTGAGGGACGTGCACTGGTTTTATTCTTCACATCACTAGCTTGTCCCAAAACTCGAATTTTTTCAAAAATTTCTGTATTGCGGTTCGATAAGGTGCTTCACGATGACTCAAAAATGTTCGTGTTTTACGAACCGTCTCTGCCATTTTTATAATGAATTTTAATAATTTCAGTGCATTGTTTAAGCGTGTATCATCCCATTTTATTAATGGAGTAGTTTCTACTTGTCAAATATTAAAAAATGACAGCTTCAAAAGTGACATATACAGTAATAGCGGGCTATTCAAAATAACACCTGTTATTGGAAAACCCTTTATACTTGAGGATGATGTAACTTCAAAAATATGAGGATCAAAGTAAATGGAGAATTCATAAACAATATAAAATTATCTGATGATACCACTATACTGGCTGATAACAAGCTTTCAGTGAAATAGGTCTCCAGTATGGGCACTTGGCCACATAGTTTGCTCCAAAAACAATCACCAACTGAATACAGACATTTGCATATATGGTAGCTCAATTCAAAGAGTGCCATGTTTCAAATACTTTGTCCTTTGTGATACCATTTCGAAGGAAGTAAGGAGAGAACCCATGGGAGGCAAGGAGAGGGCGGGGAGAGGTAGGGGTAGAATGGTTAGCAGGATGCGTTCAGAGTATATGGATTATAAACGATGACTGTGCTGCGTTTGCGTCATAGTACTTATGAAATTCATCAGATTCTTAATGTCAACGCCAGCTATATTTTAATTGGCGCGATAACCGCTTGGCCGAGTTTAACAAAGTGTGCCAATCATTTCTTTCTAGTGCTAATTATTGCCAGTTCGACACACCAAGTGAAGCCAAGTCCTTCTCCACCTGATTTTTCCAACGCAGAGGAGGCCGTCCTCTTCCTCTGCTACCCCCAGCTGGTACCGTATCGAATACTTTCAAAGCCGGAGGGTTTGTATTCATTCGGACGACTTGACCCAGCCAACGTAGCCGCTGGATCTTTATTCGTCCTCTTTTGTCTGCACATGGTGGTGGATTAATTGGTCCACCCGTGAAAGCGGTTCAGATTGCTCGTGATGCTTCAGAATTAGTTTTTGCAATGGAATGTTGTTTTCGATGTTAAGAATGTACTTCTCGGTTAATTTTGATTTCTTCTTAAGCTTCAACCTGATAGCCAAAATTGCAATATGATTAGAATGGTACCTGATATTCCGAAATTTGCCAAAGATGCTGTTAGACCTATGCTTTTCAAGTAAAGTTCCTTCATCACTTCAAGGCTTAATATTTCTTATTCCGCGGTTTTTATAGCGCTTGATTTATAGGAAGATGCTTGCTGTCTGAAATTTCGAAGGATAAATGTGTTTGGTTGTCTATTGTAATTGTAGAATTGTGGTATTGTAAAACAAATGAGCCGGATAGATTGACATCTTCCTGGTCTATGTGAACTATTCCTTCGTATTGGTTGAGAAGTATGACATCGGCGAAAATTTCTTCAACTCTTGAAATGTGCTGGTTGTATTAAAATGCAAGTAGGTGGCTGGCTTTTGAGTAAATGCGAAATACAAGAGGAGTTACTGATGTCAACAATATTCTTCTTTGTAAAAATTTTAATTAAATTATGCTTTACACAATTATTTTTCATGCCGAAAGTTTTATCTTGACATACTAAAACTCTCTCAAAATTTAATTTAAATTTTTTATTTCCCATTTTAAGTGCTCTAATTGATAGAGATTCACATACATTTTCATCAGTCATTGGGATATCAATTAGATATAAAATAATTGAGTTATTTGAAGCTATTTTCGCATTTGCAGATTCTTCAACATTACTATAGAGAATTTCATTTTATTGAAACATTTCTTTTATTATTTTCATTTCAATATTAAAAAAAATATATGAGTTTACTTTGCCAACTTTGGCACAATGAATTGAATGCATGAATAATTGGCGCGTACACCCTTTTTGGGTGTTTGGCCGAGCTCCTCTTCTTATTTGTGGTGTGCGTCTTGATGTTGTTCCACAAATGGAGGGACCTACAATTTCAAGCCGGCTCCGAACGGCAGATATATTTTATGAGGAACTTTTTCATGGCAGAAATACACTCGGAGGTTTGCCATTGCCTGCCGTGGGGCGACCGTTATTAGAAAAAACTTTTCCTGCATTTTGGTCTTTCACCGAGATTCGAACCAACGTTCTCTCTCTGAATTCCGAATGGTAGTCACCAACCCATTCGGCCACGGCAGCCTCCAATTAATTGCATAATATATATTAACAATTTCTTCTTTCATTAATTCTGATTGGTATCTTATACTTACAGCAACATCATGTAGAATGCTATCATGATTTTTCAATAGTGCAAATATTTTGTTTGATATCTCTGTAATATTATTAGTTCTTTCATTCATGAACTTATTTATAATTACTTGTCTGCCATTATTTTCAAGGACATTATCAATATGATTTTCTAATATTTTAAGCCCTGCATGGTCCGGACTTCCTGCCGGCCATTATCAAGCAGATCCCAGAACATTAAATGATCCTTTAATAACCTTTGGTTTTAATCTATTTAAGAAATTTTGTATTTGTGTTACTACGTTATTTAGGAAGGAGAGTAGGGAATTGGTAGCAATAATTTCATGTCTTATGCTATTGTTAAGATTGTGCAATGTCCTTTGGTATTCATTTATGTCAATTGTATGAATAATCCTATAAGTTCGCGATTGAAGTTTTGTCCATCCTATATTTAAAGTCGCTAATTGTGAGCTAGTATAGTCAAATATCCTAAATTCGCTACTGAGTAGTGGTAGAAGTAGTCTAAAAAGAAAAATATTAAATTCTTTATTGTATGTTTTAATGTAGCTTTTGTGTACTGTTCGTCCTTTTTCAGTAATAACTATACTTGATTTGTTTTCTCTTATTAATTCCTTTTTATATGTAGCAGTGAATTTTGAACCTAATCTTTTATTTATTATTACGTAAATATCATCGCCTGGTGAATATGTTTCCAAAGAAGTTTTTTTTTTGTTATGCACTTCTAAATCTTTTTCCTGTTTTATCTTAATTGCCTCTATGTTTTCTTTTCCTGAATTCTCATATTGCTCTGGGTTTGTAGAAACTCTTCTTCCGAAGAATGGTGTAATTCTATTCATATACAGATCTATCTAAAAGTTCTGAAAAGGATCTATGTATTTTTTCAGTTTTCAGACACCGCATAATTTCAGTAAGGGTTGAGTGAAATCGTTCAACCTATCCATTGACTGTACTTGTATAATGAGGTGTTTTGTAAATTTGTATTTGTAACTGATCTTGCGGCCGCCGTAGCCGAATGGTTGGTGCGTGACTAGGTTGGTTCGAATCTCGGTGAAACGCCAAAATTAAGAAAAACATTTTTCTAATAGCGGTCGCCCCTCGGCAGGCAATGGCAAAACTCCGAGTGTACTTCTGCCATGAAAAAGCTACTCCTAAAAAATATCTGCCGTTCGGAATCGGCTTAAAACTGTAGGTCCCTTCATTTGTGGAACAACATCAAGACGCACACCACAAATAAGAGGAGGAGCTCGGCCAAACACCCGAAACGGGTGTACGCGCCGATTATGTGTGTATGTATGTAGGTATAGCCGCAAATTCTTTATCTCGATGTCTGAGATCTCATTAATTTTCTGTAAGAAAGGCTTACCGAAAGAGCGAAGTCGTGCCCTAGCTAGCCCTGGATATTCTCATAAGTAATGACAGTTTGACAGCTTCTGAAGATGGGAGTGAAAGGGACGTTGAATCTGGCTGCATGATCCCCGACATTCCAATGACCTGTAAGGGTTGCAGTGCATGAAATGTTTAGTCGAGAACATCCTAACAGGTGATTCGCCCTTTGGGTTTTGTACGACGGCCATGTGTTTTTTGTTGTAGTATGTGATAGTGTGAAGCAAAGGATGTTTCTATTGTGTTGAGTTGGGTGGCGTCTGCCACCGCCTCTGCTATCTCATTACCCCTTATGTTCCTATGACCGGGAGCTCATATCAGAATAGTTTCAAGCCAATGACTGAGCAATTCTATTTCCCCTCTTCACTGTTAGACTAATTTGGATGAAATGAAGTTGGAGTCTAAGGCCTTGATAGCTGCTTGAATGTCTGAAAATATAATTACTCTTGCACCAACATCCTTGTAGAGTTTTAGTGATTTACATACTTCTCTGATCGTTCATCTTAGAACCATCAGTGTAGATTTCAATATCGTATCTACCAATCACTTTCCCTTTTTTTCCATTCGGCTCTCGGTGGAAAACGTACCGTAAAGTCTTCTTGCTGTGACCATACAATCGTGCTGTCTAGCTTTCTATATCTGTGAGTCTCACCGCGCTGCATGTAGCGATTATTTTTATGTATAGGCCTAATGGTAATAGATTTGTTAGCATGTTAAGCGCTTCAGTAGGATTGGTGCTAAGCGCTTCTGTAGTTAAGATACACGCTTTTCTTTGTATCTTGTTCAGCTTGGCTTGGTTGTATTTCTTTTCCATAGCGGGCCAACAGACTAGTGCCGCATATGTTAGTATTGGCCTTACAATGGTTGTGTAGGACCAGTTGTATAGTTATGGTTGGAGACCCCATTTTTTAACACGTTTAAAGTGCTATATTCGCTTTCTTTACCCTGTACTCTACGTTAGACCCCCAGCTGAGTTTGGGATCTAAGATAACAATTAGGTATTTGCCTGTTGGGTTAGCATAAGGCTAACGCCGTTTAATTTTAATTAAAGTTGGGTATCTTGGTTCTCTTAGTGAATAACATCAGTTCAGATTTTCTCATGGTTAACTTAAACTATTGCTGATAATCCCAGAGCCCCTTCCATAATCGCACTGATTAATGCTGGAAACATTCCTGAAACCATAATCACTATGTCATCCGCGTTGACATTGGTAAGGATATTGTTGACAACTAATAAAAACACCGGTAAAACGGTGTTGCTGTCTACCTCACCGATGATTACTTTAGTTATAAGATACAGTTAGTTCACTCTATCCTATGCCTGTTTCTAACATATTAAGAGCCTCAATTATGTATCTTGCGCTAACATTGTTTAAAGCCGTCTGTATGCTCCTCTCAATCGTACTTACGATCTCAAGAAGAGCTGTGTCTGTAGATTTTCCTTTGAGATGGGCATGATGGGATGATGAGGTTGTTGTGTTTGTAATCTTCTCTCTGAGATATACATCCAACAATCGCTCGAGAGTTTTTAGAATAAAGGAAGATAAACTGATGGGTCTGCAATCTTTCGCTGTATCATGACCGCGTCTACCCGCTTTGTTGATAAAAATAGCCTTTTGGACTATGCCTTAGCATAAAGCTTTTTTTTTGACAAATACCCTCAGCCACGGAATCGTCGTTCCTCGAGTGTTCCACAGCATGGAATGGAATTTGGATAAAAGCTTAAGTCTTGCCATGTCTTTGGTTGATTCGATGGAAGTACAAAATTCTGCCCAAGCTTTTTTGGTTTCTTGTATTCTTTGTATGGTTTCAAGTACTTGTGTGTGTAGCAGATGTTGAAGATTTCTCTTGTCATTTTTCCGAGTTGACTTAAATCTTCATTCCACCAGGTGGGATAAGTTTTTTAGCCATATGTGACAGAATATGAAGCTTGAAGTTGTTTCGTCAACGAAGCTTCGAAAGTTCCTACTTTCTCCCCTCTAAGTTTTTACTTGACCTTATGGTTTTATTTATGTATGTGTTGAAGTTTGGACTGGGTTATTCTACGGAATATGTGGGACGGTTTTTATATGGGGTCGGTTTCTCGAGCTTGAAATTCATATCGAAGAAAATCCAAGTATGCTCCGAAAAAGATACCCTCCAGTTTGTGACTATTAAGGAGTTATTATTCTAAGATCCTCATACCGTGGTCCCTACATTACATATGTCGAAATTGGTATTTGATGAGAATTCACAAACGGACTCACCTCTTTCATTCGTAAGCTCCCTGATTAAAACATCCAAGTTCTCTGTAGCACATTTCGAGTGATGCAGATTAACCTGTATGGCTTTAGGCATCAGGCTGTTCGTCGTCTTCAGCTAGGTAGAGCTTTTTTAGCTTTTCTGGGTGTATGTTGTTGTCGACCTCATCTAGATCGTCTTCATTGTTATTGCTGTCTGCTTTGAATATTTTCAGTTTAGCCTTTCTCAGACCAAACCGCATTTTGTTATCAGATTTTCTGAGTACTGCTAAACACTCATCATTAATCTGTAAAACGAATGACATGCTGTTTTGTTGCGGTATTTCTGCCTTCGCGGTTGCCCAGTCGTCCATCGGCAGCGCAGGTTTGTGCAACTTAAGTTTATTTAGCACATCTGCACCGTTTAAGTCTAGCAGCCAAATGTGAGCACGAGGAGGACAAGTTATGTCGCTTGCCGGAATGAGCTTAAGCTTTAAGCCTTCCAGTGAGCTGCTGATCTCAGCAATGCACTTCTCTAAGACAACCCGTGATCAGTCGTCGTCGCACTTGATTACCCTACACCCTCGAAGGACTCCTGCCAAATCGAAGGAAGGGAGAGCACCGCCCTGCACTCCAACTACATGCTTGTCTAGCCCGAGCTTGGGCAGTTTGGCCTCCACCTGTCTCTACTTCGGCCGCTGTTAGTGTTATTATCGATCAGTGCATAGATCGATCACGTCCTATTGCGTCCTATAGCGTGACCTATTTTATTTCGTCGCATCGCTTTTTTTCTTGTTGTACGTTTTAGGTTTTTTGGATATGAAGTCTTCATACTCCTTGACCACCTTTTGGTATTTTATTTTGACAGTCGCCTCCCGCGCGTTAGTCGCTCCAGGAATTCATTCTTAGCAATCTTGCTTGACTTGGGTTTTTTTGCGGCCTGGCTCTCTCTCTGAGTGCCGTCTACCGCGTTTTGTGATGTTGGTGGGTGAATTCTTTGTGGTTGTTACTTGTTTGGCCAGCAGGTGATCCTCCTCGGAGGAGGGTATTGTGTCGCAGCACGGCACGAAGTTATTGGTTTTTTCTTTTATAGTTGACATCACTGGTTTTTGCGGTTGCTTCGCCTGACTGCGTGACGCTCCACAACCTACGAGTGCAAAGGAGAAGTAATGGGTGCCCCTTGCCGCGGTAAGGCCACAGTTACTCTCGAAGGAGCCAGGTATTCGAGAGGGAAGCTCTGTTCGCGATGCACATGCTTAAAGTCTCTGCACCCATCAGTCCCCTGCACGATTCCAAGCACGCCACTCGCGCCGTTTCGCGAATGGGTGGTCAACCAATCCCTATATGGGGCTTTCCTCTTAGTTCATGGTGGGTTAAATTCGTAAAGAGAATTTAAGCTCCATTTAAGCCCCATCCCCGCTGCAAGGATACCAACAATGAAATATTTTTTTGTACTAGCACCACCGCACTTGAGAAGGCGCAGTCCTGTATTCGATTACTGTTGAAATGTATCAATGCCTTTAAAACTCTATGTATGCCTAAATATTTGTGTAAATATTCACGTCAGTATATGTGCAGTTTTCGAAGAAATGACGTGACCCGCCAAACAAAGTATAACCCCAATTCCAATCATTGTTGTATGATTAATAGTGTAGTTGATGAGTATACATGTTAACACGAAACAAATTCAAAATACACAAAAATAAATATCGTGTCCCACGCTTTTTGCTGACACAACGTCGGCAAGCACAAATTCCTTAGAATCACATTGCATTCGCATCCGTAGGTAATGCACTCGCGCTTGCCCTTGAAACGGTAGCAGAGGTAACGACTTCGCGCTAATAAAACTTTAGCTTTAGTTTTAGTTTTAAGAAAATAAAATTGTCACTTCGTTTTAGACAGTCAAATAATTAAGAAGCATAGCTTTCTAAACAAAATTTATATTTTTTTTACTTTAAAAACTTTCGGAGTTTTAACTCGCGGCCGTGACAGGACGGAGCAGCGTGAATTATGTATTAAAAGGTTATATCTCTTGAGAGACAAATAACCACAGAGAACTGTAAGTGAGCGAATTATGTTATGGCGACGCTTACGTTGCTCAAGCTTTTGCAACCTGATCCCTTTTTAAATACTTCTGCAAGATTATGCTGATATCGTCATTATCAGCATTCCCATGCACAAGTATATTTGGTTGTGTAACTCCTCCCCCTTTTGATGAGGGATTCTCCTGGATTCCTCTTTTACATTTTTTATAGGTATATATTCCTATGAAGAGGAGTACAAGAGCTATTGACATTATACCGAAGCTGTTGGAGATTACGGTTTGTGTTCTGATTTCTTTTATAGCTTTAGTGTTTTTAATTTCTTCTAATATGAATTAAATGAATTTTCTTCTTCTTCTTCACCAGCGAATGATTGTATATATATTTCTTGGTTATTCTTATAATAGGTTTGGTCTATTAAAATTGTACAATTTGAAAATTCTATTAGGAAGTTTCCTTTTAATATTTCGCTGTTGGTGGTTTCGTTACAGTTATATTGGATTATGTTATTGTCTGCATTACTTATCAATAATGTGCCTTCATTTATTAGTTTTGTCTTAAACTCTAAGTCTTCTACCATTTTACAATTTTTCTTAGTAATACAGTTTGAACTGAGTTTCAGCTCTTTTATTGTCTTATTTTCTTCATATGTGTAAGTTTTGTTCTCAATTTTTACTATCCTTTCGGGACTCATGTCGATTCTTTTATATCTTCGGTTTGTTATTGGGGTTATTATAGTTATTGTGGTTGTTATGATGTTAGTTGGTATTTTGATTGCAATGATTATGTTATTTTCGTGAGTCATGACTCCCATGCGGATTAGTTTAATTTTGTAGAAATCTATGTTATAGAGTGTAAACTCTTCTTTTGTTAGTATTGAAGGATGAAAAAGGTTATATTTGGCTGACGCTATTGTGTCCAAAATGGTGTCTACCTTATCATGTAAAAATTTCAATTTCAATAACTGATCGTGGTACATTATGTTTGCTTTGATCATGTTATTGAATGTTTCTATATTGTTAAGGGTTGGTTTATTTTTTCCCTGTCATCTAGTATTGCTTCTTTTAAGGTGTTAATGGATTTTTGTAAATCATTGTTAATTTTTACTTGTTCGTTAATGTTTTTTATTATGTTATGTTCGTTTTCTTGATTATTAAGAAGGTGGTTCATAATGGTCTCCCTGTCGTCATCATCCATGAGACCAGTGAGCCATTTCTGAGCTTTTCCTATTGCGTTAATTAGACCGCGTTTCTGTCTTGTTAATGGGTTCGGGGTTATTGATCTTATTTTAATTTTTATGGTTTCTATTTCGATATCTAGCCTATGCCTATTTTGTTTAACAAGAATTTTCGTGTTGTTTTGGATTATATTAGTTAATTCTAATATTTCCATTGGGTTGATAATGTGCAAAACCATTTTCGACTCGCTGACCAGTTCCGCTGTACTCTCCCCCAAAGATATGAATCCGGCTTCAGCCCGGATTGGTGTTATATTGATCATTGCTGTCGACAGCGTTGGCAACAGGCACATGATGAGAATTGTAATTGTTATCTGAAAATTTTGTAGGTCTTTTAATGTTTGTTGTATGGATATTCTGTAAATTTGCTTTCCTGAATTTCGGTTCTTCTTTGTGTCTTAGGTTTTTATAATTTTTTATAAATCCTTCTGTTCTATTTTCTATGTAAGTTTCCCTATTTTCATTTAGTTTCTTTATTTTCTCGGTTTTTTGTGCTGACATTCTGTCGTACAATTTCTGATGATCTACTTTATGATTTTGTATTTCAAACGGTGTGGATTTTGTGGTGGTGTGGTAAGTGTTATTGTAGAAGTATACAGCTTTTGCCATTTGTTCAATTATGGGTCTTTTCTCTTCTATGTTTAGGGTGCGGATTTTCTCCGTCAATGTATTGTTAAGCCTTTCGACGTCACTATTCCCGGTGTGACTATTTGGTTTGGTTGAGTGGTATTCTATACCTTCCTTTTCTAAAAATTCTTTGACGTTTAAACTATTGAATTCGTTGTCGAAGACAAACTTTTGGATTTTCCCTTTTATTGATAGGAATTGTTGGATATGTTCTACTATTGTAGTGCTGTTCCTATCGGTTAATGGCAAACAAGTGGCGTGTTTTGAAAATTTATCGATAAATATTATAAAAGATTGCTTCGAGTTTACGTATGTGTCTACATGTACTATCTCGTTGCATGTTTTTGGTGTTTCTGTTATGTGGAAATTGTTCCTAATGGGTTTTCTATCGTATTTGCCACCACTGCAAATGTCACAATTATTTATTATTCTGTGGATGTGGGTCTTAAGGTTGGGGTGGTAAATTTCGAGTTTAAGCCTCTGATAAGTGGCATCTATCCCGCAATGGCCACTTTCATTTTTATGAAATAAAGCTATTTGGGTGTGTAATTCATCTTCGGATTCGATATCCCTAGCGAACCTGGTGCATTTTACGAACTTTACCTTCGGGTTGGAGGTATATTCTTTTTCTAGTATTTTCTGGAATTGGTAAAACTCATGGTCGCTAAGGTGTGAGAAAACTCCTATTTTTCCTGTTGTTATTTCTCGTCGGAGGGTGTTTACTGCTTGGTTATCTTCCAAGTCTTTTTTGCTAATGTAAATTCTTTTTTTTCCGAACACCTGTACGATGGCCTCAGGTTTTCTCTCCGCAAAAATTAGCTGTACTTTGAATCTGTTAACGGCTGTTTCTAGGATAGGCATGTCGAAACCCTGATCTTCTTCTTTAGAGTGAACCGTTTGAACGGCTAAGGACCTATTGTCTTCCTCGTCGGTTGATTCGACCTCCATTATGTTTATCTCGTCCTCTTCTTCTGCCCGATTTTCTTCCAAAGTTCCGATCTCCATAGCCATGGAATCGTTCCTTTGGGTGTCAACGCTCATATGAGACATTCTTGTCTGTCTTGAACCGTTGTTCCTATTGTTATAATTGTTATTATGGTTGGGTTTAGAATTTTGATTTTGACCGGGTTGTGGCCTGTTATACGATTGTTGAATTGCCTGATCGCTCTGAGGTGGGCCGGCGTTATGATTGGGATTCGACCGTCCATTCAGACTTTGTCTGGCATTGTTATTGTTATTATTATTATGGGACTGGTTATTTTGGCTTGGCTTGTTGTTAGTGGTGACAGTGTTATTGTTAGTGTTATTTTGTTTATTGAATGTGTTGTTAGATATTTTCCTGTACCTTTGTGATATAGCTCTGGGGTCATCCAGTGCTTTGATGTTTGAATACTTTGTTTCTAAGGCATGCATAGATATACCCTGATCGACATGAACTCTGAATGGAGTGTCTATTTTATTTATTAACATATTTAATAAATCTCGATCTACTTTGTCGTTCTCGTATATTGCTGGTTTAAGCTCATCAAACATATATATTTTATTTATTTCACATTTTGCCTTTTCAAATTCATTAAATAACTCTCTTAAATTACTTACTTTAATGAATCTGCATCTGTCGAACACATCTTCGTAAGTCGTCTTGGGCCGCATTTGTTGCATCAGCTTGGCTTTCATCTGTTCCCAGCTCGGCTCCATCCCCAATTGTCTGACAAAGTTCGCTGCTGCTCCTGAGACTTTTTCATTGGCAACAATGTTTGTGCCGAGTTGAATCAATAGCTCGTTTCCCTGGCATAGCGCCATAAGAAATTCGACAGATTTTATGAAAGCCAACACGTCATGTTGGTCGTCCAACTGTCTTAGTTGACGGAACTGCTGAATTACGTCTTTGTTGGACATCCATTGGGTTGATTGTTGCTGTTGTTGTTGTTGTTGTTGAGTAGGTTTAGGGCTGTTCCTGTTGGAGTACGACCTCCCTCAAGTTTTGAAGCTCCTCTTCCATCGTTGTATCTTCGATTTTACGGTTTTCGTCGAATTTGTGAGCACTATTTTTTCTTGGGTACATAAGATAAGATTGTAACGCACTGATTTGTTGTTTGTGTTTTTAATTGTTTGTATTTGTCTTTTGTTTACTCGCACTAAGTAATATTTTAACGTTTTTATGTTAATTAACTTCGGTTAATTCGGAACGTTTTTGTTCGAGTCCGACTGCGCCAATTATGTATTAAAAGGTTATATCTCTTGAGAGACAAATAACCACAGAGAACTGTAAGTGAGCGAATTATGTTATGGCGAAAATAAAAATTCTTGAGAGCTTTTGGTTTTCGACTCAAACGTTTATTAACTCAGTATAGCTTGAATTCGGTCTTAAGACTACTTGTATAATTTTATTTGGCATATGCAAATGCCCTCTTGTTTACGCTTAATGTTGCCAGCTAAGCATTTTGCAACGGAAGCGACGGCGACGCTTACGTTGCTCAAGCTTTTGCAACCTGATCCCTTTTTAAATACTTCTGCAAGATTATGCTGATATCGTCATTATCAGCATTCCCATGCACAAGTATATTTGGTTGTGTAACTCGTGCGTTGTAAATAACCGGAAAATAAAAAGTACGGTTACGCGTGTGTTTTATAAAATAAAAACCACATAGTGCGTCTAATAAGATATAAACACCAAAGCGGCTACACGCAAGGCACTAAGGAAGCAAGAAGTGCAGAAGATCCTGAGTACTAAAGAAAAGGGAGAAATCAAAGCACCCACAACCACCAACCGTGCCAACGCTGGACATGAAGCTTAACATCTTAATGTAAGAATTTAATTTAAGTTGTGAATTTAGAAAAACAATTTTTTTTAAACAAATTTCAGAAAAATTAAGTAAAAATTGTATTTAGTGAAAATATTTAAGCAAACCAATTTCAAAAAAAAATTAAATAAAAAATTGTATTTAGTGAAAAGAAAAGTAAAAAAATATTTAAGAAAAATTAAATGAAATTTAATTAATTTAAACTCTTATATTTGAAAAAATACTGTGAATTTAGCAGAAAGAAAATTAAGTAAACGAAATTTAAGAAAAATTAAATTAAATTTTTTGAAGGAAGTCAAATGCAAAATAATTGAAAAATGCTGCAAATTTAGTGAAAAGAAAATTACGTAACCAAAATTTAGGGAGAATTAAACAAATTCTTTTTCTCGAAGAAAAACAAATATATGAAGTAAAAATATTAAATTGAAGAAGTAAAAGGAAATTAGAAAAAAGAAAAACAAGTAAATGTGATTAAAGCAAATCACAAATCAATAATTTAAGCTCTTATATTATATTTAAAAAATCCAACTACGAAAAATCTTTAAATTTTGTTTAAGAATCCGAAACAAATCACAATGACAAAAAAAGCGGACGAAATTATCGAACAAATTCAAAGACTTAGGATCGGTAATCAAGCGACTAATCACGGACATGACCAACAGGCATCGAATACTTCAAATTCCACGTACATCTTTACACTTACAAATCAACAAATGAATCCAGAATTTATTAAAGAGGTAGCACAATTGGTCTTAAACCAATTGACCAGGTCTAATATTCCAGACGACAGGGACCAGTAAATAGCCTTAAACGCGAACAATGTCAGCCAATTAGACAAAATCCCTGACATGGTCAAATGCCTTAGAGAATTCTCTGGACGACCAGGAGAATTCAACTCTTGGAAAAAGACCGTAGATCGAATATTTAAGGCTTACGAAAGTTTAAAAGATACGCCGAAATATTTCGCAATATTGCATACGGTTAGACACAAAATTGTTGACGATGCCGACACTGCATTGGAGTCTTACAGAACTCCGTTAGACTGGGGAAAAATCCTTAAATGCCTAATGATGCATTACTCGGATAAACGGGATATCGGTACTTTGGAGTACCAAATGACAACTTTGGCTCAACGCCACGATAGTATTCCCACCTTTTACCAAAAGGTATATCAGCTCCTTTCACTAATTCTAGACAAAATTGCATGTCAAGATACAAGTGAAGAGACTATTTATGCAATGACAAGCTCGTATCGTGAGAAGGCTCTCGTTACTTTCATTCGCGGGCTAAATGGAGACTTACCTCGGCTCCTCAGCATACGCGAACCAGCAACATTATCTCAGGCACTACATTTGTGCCAGAAGTTAGATAACATGACATTCCGTACGAACTATGCCCAAGGTAAGCAGAATACTGCACCACCAAGACCACCTCGACAAAATGAATTCTTTCAAAGCAATGTTAAAAATAAATTTTACCCAGAATTGGCCTATGTTCCCTCACAACCTAGAAATAACCATCCGTTCAAACCACGACCATTCGTTCACAACAACTTCCCAAATTATAGCAACCAGCCTAGATCAAATAGTTACCAATTCCCAAATTATAACACCACCCCGCCTAGACCGAATAATTACCAATTCAGGACACAACCACCTAACTTCTTTCAAGGAAACTCCTTCAATAACCGACCAAATTTCCCACCGAAACCACCTGTACCCATGGATATTGACCAGTCAATACAGACTCGTCAAGTAAACTACCAAAACAGACCAAACTATCAACAAAATCACTTTCCTCAAAAAAGAACAATGACTCAGCAAACGCAACCCCCCAACAAAGTGCAACGAACGTATTATACGGATACCGATATTACATATGAGGACAGGGATAAAGAAGCTACAGAAGAATTTGATGTCGACCCGAATCAATTATTCACTAATGACGATAGCGAAAATAGTTACGAGCAGAAATTGTGCGAGGTACAACGAAAAACAGACGACGGATATACCACTGACAATGTCTATTTTTTTAATTAATCTCTAATTAATTTTCTCTAATTAATCTCGCTTCCATATTTCGAATATATGGCAAAAAATGGGGACATTTTGAATTTCCTGATTGATACAGGATCAAATAAAAATTATATCCAATCCACTCGTATACGAAATCCAATACCCAATGAAAAACCCTTTCTTATTAATTCAGTGGCAGGCAATATAGAAATAACCCATCATACTTATGTCAATATTTTTGGCCCAGAAACAGAAAAATTAAAGTTTTATATCTTGCCCGCTCTGGAAACATTTCATGGTATCATCGGTAACGATACCTTAAGACAGCTAAAAACAATAATACACACCGATAGAAATTACTTGACCAATTACCCAAACCTGAAAATACCTTTAAAGCAAAAAGCTTCACGCGACGTTAACAATATAAATTTACGGCTAACACATCTTTCTGTGGAGCAACAAAAAAAGCTACACAACCTTGTAAGGCAATGCCCACGTCTGTTCTCCGAACCAAACGAAAAGCTCACCTATACTACTCTTGTCAAAGGCGAAATTCGTCCAACTACAGATAGCCCAATTTACTCCATTGGATAGGGGTAAGTATCCAATGGCCCTTAAAGAAGAGGTCGAAAAACAGGTTGAAGAGCTTCTCATGAATGGCGTTATTAGACCGTCCAAATCTCCTTATAATTCACCTGTCTGGATTGTTGACAAAAGACCTGATTCTTCAGGAAGTAAACCATTCCGAATGGTAATAGATTACCGCAAGCTAAACGCTGTTACAATTGCCGATAAGTATCCCATTCCCGAAATAAATCAAGGCCTTGCTAATCTTGGCAAGAAGAGGTATTTCTCAACAATCGATCTCAAGAGCGGATTTCATCAAATCGCCCTTAAAGAATCTGATGTAGAAAAGACCCCATTCTCCATTAACAATGGAAAATATGAGTTCGTGCGTTTGCCTTTTGGGTTGAAAAATGCCCCCTCTACTTTCCAAAGAGCCCTTGATGATATCTTGAGACAACACATAGGTAAACGATGTTATGTCTACATCGATGATATTATCATATTCGGCAAAGACGAGAACGAACACACTCGAACACTTCAATCTAAAAATTGTATTTCAGACCCTAGAGTCCGCAAACATGAAGATCCAATTGGACAAATGCGAGTTTCTGAAACAAGAATTAGAATTCTTAGGATATGTCGTAGGTATAGAAGGAATAAGAACGAATGAAACTAAAGTATCTGCAATAGCAATAATGGCCCCTCCAAAAAATCTGAAACAATTACGATCATTCCTTGGAATGGCAGGATTCATTAGAGATTACGCGAAAATCGCAAAATCTCGGACAAATCTTCTACGAAACGATGCAGGATATATTTCAAAAAATGCCTCCAAAAATACCCCAATCACCCTTGATAAAGACGCAGTCGAATCATTCAACAAAGTAAAAAATTCTCTCCTTTCCTAAGAAGTACTGTTAGCTCACCCAAATTTTGAAAAACCTTTCGAACTTACAACTGATGGCTCAAATTTTGCGTTAGGAGCAGTCCGATCACAAGAAAATAGACCAATAACATTCATCTCTAGGACCCTCTCAAAAACAGAAGAGAATTATGCAGCTAATGAGAAGAAGATGCTGGCTATAATATGGTCACTCAACTCTCTCAGGAACTACTTATACGGCTCTAAAAAAATAATAATTTATACCGATCACCAACCTTTAACCTACGCTCTTAGTAGCAAAAATACCAATAGCAAGATGAAGCGCTGGAAAGCGATACTAGAAGAATACAACTATCATTTAATATATATTACAAACCCGGAAAAACCAACGTGATCGCTGATACGCTGTCACGTTTACCCACAGAAGTAAATTCTCTCACTCCCACCATTCACAGTAACGAAAGTTCCAATCAAAATCTCATACCCTCGACAGAAGCACCCATTCACGTTTTTAAAAATCAACTTTTCTTTAAGCAAGAAGAATCTTCTAGCTACCAATTCAAGATAATATTCCCTGGCTACCACCAACACATAATAGTAGAACCATAATTTTCAGACGATCCATCATTCCATCAGTAATAAACGGAATTCAAGCACCCGAAAGAATAATAGGCAAAATCCACAATATTTACCCCCTTCACTTCATAAACTACAAAGCTCGATACACCTAAAAGCAGCTGCAGGACGTTACCAATGAACAAGAATAAGAAAACATAATTTTAGAAACCCATACCCGAGCGCACCGAAGCACAAATGAAAATAAAGCTCAAATTATTGAAAAATACTTTTTTCCAGGAATGATTAGCAAAATAAAAAGGGTATTAGCGAATTGCAATACTTGCAAAGAAAACAAGTATGATCGACGCCCAAACAACAACGTAATAAACGAAACTCCTTTACCGACATATCCTGGACACACTATTCACATAGACTTATTCCTAACTGAAGGAAAAGTTATTATGACAGCCCTAGACAAATTCTCTAAATACGCCTTGACAAAAATACTCCATTGCAGAGCAATAGAAGACGTTAGGAAGCCTCTGAGAGATATCATATTTTTCTTTGGAGTTCCTAAACAAATAGTTATTGACAACGAACCTTCACTAAACTCTAATTCAATCAAATTTATGTTGACTAATGAACTCTCAATAGATGTTTACACGAGACCCCCATACCGTAGTCAGGCTAACGGCCAAGTTGAGCGCTTTCACTCAACTTTAATAGAAATAATGCGTTGCATCAAGGAAAACGGAGGACATAGAAACTTCGAGGAATTGACAGAACGCGCCACCTCCGAATACAACCATTCCATACATTCTGTCACAAAGAAAAAGCCGGTAGAAATATTTTTCGGACGAGCAGTCACATTTACACCAGACGACATAGAAAGAACTAGACAAGACAACATACAAAGACTTGCACGAAAACAACAACAAGACCTCCAATATCATAATAAAAAGAAACAAGAGTTTAAAGTTTACCTTCCAGGACAGCGCATCTACGTGAAAAGAAACAAAAGATTAGGCACCAAGCTTTCGAAACCCTATACTGAAGAAATAGTGAAAGAAGATAGACATAGTACTGTACTGAGGCATAAAAAGAGATTAGTTCACAAAAGCCTTATTAGAAATTAAAAAAATAATAATAATAAACTCGATCAAACGTTAACACCGACTTATTCTTTACAGTTTCCTCATACCAGTCGTACTAGCTGACGTACAAATACTAGACTACACCAACTCACAGCTAATAGTTGTAAATACCGGAGAAGCAAGAAAACAAAATGGCACATTCAAAATAATTCACACAATCGATATAGAAACATACATTAATCTGACCAATGACATCGAACGGACCGTCAAAACCCATATTAATCCAGGACACCCATTCTATCCTATCCTTATTCTACTAATTACTCAAATAAAAGATCATTTAAAAAGATTAGAAATTAGAAACAAAGTTAAGAAAAGATCATTAGATTTTATTGGAAGCGCATGGAAATGGATTGCAGGAAACCCTGGCCATCACGACCACGAAATAGTGGAAAATAAAATAAATAACTTACTTGAAAATAATAATAACCAGATAGTTATAAATAAGAAAACAATCGAAAAAATAAATGAATTTCCAATGTAACGAATGAAATATTGAAAGTAATGAAACCTGATAAAGAAATTGAAAATGATGTTATTTTTAAAGTAAAAAATCAATTGGAAATATTAAAAGAAGAAGTAATAAATATCGTATTCGCCATACATTGGGCAAAAGTAAATATAATAAACTCTTATATTTTATCAAATGACGAAGTGAACATTATTTTAAAAAACGAAAATATTCCATACATAAATATAGACGAGGCATTAGAGTTTGCCAAAATTAAAATCGCTACAGATAGTAAATTGTTAATCTATATTATAAGTTTTCCAACTGTGGAAATACAAGCATGTAATAAGTTAAAAATAAGAGCCGTTAAGAAAGGCAATCAAGTTAAGAAAATAGAATATAAAACCATAATCAAAAGTAATACATAAATTTTCGGAATTCGGAATAGTTGTAAGAATTATAATAGCTTATCAATATGTTCATTAGATGATATGATAGATATAAGCAACTCAACGAGTATTGCCAATTTGCTAGAAAGTCGTATACCAAACTGTATCGAGATCAATAATCAATATATTCCAATAATAGAAGAAATGTCGGCAGGACTATTATTCTTAAATCAATTTGATGGCCCAGTAAAAACAAACAATGAAACAACTAACCTTAATACGACACCATAATTTAACAATAAAAATCGAGAAGAGAACTTTTGGCTCCAAAGAAATCCCAACAGATAACCCACTACCAGCAGTGCTACAACTTGAACCAACATCAAATAGAACCGAAAAAATTTTTTCATTAGAAATAATGGAAGAAATGAATATAAAAAACATTAAATACATTGACTTGCTATAAAGCAAAGAGCATACAAAATTCGCCATAAATTTCGGATTTTCAACAATAATAATTATACTATTGTGAGTCACATGTTTTCTAAAGTACAAAAAGGGAAGAAACGCATTAATTATTGAACCACAAAGTAACAAAAGAGATGAACAAATACAATTATCGGAAGAGACAATAAAGGGTCTCAATGAAATATTAAAAAACAATTCAAGTACATCAAACGAGGACGTTTGAATTTAAGGAGAGGGGTTGTTAACACGAAACAAATTCAAAATGCACAAAAATAAATATCGTGTCCCACGCTTTTTGCTGACACAAATTTCTTAGAATCAAATTGCATTCGCATCCGTAGGTAATGCACTCGCGCTTACCCTTGAAACGGTAGCAGAGGTAACGACTTGGCGCTAATAAAGCTTTAGCTTTAGTTTTAGTTTTAAGAAAATAAAATTGTCACTTCGTTTTAGAGAGTCAAATAATAAAGAGGCATAGCCTCCTAAAAAAAATTTATATTTTTTTTATTTTAAAAACTTACATAGTAAGTATAGTACCGAAATGTCCGAGTCAGACTTTTTATAAGCTACTTGTAGCTGGTTTTGTGTATCTTAGTGTATGCCTCTGCGCGGATCTGACGCTAAAACAACTACCATTTGCTCCGAATGTGAAGCTTTTAGAAGACATACCCTACAGGACATTGCTGAACACTTCAGGGACTTCGGTGTTTGTGATGACAAAAATGAGTACTATGCTTATACATACACGTATGTTCAATAAATAACAGAACTTTTTATTTAAATCATGGAACACGTAGAGCTATCTTATCTATTAAACTTTGATCATATTGAGAAGGTACAAGCGTCAGCTTTCAACCGTTTACAGGTTGACAGGTTAAAAAGTTACACGCCTTTTATTGACAGTATGTTTCGTGCTTGTGTCGTAAAAATACAATGTAGCAAAGAGCAAATATTAAATTCTGTGTTAAACTTGGAAAAACATTTAGTGAGACGTACTAATTGATGCAAAAAGTTTATGGTGACGATTGTTTAGCTCGTTCAAATGTATATAATTGGTTTAAACGATTTAAAAATGGTCGTGAAGATTTGTATGATGATGAAAGACCTGGTCGTCCAGAAGCAAGTAATCGTGCTGAATTGGTGGGAAAAGTCCGCGAAATTATTGCTGTTGACGGAAATTTCACTGTAAGAATGTGGGCTGAAGAATTAAATTCATCTACTGGTACTATTTGGAAAATTTTAACTGACGATTTGGGTAAAAGAAAGGTTTGTGCACGCTTTGTTCCACACCAATTAAATGAAGATAAAAAAATCGCTCGTGTAGAGCATTGTAAAGACATCATTTCAACAGCTGAAAGCGATCCATATTTTCTTGATTCAATCATAACTGGTGACGAAACATGGTGCTTCAAATATGACCCTGAAACTAAGTGTCAATGTGCAGAATGGAAGACGAAAGGGGAGCCAAAGGCAAAGAAATTGCGTTTCAGAAGTCAAGAATCAAAACAATGTTGATCACGGTTTACGATTCCAAGGGTATTGTACACAAGAAGTTTGTTGCTGAAGGTCAAACTATTAATGGAGAATACTATTTACAAGTTTTACATCGTTTGTGGTCAAAAATTGTTCGTGTAAGACCTGAATATCCAGAGGGGAAGCAGCTGTTTTTATTGCATGATAATGCACCACCTCACAAAACCAAAAATGTTCGTGAATTTTTCATGCAAAAACATATTTGTGTCATCGACCACCCTGCGTATTCTCCTGATCTATCACCACGCGACTATTTTCTGTTCCCTAAATTGAAAACTGCTATGAAAGGTGCGTTTTATGATGATATTCCAGCCATTCAAGCAGCCGTCACACAGGTATTAAAGAACATTCCCTTAGAAGACATAAAAAAGTCCATGCAGAAATTGGTTGCTCGTTCTGAATGTTGTATCGAGTTAAATGGAGACTATTTTGAATAAAAAAAAACTTTCACACACAGTACGATACGTGTTTTATTCTACATCTGAAAAGTTATGTTATTTATTGAACATACTGTGTATGTGCACATGTCCATTGCAAGCGTATTGAATACTGAAGACCGCGTCTTCCCAAAGCAATAACTTTATTTTCCGCAATTTCGACACGTCTGACAACAGGCTCTTTTCCAATACAAAACAAACTAAAGGACGGGAAATTGCATGTTTGGTAAAATTCAGTAAATGGCTTAGTAATAATGTGATTTGAGACTTATAAATTAAACAGGCTAATGAAAATAAAGCGCCACGTGTTAAATTGTGGAGGCACAAATAAATATAAAGCCTCCAAATACATTTTGCCGCGGGTTTTATGCGGATGACGCCGAGTTTTTTTTTGTTTTTTATCCGAAGGGAGAGTTTTGTATAGATACCGTCAACATAGACGGCATGCACAATTCATAGTGATCGCTAAAGGTGTACCTCATTCGGGACAACGCACAGTCAGTATTAACCTACTGGAGCTACTGACGCGCGGGAAGCGACAGACAAAATAAAATACCAAACTGTGGTCAAGGAGAATGAAAACTTCATATCCAAAAAACCTAAAGCGTACAACAAGAAAAAAGCGATGCAACGAAACGAAATAGGTCACAGGACGTGATCGATCTAAGAAATGATCGATAATAACACTAACAGCGGCAGAAGCGAGGACAGGTGGAGGCCAAACTGTCCAAGCTTGTGCTAGACAAGCATGTAGTTGGAGCACAGGGCGGTACTCTCCCTTCCTTCGATTTGGCAGGAGTCTTTCGAGGGTGTAGGGTAATCAAGTGCGACGACGACTGGTCAAGGGTTGTCCTAGAGAAGTGCATTGCTGAGATCAGCAGCTCACTGGAAGGCTTACAGCTTAAGCTCATTCCGGCAAGCGACTTAACTTGCCCTCCTCGTGCTCGAATTTGGCTGCCAGTAATAGACTTAAACGGTGCAGATGTGCTAAAGAAACTTAAGTTAAGGTAAGACTGGGCAATCGCGAAGGCAGAAAAACCGCAACAACGCAGCATGTCATTCGTTTTACAGATTAACGATGAGTGTTTAGCAGTGCTCAGAAAATCTGGTAACTGAATGCGGTTTGGTCTGAGAAAGGCCAAACTGAAAATATTCAAAGCAGACAGCAATGACAATGAAGACGATCTAGATAAGGTCGACAACAACATACACCTAAAAAAGGTATGTAGAAAAGCTCTACCTAGCTGAAGACGACAACTAGCCCGATGCCTAAAGCCATACAGATTAATCTGCATCACTCGAAATGTGCTACAGAGAACTTGGATGTTTTGGTCAGGGAGGGGACATTGACATAGGATTCATACAGGAACCCAGGGGTCAGAGCTGGGCTGACGGGTTGCGACGCAAATGCCGGAAACGAGCTTACGAATGAAAGAGCTGAGTCACTTTGTGAACTTTTATTAAATACCAATCTCGACATATGTAATGTAGGGACCACCATAACCTTCACTTTCCGAGCTCGGGCAATTGCCTAGGCTGGGAAGAGGATCTTAGAATAATAACTTCGTAATAGTCACTAACTTTACTCCTTTTCGGAGCATACTTGGATTCTCTTCGATATGAATCTCAAGCTCGAGAAACCGACCCCATATAAAAACCCTAGAAGAATAAACTGTCACATATTCCGTAGAATAACTCAGTCCAAACTTCAACACATACATAAATAGAACCATAAGGTCAAGTAAAAGCTTGCAGGAGAAAGTAAGAGCTTTCGAAGCTTCGTTGACGAAAGAACTTCAAGCTTCATGTTCTGCCACATATGGCAAAATAACTTATCCCACCTGTTGGAATGAAGATTTAAGTCAACTCAGAAAAATGACAAGAGAAATCTTCAACACCTGCTACACACACAAGTACTTCAAACCATACAAAGACTGCCTTAGGGAATACAAGAAAGCAAAGAAGCTTGGACAGAATTTTGTGCTTCCATCGAATCAACCAAAGACATGGCCAGACTTAAGCTTTTATCCAAAGAACACTCCTCTCCTTCTTTCTTGAGGAAAGACAACGGGGAATAGACAAAATCCTAGGCCGATACATAAGAATATCTTATAAATACACATTTCCCAGGTAACACAGACTATATTGAGAACAATAGTAACAGTGTTTAAACGTCCAACCTGTCATCCAATACAATCAACCACATCGTATCCTAAGATAGAGTTCTATGGACGATGAAAATGTTTGAACCATACAAAGTAGCCGGCCCAGATGGGATATTCCATTCCATGCTGTGGAACACTCGAGAAACGACGATTCCGTGGCTGAAGGTATTTAAAAAAAAAGCTTTATGCTAAGGCATATTCCAAAAGCTATTTTTATCAACAAAGCGGGTAGACGCGGTCATGATACAGCGAAAGATTGCAGACCCATCAGTTTATCCTCCTATATTCTAAAAACTCTCGAACGATTGTTGGATGTATATCTCAGAGAGAAGATTACAAACACAACAACTTCATCATCCCATCATGCCCATCTCAAAGGAAAATCTACAGACACAGCTCTTCTTGAGATTGTAAGTACGATTGAGAGGAGCATACAGACGGCTTTAAACAATGTTAGCACAAGATACATAATTGAGGCTCTTAATATGTTAGAAACAGGCATATATCTTATAACTAAAGTAATCATCGGTGAGGTAGACAGCAACACCGTTTTACCGGTGTTTTTTTTAGTTGTCAACAATATCCTTACCAATGTCAACGCGGATGACATAGTGATTATGGTTTCAGGAATGTTTCCAGCATTAATCAGTGCGATTATGGAAGGGGCTCTGGGATTATCAGCAATAGTTTAAGTGTAACCCTGAGAAAATCTGAACTGATGTTACTCACTAAGAGAACCAAGATACCCAACTTTAATTAAAATTAAACGGCGTTAGCCTTATGCTAACCCAACAGGCAAATACCTAATTGTTATCTTAGATCCCAAACTCAGCTGGGGGTCTAACGTAGAGTACAGGGTAAAGAAAGCGAATATAGCACTTTAAACGTGCTAAGAAATGGGGTCTCCAACCATAACTATACAACTGGTCCTACACAACCATTGTAAGGCCAATACTAACATATGCGGCACTAGTCTGTTGGCCCGCTATGGAAAAGAAATACAACCAAGCCAAGCTGAACAAGATACAAAGAAAAGCGTGTATCTTAACTACAGAAGCGCTTAGCACCAATCCTACTGAAGCGCTTAACATGCTAACAAATCTATTACCATTAGGCCTATACATAAAAATAATCGCTACATGCAGCGCGGTGAGACTCACAGATATAGAAAGCTAGACAACACGTTTGTATGGTCACAGCAAGAAAGACTTTACGGTACGTTTTCCACCGAGAGCCGAATGGAAAAAAAGGGAAAGTGATTGGTAGATACGATATTGAAATCTACACTGATGGTTCTAAGATGAACGATCAGAGAAGTATGTAAATCACTAAAACTCTACAAGGATGTTGGTGCAAGAGTAATTATATTTTCAGACAGTCAAGCAGCTATCAAGGCCTTAGACTCCAACTCCATTTCATCCAAACTAGTCTAACAGTGAAGAGGGGAAATATAATTGCTCAGTCATTGGCTTGAAACTACTCTGATATGGGCTTCCGGTCATAGGAACATAAGGGGTAATGAGATAGCAGAGGCGGTGGCAGACGCCACCCAACTCAACACAATAGAAACATCCTTTGCTTCACACTATCACATACTACAACAAAAAACACATGGCCGTCGTACAAAACCCAAAGGGCGAATCACCTGTTAAGATGTTCTCGACTAAACATTTCATGCATCACTGCAACCCTTACAGGTCATTGGAATGTCGGGGATCATGCAGCCAGACTCAACCTCCCTTTCACTCCCTTTGAGGTCAGCCTCGTTGACATTGGTAAGGATATTGTTGACAACTAATAATAACACAGGTAAAACAATGTTGCTGTCTACCTCACCGATGATTACTCTAGTTATAAGAATGTTCACTCTATCGTATGCCTGTTTCTAACATATTAAGAGCCTCAATTATGTATCTTGTGCTAACATTGTTTAAAGCCGTCTGTGTGCTCCTCTCAATCGTACTTACAACCTCAAGAAGAGCTGTGTCTGTAGATCTTCCTTTGAGATGGGCATGATGGGATGGTGTAGTTGTTGTGTTTGTAATCTTCTCTCTGAGATATACATCCAACAATCGCTCGAGAGTTTTTAGAATATAGGAGGATAAACTGATGGGTTTGCAATATTTCGCTGTATCATGACCGCGTCTACCAGCTTTGGGGATAAAAATAGCTTTTTGGAATATGCCTTAGCATAAAGCTTTTTTTTTAAATACCTTCAGCCACGGAATCGTCGTTTCTCGAGTGTTCCACAGCATGGAATGGAATATCCCATCTGGGCCGGCTACTTTGTATGGTTCAAACATTTTCATCGCCCATAGAATTCTATCTTGCGATACGATGTGGTTGATTGTATTGGATGATAGGTTGGTCGTTTGAACACTGTTACTATTGTTCTCAATATAGTCTGTGTTACCTGGGAAATGTGTATTTATAAGATATTCTTATGTATCGGCCTAGGATTTTGTCTATTCCCCGTTGTCTTTCCTCAAGAAAGAAGGAGAGGAGTGTTCTTTGGATAACTGATTAAGTCTGGCCATGTCGTTGGTTGATTCGATGGAAGTACAAAATTCTGTCCAAGCTTCTTTGCTTTCTTGTATTCCCTAAGGCAGTCTTTGTATGGTTTGAAGTACTTGTGTGTGTAGCAGATGTTGAAGATTTCTCTTGTTATTTTTCTGAGTTGACTTAAATCTTCATTCCAACAGGTGGGATAAGTTATTTCGCCATATGTGGCAGAACATGAAGCTTGAAGTTCTTTCGTCAACGAAGCTTCGAAAGCTCTTACTTTCTCCTGCAAGCTTTTACTTGACCTTATGGTTCTATTTATGTATGTGTTGAAGTTTGGACTGGGTTATTCTACGGAATATGTGACAGTTTATTCTTCTAGGGTTTTTATATGGGGTCGGTTTCTCGAGCTTGAGATTCATATCGAAGAGAATCCAAGTATGCTCCGAAAAGGAGTCCAGTTTGTGACTATTAAGGAGTTATTATTCTAAGATCCTCTTCCCAGCCTATACAATTTCCCGAGCTCGGAAAATGAAGGTTATGGTGGTCCCTACATTACATATGTCGAGATTGGTATTTAATAAAAATTCACAAAGTGACTCAGCTCTTTCATTCGTAAGCTCGTTTCCGGCATTTGCGTCGCAGCCCGTCAGCCCAGCTCTGACCCACGGTTCCTGTATGAATCCTATGTCAATGTCCCCTCCCTGACCAAAACATCCAAGTTTTCTGTAGCACATTTCGGCTACGGCGGCCTGTTTAATTTATAAGTCTCAAATCACATTATTACTAAGCCATTCACTGAATTTCACCAAACATGCAATTTCCCGTCCTTTAGTTTGTTTTGTATTGGAAAAGAGCCTGTTGTCAGACGTGTCGGAATTGCGGAAAATAAAGTTATTGCTTTGGGAAGACGCGGTCTTCAGTATTCAATACGCTTGCAATGGACATGTGTACATACACAGTATGTTCAATAAATAACATAACTTTTCAGATGTAGAATAAAACACGTATCGTACTGTGTGTGAAAGTTATTTTTTATTCATAATAGTCTCCATTTAACTCGATACAACGTTCAGAACGATCAACCAATTTCTGCATGGACTTTTTTATGTCTTCTAAGGGAATGTTCTTTAACACCTGTGTGACGGCTGCTTGAATGGCTGCAATATCATCATAAAACGCACCTTTCATAGCAGTTTTCAATTTAGGGAACAGAAAATAGTCGCGTGGTGATAGATCAGGAGAATACGCAGGGTGGTCGATGACACAAATATGTTTTTTCATGAAAAATTCACGAACATTTTTGGTTTTGTGAGGTGGTGCATTATCATGCAATAAAAACAGCTGCTTCCCGTCTGGATATTCAGGTCTTACACGAACAATTCTTGACCACAAACGATGTAAAACTTGTAAATAGTATTCTCCATTAATAGTTTGACCTTTAGCAACAAACTCCTTGTGTACAATACCCTTGGAATCGTAGAACGTGATCAACATTGTTTTGATTCTTGACTTCTGAAAACGCAATTTCTTTGCCTTTGGCTCCCCTTTCGTCTTCCATTCTGCAGATTGACACTTAGTTTCAAGGTCATATTTGAAGCACCATGTTTCGTCACCAGTTATGATTGAATCAAGAAAATATGGATCGCTTTCAGCTGTTGAAATGATGTCTTTACAATGCTCTACACGAGCGATTTTTTTATCTTCATTTAATTGGTGTGGAACAAAGCGTGCACAAACCTTTCTTTTACCCAAATCGTCAGTTAAAATTTTCCAAATAGTACCAGTAGATGAATTTAATTCTTCAGCCCACATTCTTACAGTGAAATTTCCGTCAACAGCAATAATTTCGCGGACTTTTCCCACCAATTCAGCACGATTACTTGCTTCTGGACGACCAGGTCTTTCATCATCATACAAATCTTCACGACCATTTTTAAATCGTTTAAACCATTTATATACATTCGAACGAGCTAAACAATCGTCACCATAAACTTTTTGCATCAATTAGTACGTCTCACTAAATGTTTTTCCAAGTTTAACACAGAATTTAATATTTGCTCTTTGCTACATTGTATTTTTACGACACAAGCACGAAACATACTGTCAATAAAAGGCGTGTAACTTTTTAACCTGTCAAACGATTTACTTGAAGTTGGCTGCGGTTGAAAGCTGACGCTTGTACCTTCTCAATATGATCAAAGTTTAATAGATAAGATAGCTCTACGTGTTCCATGATTTAAATAAAAAGTTCTGTTATTTATTGAACATACGTGTATGTATAAGCATAGTACTCATTTTTGTCATCACAAACACCGAAGTCCCTGAAGTGTTCAGCAATGTCCTGTAGGGTATGTCTTCTAAAAGCTTCACATTCGGAGCAAATGGTAGTTGTTTTAGCGTCAGATCCGCGCAGAGGCATACACTAAGATACACAAAACCAGCTACAAGTAGCTTATAAAAAGTCTGACTCGGACATTTCGGTACTATACTTAGTATGTAAGTTAAAACTCCGAAAGTTTTTAAAATAAAAAAAATATAAATTTTTTTAGGAGGTTATGCCTCTTTATTATTTGACTCTCTAAAACGAAGTGACAATTTTATTTTCTTAAAACTAAAACTAAAGCTAAAACTTTATTAGCGCGAAGTCGTTACCTCTGCTACCGTTTCAAGGGCAAGCGGGAGTGCATTACCGACGGATGCGAATGCAATTTGATTCTAAGGAATTTGTGCTTGCCGACGTTGTGTCAGCAAAAAGCGTGGGACACGATATTTATTTTTGTGCATTTTGAATTTGTTTCGCGTTAACAACCCCTCTCCTTAAATTCAAACGTCCTCGTTTGATGTACTTGAATTTTGTTTTAATATTTCATTGAGACCCTTTATTGTCTCTTCCGATAATTGTATTTGTTCATCTCTTTTGTTACTTTGTGGTTCAATAATTAATGCGTTTCTTCCCTTTTTGTACTTTAGAAAACATGTGACTCACAATAGTATAATTATTATTGTTGAAAATCCGAAATTTATGGCGAATTTTGTATGCTCTTTGCTTTATAGCAAGTCAATGTATTTAAAGTTTTTTATATTCATTTCTTCCATTATTTCTAATGAAAGAATTTTTTCGGTTCTATTTGATGTTGGTTCAAGTTGTAGCACTCCTGGTAGTGGGTTATCTGTTGGGATTTCTTTGGAGCCAAAAGTTCTCTTCTCGATTTTTATTGTTATAATAGCGGACCCTCACCGCCTCGCTGGGTGAAAGAAAAATATAAATGAAAGTGTTCTTTGTTTTTTTCTTGTTTCATCATTTAATTCATGCTCGGCCATTATTTTGTGACTTATTCTAATAACAATGTTTTATTTATTTTAGTGACTTACTCTAATGATTGTAAACTAACAACTTATTCTAAAGCCTTCTGATGCACAAAATTTTTGGTTTTATTTTCATGCGGTGTATAAATATAAAGTAACGATGGTTTCCCTACTCGAGAACATCCAACATACAGTTGCCCATGTCCAAAGCATGGATTAGTTAGGTCAATTCCACATAATTGAAGTGTTTGACCTTGAGACTCATTGATTGTAATAGCAAAAGCAAGGCGAATGGGAAATGGAAGTCGCTTAAACTCGAAAGGCAAATCTGTTGAAATCATTGGAATGCGCGGAATCAAAACATCTCCACGTTTAAATTAGCCTTTCAAAATTGTTGCTTCAATTAGATTGTTCATTGTCCGTTTCACTGCTAATCTTGTGCCATTGCATAGTTTCGGCTGATTGATATTTCGCAACATGATGATCACTGCACCGACTTTCAATTGCAAACGATGTGGTGGCAAACCAGGCAATTTAAGTGAATTCAAAAATTCAATTGGATTATTCACTACATCGTCGGGATTAGTGATTGAATCAATTCATTTATAGGTGACAACTTCACCTGGAGTTTGAGTTAAAATACTGGCATTGATTTCATTGACATCGACATTTTTGGCAGCTAAAATAGCTCTCTGGCTTAGACAATCTTGATTTCGATAGTTTTGAGCAACATTTGGGAATACATTTTGCACTAATTGTACTCTTGATTCTGTTCTTCTTCTTCTTAATTGGCGCTATAACCGCTTACGCGATTTTGGCCGAGTTTAGCAAAGCGCGCCAGTCGTTTCTTTCTCGTGCTAACCGGCGCCAGTTGGACACACCAAGTGAAGCCAAGTCCTTCTCCACCTGATCTTTCCAACGCAGAGGAGGCCGCCCTCTTCCTCTGCTACCACCAGCTGGTACCGCATCGAATACTTTCATAGCCGGAGCGTTTGTATCCATTCGGACGACATGACCCAGCCAACGTAGCCGCTGGATCTTTATTCGCTGCGCTATGTCTATGTCGTCGTAAAGCTCATACAGCTCATCGTTCCATCGTCTGCGATATTCGACATTGCCAACGTGCAAAGGTCCAAAAATCTTACGCAGAATCTTTCTCTCGAACACTCCAAGCGTCGCTTCATCGGATGTTGTCATCGTCCAAGCTTCTGCGCCATACGTTAGGACGGGCATGATGAGAGTCTTGTAGAGTGTTAGTTTTGTTCGTCGAGAGAGGACTTTACTGCTCAGTTGCCTACTTAGTCCAAAGTAGCACTTGTTGGCAAGGGAGATTCTTCGTTGGATTTCAAGGCTGACATTGTTATCGGTGTTAATGCTGGTTCCTAAATAGACGAAGTCTTTTACAACCTGGAAATTATAACTGTCTACAGTGGGTGCCGGTACGCGAGTGCGCCGACTGTTTGTTTGAAGACAGGAGGTACTTCGTTTTGTCCTCGTTCACCACCAGACCCATTCGCTTTGCCTCTTTGTCCAGTTTGGAGGAGGCAGAACTAACAGCGCGGTTGTTAAGACCGATGATGTCAATATCATCGGCATACGCCAGCAATTGTACGCTCTTATAAAAAATTGTGCCTGAGCGATTAAGTTCTGCGGCTCGTACGATGCTCTCCAACATCAGGTTAAAGAAGTCACACGACAGCGAGTCACCCTATCTGAAACCTCGTTTGGTATCAAACGGCTCGGAGAGGTCCTTCCCAATTCTGACGGCGCTGCTGGTGTTGAGCAACGTCATCTTAGATAGCCGTATTAATTTTGCGGGGATACCAAATTCAGACATCGCGGAATACAGGTAATTCCTTTCCGTACTGTCGAATGCAGCTCTGAAGTCGACGAAAAGATGGTGTGTGTCGATTCTCCTTTCATGGGTCTTTTCCAAGATTTGGCGTATTGAGAATATTTGGTCGATGGTAGACTTTCCAGGTCTGAAGCCACACTGATAAGGTCCAATCAGTTGGTTGACGGTGGGCTTCAGCCTTTCACACAATACGCTCGCTAGAACCTTATAGGCGATATTTAGAAGACTAATCCCGCGGTAATTGGCACAAATTGCAGGATCGCCCTTCTTATGGATTGGGCAGAGCACACTTAAATTCCAATCGGCAGGCATGCTTTCATCCGACCATATTTTGCATAGAAGCTGATGCATGCACCTTACCAGCTCCTCGCCACCATGTTTGAAAAGCTCACCCGGCAGTCCGTCGGCGCCCGCGGCTTTGTTGTTCTTTAGCCGCGTTATCGCTATTCTCACCTCGTCATGATCGGGTAGCGGAACGACAATTCCATCGTCAACGATTGGGGGGGGAGGATCTTCACTTTCTCGGTGACATGCGCAGCTGTCACTGTTTAATAAGTTCGAGAAGTGTTCCCTCCATAATTTAAGATTGCTCTGTACGTCAGTCACCAGATCGCCGTCTTTGTTCTTACAGGAAAACGCCCCGGTCTTAAAACCTTCTGTAAGCCGCCGAACTTTCTGGTAGAATTTTCGGGCGTTGTTCCTGTTGGCCAGCATCTCAAGCTCTTCGCACTCACGTATTTCGGCCTCTCGTTTCTTCTTTGGGATAATACGTCTCTCTTCCTTTTTCAGCTCTCTGTAGCGATCCCACATGGCTCGCGTTGCGCCCGATCGCAGCGTGGCTCTATAAGCGGCATCCTTTCTTTCTGCGGCAGCATGACATTCCTCGTCGTACCAATTGTTTTTTCGGGCTCGCCGGAATCCGATTTCTTCTTCGGCGGCGGTACGTAGAGAACGAGAAATGTTGCTCCATTGTTCGTGGATGCCGGTTTGTTGGGCAGTACTCTCTGAGAGCAGGAGTTAGAGTCGAATGGCGAATCTTCGGGCTGTCTGTTGTGATAGCAGCTTTTCGATGTCGAACATTTTTTGCGTAGGTAGATGCACGCCTTTGCTGCACAGAGGCGTGTGCGCAGTTTGGCTGCAACAAGGTAATGATCCGAGTCGATGTTGGGTCCTCGGATCGTACGTACATCTAATACACTAGAAGCGTGTCTTCCATCTATCACAACATGATCGATCTGGTTTCGTGTTTTTCGATCAGGAGACAGCCAGGTGGCTTGGTGAATCTTCTTATGCTGGAATCTGGTGCTGCAAGCTACCATCTTTCGGGCCCCGGCGAAGTCGATCAGCCTCCGTCCGTTACCGGATGTGTCGTTGTGCAGGCTGAATTTTCCGACTGTGGGACCAAAAATTCCCTCCTTACCCACCCTGGCGTAGAAGTCGCTAAGCACGATTTGTATGTCATGGTGGGGGCAGCGCTCATAGGAGCGTTCCAGGCGCTCATAGAAAGAATCTTTGGTCGCATCGTCCTTCTCTTCCGTCAGGCGTGGGCGCAAATTAGCGATATGCTAAAAAAACGGGCTTTGATGCGGATTGTTGCGAGACGCTCGTCCACCGGAGTGAACGACAGTACTTGGCGACGAAGTCTCTCTCCCACAACAAATCCGACACCGAATTTGCGCTCCTTTACATGGCAGCTGTAGTAGACGTCGCAAGGTCCTATGGTTTTTTCTTACCTTGCCCCGTCCATCGCATCTCTTGGATGGCAGTGATGTCAGCCTTTACACTCACGAGGACATCAACCAGCCGGGCAGAGGAACCTTCCCCATTAAGGGACCGGACATTCCAGGTGCATGCCCTCAAATCATATTCCTTATTTCGTTTGCAGGGGTCGTCATCAGTATAGGGAGGTCTCATCCGAGGCTTTTTCAAACTTTTCATTGGGGGGGATTTTTAAGTGGCGGGTCCCAAACCCAACGCACAAGCAGCTATCCTGGAATGTTTCGCCTTCTCACGTTAGCTCACTCCCGGACGGGTGTTCGGAAGCTACCCAGAGGATACGTGGGCTAATCCCGGCCGTTGTGAGCTGCTTGAACCATATGCAGAAGAATCGTCCTGGCCATTCCCAAGTGAATGGCGATCAGTAACTTTCCCCACTTGATTCTGTTACGGTACAAAAATTAGTTGGAAGTGTGATCATGCCTTTATTCTTATCAATTTGCTTTCGTCCATTTCCAATTTGCAACAAATGTTCGGAAAATACAGCGGCTGATGGATCATTCTGTAACTGCACACGAACATTAGTAGTTAATGTGAGTTTTTGAACATATCTTCATAGGCTAGAAGATTTAAGGCACGCTCTCATTTCATCAGATGCTGTTGATTTGGGAATAACAGGCAAAGTTTGTCGAAAATCACCGGCCAATAGAATTAGTGCACCACCAAATATGTTTGTGTTATTTCGAAAATCTTTCAGTGTTCTATTTAAGGCTTCCAGTGATTTTTTATGAGCCATGGTACATTCATCCCATACAATAATTTTACATGTTTGTAAAACCTTTCCCATTCCAGAATTTTTAGAAATGTTGCAAGTTGGTCCTTCATTTACTTGCATATTTAATGGTAACTTTAATGCAGAATGTGCAGTGCGACCGTAGTCCAATAAAGTTGCCGCTATTCCAGATGATGCCAAAGCCAATGCAATATTATTCTGTGATCGAATGGTGGCCAAAATTAACGACAACAAAAACGTTTTTCCAGTCCCACCTGGTGCATCTAAGAAGAATATTCCTCCTCTTTCCTTTGCAACATTGTCTATAATTGTGTCATATGCCTGTATTTGTTCTGTGTTTAATTTTGGTAGGTTTGTTGTTACAAATGTGTTCAGATCATTTCGATCATATTCTTTTTCACGTCTTAATTCTGCATTGTATGCATCATGCATCGGACGAGTTGGTGCGATCATACCTAACTCACTCAGAGTTTTATTTGCAATCATCAGGCAAAAGTCTTCGATTTTAATTAATGCCTCATTATATAATTCATCTGTATAATTCAAATTTGGATTTGCAGTAATGCGACGTACTTGATGTAGGATATCTTCTGTCATGTATTCTTGGTAAGTACTCCACAATTCTTTTGGGTTTGCTGAGAAACATGTAGCAATAATGATGGCAAATAGTGTTCTTATTTGGTGTGGAGAACTTGTTGCACATGCATCCATAAGAGTTGCATCCCACTGATTATCATTTTCAAGCAAATTCAATTCTTTGCATGCTTGCTGATAAGTACAACAAAGATGACCATTAACTCGTTTCAAACTTTCGAATGATCTTGGGCCGGGAATATCAACTAAGAGTAAACGTAAATAGAGACATTCCACTTTACTTGGATGCACAGTGTAAAGTCGTCCGATTGCATCACCCAAATGAACACCTGGATATCCATCTACAGGTATTCTTCGTTGCCTTCGTACCCAGGACCTTGATGATGCATTCCAAGTATAATATTAAGGAACATTTGAATAAAGCAATGTTCTTGCAAATGAATCTGTTTCACATAAGTTGAAAAATGCAGTTAGTGTTGTTGCTGGTGGTCGTTCGGCCATTTGTTGAGCAGTATTTTCAGTGAAATAAACATATAAATAAACACATTTTCTAAATGGACTGACAAATGAATAACAGCTGGATGGCGATCATGAATCGGAAATGACAATATTCTCCAAACTGCTTCGTTGCTACTAATGTATCTTCCCATTTGGTAATTAGTAATTTCATCATTTCGATTTACAACTCCAAATACTGCCATGTCATTTCCTTTATTGATATATTTGCATATGTATTTGGTGGATTTTACGGAGTTACAATATTCAACATTTATATGTGCGTTAACTGTTTTCGATAATAATTTGGAATACAGAACTATCCAACGGTTATCGATCTCCTCATCTTGATTATTTATTTTCACAGTGACTGTTTTTCCATTATCTTCTGGTGATCTCCTACGGTACAATGGATATCCATCATTTCCAGTCATTGTTTCAGCAATTAATTGCCTTGGGGAGTTTTTTGAACATATACGATCAACCATACATGGAGAATTTTGATTTAACGTACCACACGGTCCATGAATCATGTTTTTGGTTTCAGTAGTATGTAATTTTGGACCTTCATTTATATCTGGAATTTCAGCACATATAATATGATCAATTTTATCTGTGGTTAGTTTTTGTTTTAACCAAATCAAAATATGCGCATGAGGCAAATGTAATTCAATCGTTCTGTTTCTATTTTCGCATACATGTCAACAATATACTGATGAAATAATTTACGACATTTTAAAATGTGATTCTCTTGATTTTCTCTTATCATGATTCTGTATGCATAATAATTCATTGCGCTTACAGTTTTATTTGTTTCTTGACCATTTGCTGGATTTATTTGTTTTATATCAATCGAATAACCATCTTCACCAGGACAGAACATAAGAGGATATTGTAATGCATCAAATTTTCGATGCGTTTCATTAACACGTTGCAGTGTATCATTTCCTGTTTGCAAAACAATATCTCTTGGTTGAAATTCATCTCCAGATATAACAATAGCAACTTCGTTGCTTGAAGTTGGTTGATTGTATTTTCCACGATGTTTGCCGGCATTCGTTTTATTTGCATCAATTTTAATTTTATGATTATCAGATGACAATCTTTCGATTGTTGTTTTAAAACTTTGCACCAAAACATTGTGTGTGTGTAATAAATCTTGTAAATCTCTCTGTATATCTAAATATCTATATCTGGAAAATGCACACCGTGCTTCATGTTCATCATCGTTGTCATTAATGAAATAAATTTGCAACAATTTTGACTCTTGATCGGGTAGTGGTAGTAATGAACCTATTAAGTGATATGCTTGCCCTTGAATCTGAAAAAAGCCATAATTTGTGTCCATAAAATCTAATGATTCATTAGATGTGTCAGCGAATGTTGTTGAACGTTGAAGTTTATGTATTACCTTGAACGTTGGCATGAAGTTATCGGTTATAAATTTTCCAGCCCCAAAAGATGTCATTTCAAAACATGAATTATGTGTGGAAATTTTTTCAAGAAAATGTTTAGAATCGGGTAATGTTCCCGATAATAATGTAGCTAATGGTTCGGGCGGATATTGTACGTCTGGTAAACGAACTTTTCCTGCAGCGCAACACATGCCTGGTGTTTCAGTTTTGAATTTCAATGCTTGACAAAATCCGCAAATTTTATCCATACTTCCAATGACAACGTATTTGTGAGATGAATAATCAAGTGGTGGATTATATTGAAATGCTGCACCATTCAAATTTACAGAATTGATATTTATTGGCCGATTTTGAGAACGTGACCTAGTACGATCTCTTTGTTGACTTAATCTATCAGCATGATTTTCCTTACTTTCATTGTGTCTCTGATTTTGCACATTTCTATTGTGACGTGTATTACGTCCGATGTTAGCATGTCTTCTACCTCTTGGCATTTCTTTTACCGAGTCAAAGTGATCTTCTTAATGTCACTCTGAGCTTTTGATTGCTACTTTTCTTGTTTTTAAACTGGAATTCAAATTAACATACTGTTAGCGCCATCTTTTAAAAATATAATTGAACTGTGAGCACGCGTTGAAATGAAAATTACACAGAACAGAAATGGGAAATGATCAGCAAAAATAATATATATTTTTGAAATTTTTCTTGAAAATATCTACGGAAAGTGTGAAAACAATCTCTTTTCTTAAATATCTTAAGTAAAAACTTCTAAAATATTAATTATTTTTGCCGATTTCTGTTGGGTGTATTTTTCACACCATTTATCCACTGTTTCACTTGTTATCAATCATTTGCAAAATTAATATATATTTTGTAAATTTTTCGTGAAAATATCGTTGGAAAATGTGAAAACAATCTCTTCTCTTAAATATTTCTGACGCACTTTTTTTATCTCTTTGGTTGATGCCTGGAAACTGCTTCACTTGAACACTTTACCAAATAAAAAACTTTCTTGTTAGTTTTAACACTTACTTTCACTATGCACTATTATTGATAGCCTTTGGTAATCTTCTAAGAAAACGGCCTTGCTTAAGTACTTTTTTAGCGACGACCTGTTCAGGTTCGTTGAGCTAATGGTTTTGCTTCGGTTATCCCGAAATGTGGGTGTAAAGAAGAAGTATTTAAGCAAAGTGTTAAGCTAGTCACAGCAGCATTGTGTTACGATTAATTATTGCAGGCGGTCAGCTACAGCTGTGCCTGCTAATTTGTATGTTTCTATTCTATGCGAATGCAGGCGTGCAGCCACTGCTGTATGAATATATGTATATGTATGTATGTTTGCATTCCATTGAAATGTATGTAATGGAACGAAAAATTAGGCATAAATACTGCTGCGTTAACTTGTACATATGTGCGTAAAATGTACGCTCCATGCAACCGTTTACAATAACAACCACACGCGTAAAAAGAACGCTGCCTCGTGTATACTGTGTGTTGACGAAGAAGTAAAGGAAATTTTAACCAAACATAGTTACAAACCTTCTCCACATGTGTCTCTTCAATGTGGCAAAGTTTGGTTAAAATCGGGTGAGCCATTCTCCGTAAAGTTCATGACATCGCGAAAACCGGCTGAATTTTAATATACATATATAGATTAAACTATTATTGATGTATGTATGTTAATATGAAAACGTATAATCCGCTGGCTAAGTGGGTTGAATCGGACCAAACAAATGGGTTTTTGCTGGGTTTTTAAAAATAATTTCACCATACATTGAGCGCTTTTCAGCTTTTCAAGTAGGTACGAGTTAAATAAAAAAAAAATATGTAACATATGTGTGGTGAAATTTTTGAAACGTTTACCATGAAGGAAATAAGTAATGAGGTGTTTGTTTTGATTTGTTTTTAACATGCTGATTCATATTTTTTCTACGTGCACATATCTCTTCACACAAAATGTAAGCACGAACAAAATGTGCCATTCTCAAATAAAAATACTTTGTGCTTAATCTTACATCGAAATGAGTGGAAGTAGAAAGGTAAGTACAATAAAAAAGTTGTTTGATACATTCCAACGGCCGATTCTCTGTTTCTGATTTTGCAATTGGGAACTCGCCTTCAGGTACAAAGATTATATTGTTATGTGATTGAATATACCATTTTAACTGGTTGTAGTACATAAGAATGCAATCTCTTAACCTGAAGGCGAGTTCCCAATTGGTCTATATCTGGAGTCCTTAGTTACCTAGCGAAAAGAAAAGTCCTCTTTTCATTAGCATTTATCAACAACTTACAATGGATACTCATGTGGTTCAAACACATCCTAGGGTTATCCAGGTCCACGTTTTGGTCTATATTTCGAGACCCTAGTCACGGAGCGGCATCAAAAATACTCTATACTATAGCAATCATCAGCAGCTTCCATTTGTTACCCATATTGTACAAACACATCCTAGGGTTACCCGGGTCCACGTTTTGGCCTATATCTCGAGACCCTAGTCACGGAACGGTATGAAAAATACTCTATACTATAGATTTCATCAGCAGCTTCCATTTGCTACCGATATTGTACAAACACATCCTAGGGTTACCCCGGCCCACGTTTTGGCCTATTTCTCGAGACCCTGGCACCCGATTCTTAAAATTTCAAAACGCAAACCATCTACTGAATAGTCCAAACAAAGCCTAAAAATTTGGTTAAAATCGGTTGAGCCATTCTCCGTAAAGTTCATCACAACGCGAAAAACGGCTGAATTTTTATATATATAGATTATGGTGTCGTATTAAAAAGTTTCCTTTAAGGTTAGTTGTTTCATTGTTTGTTTTAACTGGGCCATCAAATTGATTTAAGAATAATAGTCCTGCCGACATTTCTTCTATTATTGGAATATGTTGATTATTGATCTCGGTACAGTTTGGTACACGACTTTCTAGCAAATTGGCAATACACGTTGAGTAGCTTATATCTATCATATCATCTAATGAACATATTGATAAGCTATTATAATTCTTACAACTATTCCGAATTCCGAAAATTTTTGTATTACTTTTTATTATGGTTTTATATTCTATTTTCTTAACTTGATTGCCTTTCTAACTTATTACATGCTTGTATTTCCACAGTTGGAAAACTTATAATATAGATTAACAATTTACTATCTGTAGCGATTTTAATTTTGGCAAACTCTAATGCCTCGTCTATATTTATGTATGGAATATTTTCGTTTTTTAAAATAATGTTCACTTCGTCATTTGATAAAATATAAGAGTTTATTATATTTCCTTTTGCCCAATGTATGGCGAATACGATATTTATTGCTTCTTCTTTTAATATTTCCAATTGATTTTTCACTTTAAAAATAACATCATTTTCAATTTCTTAATCAGGTTTCATTACTTTCAATATTTCATTCGTTACATTGGTAATTTCATTTATTTTTTCGATTGTTTTCTTATTTATAACTATCTGGTTATTATTATTTTCAAGTAAGTTATTTATTTTATTTTCCACTATTTCGTGGTTGTGATGGTCAGGGTTTCCTGCAATCCATTTCCATGCGCTTCCAATAAAATCTAATGATCTTTTCTTAACTTTGTTTCTAATTTCTAATCTTTTTAAATGATCTTTTATTTGAGTAATTAGTAGAATAAGGATAGGATAGAATGGGTGTCCTGGATTAATATGGGTTTTGACGGTCCGTTCGATGTCATTGGTCAGATTAATGTATGTTTCTATATCGATTGTGTGAATTATTTTGAATGTGCCATTTTGTTTTCTTGCTTCTCCGGTATTTACAACTACATATTAGCTGTGAGTTGGTGTAGTCTAGTATTTGTACGTCAGCCAGTATAGGGGTTTTCAGTAAGAGCGCTTCAACTTTTGAACTTTTTTGAATAAAACACAAACGGTTTGACTTTTTTAACTAATTTTTTTTTTATTATCGAGTTTGAACATATACATTTAAGTATGAAATTCGATTTCTTTTGCATGACCACCGCGTGCACGTTTTACGAAGTCCAATCGTTGAACCCAATTTTCGACCACACTTTTGCATAAATCGGCCGAAATTCCAGCAATGTCGCGTTCAATATTGGCTCTGAGCTCACAAATCGTCGCCGGCTTGTTACTGTAGACCAATGACTTCACATAACCCCAAAACGGGACGGCTTGTTAAATGGACAGCAACAGAACGATTATTTTCATAAAAAATTTGCACGATTTGCAATCGTTGCTCAAGTGTGTAGCTTTCCATGATGAAATGGATACTAATGAAGTTTACAAATGCCAAGCGAAAAAAAAAATATTGCGTCGTTCGCCCTCCCTATCGGAAAAAAGTTGAAGCGCACCTATTGAATAACCCTATACGACTTGTATGAGGAAACTGTAAAGAATAAGTCGGTGTTAACGTTTGATCGAGTTTATTATTATTATTATTTTAATTTCTAATAAGGCTTTTGTGAACTAATCTATTTTTATGCGTCAGTACAGTACTATGTCTATCTTCTTTCACTATTTCTTCAGTATAGGGTTTCGAAAGCTTGGCGCCTAATCTTTTGTTTCTTTTCACGTAGATGCGCTGTCCTGGAAGGTAAACTTTAAACTCTTGTTCCTTTTTATTGTGATATTGGAGGTCTTGTTGTTGTTTTCGTGCAAGTCTTTGTATGTTGTCTTGTCTAGTTCTTTCTATGTCGTCTGGTGTAAATGTGACTGCTCGTCCGAAAAATATTTCTACCGGCTTTTTCTTTGTGACAGAATGTATGGAATGGTTGTATTCGGAGTTGGCGTGTTCTATCAATTCCTCGAAGTTTCTATGTCCTCCGTTTTCCTTGATGCAACGCATTATTTCTATTAAAGTTGAGTGAAAGCGCTCAACTTGGCCGTTAGAATGACTACGGTATGGGGGTCTCGTGTAAACATCTATTGAATGTTAATTAGTCAACATGAATTTGATTGAATTAGAGTTTAGTGAAGGTTCGTTGTCAATAACTATTTGTTTAGGAACCCCAAAGAAAAATATGATATCTCTCAGAGGCTTCCTAACGTCTTCTATTGCTCTGCAATGGAGTATTTTTGTCAAGGCGTATTTAGAGAATTTGTCTAGGGCTGTCATAATAACTTTTCCTTCAGTTAGGAATAAGTCTATGTGAATAGTGTGTCCAGGATATGTCGGTAAAGGAGTTTCGTTATTACGTTGTTGTTTGGGCGTCGATCATACTTGTTTTCTTTGCAAGTATTACAATTCGCTAATACTCTTTTTATTTTGCTAATCATTCCTGGGAAAAAGTATTTTTCAATAATTTGAGCTTTATTTTCATTTGTGCTTCGGTGCGCTCGGGTATGGGAGTAGTATGTATATTCCGGACTACAGGACAATATCAAAAATGTTAAAATTTTAACATTTATTATCATTTTAACTCAAAATTTTAACATTTTTACCATTTAACTCATTTTTTTAACTTACAGTTACTCAAAATTTTAACATTTTTTAACATTTAACTCATTTTTTTAGCTTATATTATCTCAAAAAAAAGTTAAAAATTTTTAGTTGGGTCGATGAGTCCAACCTTAAATTATAGTTACTCGTAGTTAATATTTTTAAGATATTAAAGATATCTATTTTTGATGTACTCGTAATCAATATTTAGGGTTGGTACACTATTAAGGTACCAACCCTAAATTATAGTTACTCGTAGTTAATATTTTTAAGATATTAAAGATATCTATTTTTGAAGTACTCGTAATCAATATTTAGGTTGGTACAGTTAAAATTTTGAGTTGGGTCGATTATTATTGATTGATAATTTTAAATATTGATTACAAAATATTTAAAGTAATCTATTCAAAAAAAAAAAAAAACAAAAAAGGATACATTTATTTTTTAAAGTACCTTTCAAAAAAAAACGATGAACTGGCAACAAAATTATTGTTATAATTCCAACTGCTTAACCAACTCATCTAAACCGTATATTCTGAAGTAATGTAATTATAGTTGAGTAGTATGTTTCACAGTTGATCTTATCAACACTGCTCACAATCTATAAATAGAATAAGCTTTATACCATTGACAGAGTTAATATATCAAAGCTTTTATATCAATGCTTTTATATCAAAGCAAGCTTAATTGTAAGATAAGCATAATATTTGATCTAGAATATTCAATTAAGCTTTTATGCATCAACACATGTTTCGACTCTGTCGAAACCGTTTGACTTTGTCAAACATGGTTACAAGTGCAGTAAGTATTTAGCGTTAGAAGAGGGTAGACGCAAAAAAAAATTGAAACTTTAAATTTGAACTCTTTGAAGTTCAAATTTATAAAATTTACCCAATATTGGTTCATAATTTAAATCTCTTATTAAATATGTTATTGGATTAGATGGATAAATTTTACTAATATAAAATATTTCTCGAGTCCAATTATTTTTATATTTGTTTTCAAATTGTTTTTTATGTGATTGAATTCTTACTTTTTCTCCAATTTTAAAAACTGGTTTTTCTAATATAAATTGTTTCTATTAATTTTAAAACAATTATCAAAAATTAATTGTTCATTTTTTTCATTTACTTCACAAGGTTTCATACCAATAGTTCTATGTACATCTTTGTAATTATATTCATATAATATTTTATCAATTACATCAATCCAAGTAGTATTTTTCTGAATTTCAAATGGTATTTTTAGTTTTTCATTAATGGTTCTATTAAATCTTTCTACAATTGATGATTTCTTTTCACTAAATGTTTGATACATGTTAATATTGTATTTATCTAAAACTTCTTGGAAATGTTTATTTAAAAATTCTTTACCAGAATCTGTATGAAGTAATTTTGGTGCACAACCTGCTTTTTTATTAATATTTAAAAATGCATCAGAAGTTGTTTTTCCATCTTTCTTTTTTAATGGTTCTATATAAGCAAATTTAGAAAATGTATCAATTACATTAAGCATATATTTGTATCCTCTATTAATTCTAACATTAACTGTTGTCATAATTAGTAAATCTGCTGCCCATAATTCATTTAGGCCTTTAGTAATAATTTTTCTTCTTTCAAAATTTTTTCTTACTGGTTTATGCAACTCTTTTGCTATTTTAAAATCATTATTTTTAGCATCAATAAATTCATCTTTATCCATTTCAAAAATATTTAAAATTTATTTTAATTATTGGGAGGTTGAATTAGTTTTAAAGGTTGTTTTCGAAGATTTGGGGCTTTATTGTGAAAAAACGGTACAAAATATTTTATTCGAAGTATTGGCCATCGCTAGCTACAACTTTCGCCCATCTTTCGGGCAATTTCCGGATGCCGTTTCTCCAAAATTCTGGCCGCTGCTTGGCTATCCATGACTCAACCCATATTTTGGTAGCCTCGTACGAGGAGAACCGCTGGTCCGCCAAATCGAGACTCATATGCCGGAACAAATGATAATCGGAGGGAGCTATGTCTGGACTATACGGCGGGTGGGGTAACACTTCCCAGCCAAGCGTTCCAAGGTATTTTTTGACAGGTTGAGCAACATGCGGCCGAGCGTTGTCATTTTGCAAAATAACCTTGTCGTGCCTTTTTACCGTTTCCGGCCGTTTTTCTTTCAATGCCCGGCTTAAACGCATCAATTGCAGTCGGTAACGATCCCCCGTGATTGTTTCGCCCGGTTGGAGCAGCTCAAGATATATGACGCCGACCTGATCCCACCAAATGCAGAGCATGATTTTCTTGCCGTGAATATTCTGCTTGGCCGTCGACGTTGATGCGTGGCCGGGCAAACCCCATGATTTTTTGCGTTTTGGGTTATCGTAGTGGATCCATTTTTCGTCGCCAGTCACCACCCGATGCAAAAAACCCTTCCGATTTTGTCGCTCGATCAGCAATTCGCACGTAAAAAGTCGCCGTTCGACGTCGCGCAGCTTCAACTCGTACGGGACCCAATGTCCTTGCTTTTGGATCATTCCCATCGCTTTTAGACGCTTTCAAACGGTTGATTTATCAACGCCCAATGATTCAGCAAGCTCTTCTTGGGTTTGGCACGAGTCCTCGTTTACCAATTCCCCCAATTCCGCGTCCTCGAACTTTTTGGGCTGGCCAAGACGCTCCTTGTCTTCGGTGTGAAAATCACCACTTTTGAATCGTCGAAACCAGTACTCACATGTTGAAATCGACGGAGTATGGTCTGGGTAGGCCTCCTGCAGCAATTCACGGGCTTGGGCTGTATTTTTTTTTTCAAATTGAAGCAGAAAAGCAAAGCTTCCCACAAATTGCGTTTCGACGGCACGAAAGTTGACATACTCGGAGCACGAAAACACTGCGTTGTTTATACTTCAGCGAAATGACAGATACTGATAAACAAAGCCTAGGGATGAGGCTTTATCATGAATATATATTCAGTATTGCCAACGCGATAAAGTGATAAATAGCGCCATCTGTGTGTCACCTTTAAAACTAATTCAACCTCCCAATAAATAACAATGATATCAGATAAAGTTTTATAAGAATATATTAAAACACAAAAAGACTTAAAAAATAAACTTCAACAATTTAATTTAAACAAAGTAATAAAACAAGAAAAAATGAATGAAGATCTTCAAGCAATTATTCAACCATTAAATCAATCAGTTATTAATGTTCACAATTTAAATGATAGCTTTAAAAATTTAATAGTAGATTTAAATCAATCATATAAAAAAACAATAGATGGACATTCACAAAGTGAACATGTTTCAACGGAGTCGAAACCGTTTGACAATAATATGAATTTACAAACTAATGAATTTAACGAAAAGCAACTATCACCAATTAGAAAAACAAACAAACAAAAATTAGTTGAAAGTACACCAACAACTAGCACATGTTCACGAAGCGAACAGTTGACTCCATCAACATCAAAAGACGCTCTTTTGCGTAGTGCAAATGAAACGTTATCTACACCAGTACAATTTATTTCAGAAAAAATTGGAAATATGGCAATGAAATATTTAAATTTAAATAATTCTGATATGAAATTATGTGACAATATTTTTGGTCTAAGATCTGAAGATGGAAAAGATTTATGGATTGGTAATACTGAAGTAAAAATTAGTAATAATGATATTATTTTAAATAATAAAACTTATAATGGAACAAAAGGGTTATGGGAATTAATAACTTTAAAAGAACCATCAACAGCTGTAACAAATAATGATTTACAAAATTATGAAGAAATTATATTATCAACATATGCTTACATGCAAAATAATGACAAAAGTTCTAAACGTATTAAATCTAGCGTTGGAAATAAATATATGAATTTTATTAGACCAATATTGATTAAAAATAAAATTATAAAAGAAAAAGTAGGATCTGGTTTAAATTCAAAAAATAATCTTTCAAAATCATTAAAAAATTTTAAAATTAAAACTAGTTTACCTACTGAATATGTTCGTTTTGCGAATCGTTCACAATGTGAACGTGTTTATTGGAATGATATTAATGAATTAAAAGATAGATTAAATTTGTTGATAGGCGAGTATAATGCAGGAAATGATAGTCCAGAAATAATATACATAATGAAATTATGAATATTATTGAGGAATTAAGAGAAGAAAATATGTTGACTCTGTCAATGGTTTTCGAAGGAAACATATTGACTGTTTAATTAAATTAAAATTTTTTTTTTTCTAATAAATGGGAATTGATAAGTTTGGACAAAAATCTTTTTCAGAATTAAATTTGTCTAATGAATATTCTCTTAATAGAATAATATCGTTAGAAAATGAAGTTGAAAAAAATCGTTCAAATATTGATCAATCAAAAGAGAGTATTAGTGAATTAGTAGATTTAAATCAACTACTTCAAAAAAAAGTTGCAGAACTAGAAAAGAACATAAATCATAATAAGTCTAATATTATTAATATAATTAAACGAGTAGATGCTATGGAAACATTTCTTAAAGTAATTGCATCAACTATTGAAAAAATTGAAACAGATATTGAAAAAATTGAAACAGATATTGAAAAAAATGAATCAGATATTGAAGAAATTGAAACAAATATTGAAACAGATATTGAATCAGATATTGAAAAAAGTGAATTAAATATTGAATCAGATATTGAAAAAAGTAAACTACAGATTAAAACAAATATAATTGAAAAATAATTAAAAAATTTTACTTATCTAAATGGAAAAAATTAAAAAAATTAAAAAAATATTAATATAAAAAATTAAAAAAAATCTTAATCTAATGTAATTAATAATTTAAATATTTCCTTCAGAAACTGTTGACTTTGTCAATATCAAAATACTTAAAATAATCTAAGTTAATATTAATGTATAGTAGAGAGGGGGTTCGTTTTAGTTACCTACATTTCTTATGTTATAATGTCCCCAGGGTAATTTGTAAGTCTTATTTAACTTATCGTTATCATTATTATTCAATTTTTTATTAAAATAAAACTTATCATCATAGGGTGACAATCCTATTTTATTCTCTTCTGTAGTATATAGTTTATTATCATATGATCTAATATTATGAACAGTTTCATTTTTATTTTCTAAATTAATTAAACAATTCTTATAATCTTCAATTGTTAACTTTTTAATATTATTTTTCTTTATTCCTTTACAAACTTTTTTATCACAAACATCAGTCTTAAATGCATACATTTTACTTCTAAGTCCACAAAATTCTCTAATTGGTATTCCATTATATTCATCTTTAAATTTTCCTGGTACTTTTTTATTAATATTAGATTTTAAATCTTCAATTGGAAAATTATCTATATAATCACTGGTATCATAATTATCTAGATCATCTTTCATTTCAGAATAAATATCAAAATCATCATCAATATGTTTACCTTCAAAATAAAGAATAAATGAATCAGTATCTGTTCCTAATAATTTCATTCTATTACCATATTTAGTTTTCAGTTGTACATACATTTTAAACATTAATAATTTTGATAAATCTAAAATATTTTGACCTCCAAAGATAGGTTTATTTAATTTAATATTTGTATTTTTACCAAACACTACACACATATTATGATCTATTATTTTTCTTGATTGATATGTATTTCTACTTATTAGTTTTCTCATAAGTTTTTCAGTTTTAACTATTCTAACATTAAGTCTATTTCTAACATTTTCCATTTGCTTACCATATACACTATTATTCATAAGTTTGAAAAAATCTTTTTCAAAATCGTTTTTAGCTTCTTTTCTAAGTGTTGTATTTTTTTCAATATAATTTTTTAACCATGCTTCTTGTCTACATTTAATACCTCTATGAATTTTAGTTAAAATTACATCATTATTTAAATATTCTTTTAATAATCTTATATCAATTATATAATTTTTCTTTGGTAACAACGTACACATTAATTTTTTAATTTTATCATTTGGTTTACTACCAATCCCTTTATTAATTAAGTCTGTTTGATTTGGTGATAAATCTTCAAATTGTGGAACATAATGATGAGGTGCTGGAGCATAATCATTATAAAAGTTGTGTAATTCCGGAGGAATACTTATGTCAACTTCTAATGTATATCCAATATCACTATCATCAAAATCTTTATTTAAAATATTATTAATATTACAAAAGTATTTAATTTCATCTTCATTTAACCATTTATGATTGCCAACACTTAATTTTTGTGACATAGCCCATCCATATAAGTTATTTGCATCTAAATATAAAATATAACTTGTTAATTTTTTAGAATCGTATATACCTTTAAGAGAAGCTTCCTCTTTACTTAATTTATAAACTTGTTCTACAATATCATCGTAATAATAACAATTATTAGCTTTAGCATAGTTATGTGCAATTTGCGATATTCCACCTCTAGTTCCACTTTCATAAAATTCATACATATCTTGATCTGTTAATAATTCTAATTTTTGTTTGGTTAATTTTAAAGCAGATGAATTACTTAAATGTGGTGAACTTATATAATGTATAGGATCTAAATTATAATTTTTAAAACATTCTTTTCTAAAATTATCAAATACATCACTTAAAAGTATAACATCTAATTTCAAATACCAGTTATGATAGTCTCTAAATGTTTTACAATTAAAATGTTTCCAAAATTTATTTGCAAATTTATAATCATTAATATTAATATTTCCATTTAATGATGACTTAAAATCTTTATAGTCTGGAAGTGTTGTTATATTAAATTTTTTATAATTGTCAATAAATTCATAAGGATATACGCCTTTTCTAAGTAAATAACATTTATCTTTTAATGATAAATCTTTAAAAATATTATTAAAGTTTTCTAAATGATCAAAATTAATATATTTTATATTTTTAGTATTACAAACTGAACAAATACTACAAGCATATATTTTATTCTCAGTATTTTTACCAACTTTATAAGATACATAATCTATATTTCTTATTTTCTTACATGTTACACAATATATATCATTAACATCTAATAAATTTTTAACAGCTTTATCTAATGAAGTATTTATAAATTCCATTGAATCTATAAATCTTAATTCTATTTTTTCGGCAACTGTATATAATTCTAAATCTGTTGAATTACAATTACGACAAGTGTTTCTTGTCTTTAAATTATATTGATATTTACATTTTTCATTTTTACATTTTAAATATTTATTTTCATCTACAATAACTGTTTTTTTAATTTGTTTAAATTTTTCAGTACTCGTTGCTAGAACACTAGTTTCAGTTTCAGGATGAAATTCATCTAAATATTTTAGAAATAATTTTGAATCATAACCTTTTAAATTATGAATAATAATTGGTAAAAATTTTGGCATCTTTAACTTTAGATTACATTTATTACATAAAGCCATTCTATATTTACCAGTTGCATGGTCATGATCCCAACATTTTTTATTTTCTTCAGAAAATGGAATATCACAAATTTCACAATTGTTAGTATTGTGGCAGCACCGCTGCTCAATCAATTTTATGTCAGTTCGTCAAATAATGTCAACCTTAAAATTCAATGAAAATTTATTCTCTTTTCAACCGGCGACGAGACCACACCATAATTTGATTCAACTTATTTAAGTTCCATTTACTTGTGTATTTAATTGGATATAATAAAAACTCCATATTGGTGACCCCGACGTTTAAAAATAATTTTTTTAAATAATCAACGGAATTCACTCGCAATTTTTTTGGACGAAATTTAACACGCTATCCATAAACGCAATTAAGGAAAAGAAGACCTTATTGCCGCCACGTGGTTTCAACGCGCCGATATTTGCGAGGGTTTGTTCGTCGTATTTTTTCAAGAGGACTTGCATGAGCGATCGTTAGCAGAAATTGTTTGAGGGATCTTTCGTCTGGAAGTCGAATCGTGACAAAATTTTGGAAAGTCTACTTCGTGCATTCAACATGCCTGGAGATAGCGAATCGAGCGGGACTTCACAGTCAAGCAATACATCATACGTGAGTACTGTTAATTCTATGCCTTTACCAGAAATCAGTCGGATTACAATAAAAGCACCGACATTCGTTAAGAAAGAACCGGATTTATTTTTTATACAAATGGAAGCACAATTCATTAACGGTAGCATTACTCGCGACAATTCGAAGTATAATCATGTAATATCTGTTCTCGAACCTGAGTATTTATCAATGGTTTCTGACTTGATTCGTAGTCCTCCCGCGGAAAACAAATATGAATCACTTAAAAACCGTCTAATTAGTGAATACACTCAATCTGATCAAAGGAAACTCAGAGTTTTACTCACTGAAATCGAACTTGGTGATGACAAACCGTCATATTTGCTACGCAAAATGCGTGATTTAGCCAAAAATGCTCTCACCGATGAGGCAATCAAGTCCCTTTGGATTGAACGTTTACCGGAAAACGTTCGTGCCGTCGTGGCAATTTCAAACGACGACCTCAATACCTGTGCTACCTTAGCAGATAAAGTTGTCGAATTGACTGCCCCAAAACTAATTTCGGAGATCAAATCGGATAACACACTCCTTCAATTGAACGCTCGTATCGATGAATTAGCCAAATCTTTTCGCGAATTTAGAGCGAGCAGAAACAATAGTCCAAATAAATCCCAGAAGTCACACAATTCGAGTCGTTCACGTTCCAAATCTCGTAATAAAAGACCGTATTGTCGATTTCATTATCGTTTTGGGGCCATGGCACGCAAGTGTGAACAACCATGCGCATTCAAAAAGCCCGACGATAAAAGTGATGAACATTCAAAAAACTAAATTCCACCTCGTCATTTGCGGTAGACGAAGTGGGTCTGAATTATTCTCGCCGCTTATTTGTCACAGATCGTTCAAATTGCCGCAAATACTTAGTTGACACCGGAGCAGATTTCTCCGTTTTACCTCGAAATTTGTTCAATAAATTAAAAATTCCCGATAGCTATAAACTTTTCGCCGCAAATGGCACACCCATAGCTACTTTCGGTTATTTCACTTCTTCAGTCGACCTTGGACTTCGACGTAATTTCACGTGGTCATTTCTCATCGCCGATGTAGCAAAGCCAATATTAGGTGCAGATTTTCTCAATGAATTTGGCCTCTTAGTTGACATCAAGAACAAGCAATTAATCGATGCGAAAACTAAGTTACGCACCAAATGCAATTCTCAATTAATTCAATATGAAAGAGTCAACACTATTGACGACAACTCGATTTTTAGCGATTTATTGCAACAATTCAAAGATCTTACGCTTCCCCCTACTTTCAATAAAGGTAATAATCTGAAACAAAGTTCAGTCAAACATCAGATTATTACAAGTGGACAACCAGTCTTCTCCCGTGCTCGGCGTCTTAATCCAGAAAAGCTAGCAATAGCAAAAAAGGAATTCGAACTGATGATCAAAGCTGGTATTTGTCAACCAAGCAAAAGTCCTTGGGCAAGCCCCTTGCATATGGTTCAAAAAAAGACAGGACAGTGGCGCCTTTGTGGCGATTATCGCATGCTCAATGCTATCACCACGCCAGATCGATACCCTTTACCTCACATTCAAGATGTGACACACATTTGTGCTAATAAGGAAATTTTCTCAAAGATTGATCTCGTAAGTGCTTACAATCAAATTCCAATTGCCGAAGAAGACAAAGAAAAAACAGCAATTATTACCCCTTTTGGTCTCTTCGAATTCAATGTAATGACATTTCGTTTGAGAAACGCATCTCAAACTTTTCAACGTTTCATGAATAATTTATTCCATGATTTACCTTTCGTAGTAGTCTACATCGACGATATTTGCATCGCCTCTAGAGACACCGAGGAGCACAAAAATCATATACGCTTAGTTTTTGAACGCTTACGCGAAGTAAATATTAAAATCAATCTAGCAAAATGCACCTTCGGTAAAAGCGAAATAAATTTTTTGGGACATTTAATCAAAAAAATGGAAGCATACCACTGTCTGACAAAGTTGAAGTTATCAAAACGTTCAAAAAACCTGAAAAAGCCTTCGAACTCCGACGTTTCATCGCACTTTTGAATTTCTATCGTCGATTTTTACCAAATGCCGCATTTATTCAAGGCAAACTTCAATCTCTTATAAAAGGCAACAAGAAAAAAGATACTTCCCCAATTATTTGGACCGATGAAACCTCTGACGCTTTCGAACAGTGTAAATCTGATATCGCTAACGTCGCATTTTTAGCGCACCCTATTCCAAACGCGAAATTAGTACTTCTAGTCGATGCCAGTAATTTTTCCATTGGAGCAGCTCTTCATCAAGTTTCAAACGATCAGTTGCAACCCCTTAGTTTTTATTCTAAACGAATGACAGACACTCAGAAACGTTACAGTACATACGATCGTGAACTTCTTGCAATTTTTCAAGCAATTAAACATCATCGATTTATGATCGAAGGACGCGAATGCATTGTGTACACTGATCACAAACCACTCATTTTCGCATTTTCTCAAAAACCCGAACAAGCTTCGCCACGCCAATTACAACAATTGGACTTTATTGGTCAAATGACCACGGACATACGCCACATTTCAGGCGAAGACAACATAGTAGCAGATGTCTTATCTAGAATTGAGGAAGTCAGTTGTGACAAATTTTCTTTCGACCTTCTTGCACAGTCACAAATTAATGATCACGAACTGCAACTAATTCTTGATGGAAAATCCAAACATTCTCTCGCTCTGAGCAGAATCTCTCTACCCAATTCACAACTACACTTATATTGTGACACTTCAACAAAAGTTATTAGACCTTTTGTTGTCGAGAACCTCCGTAGACAAGTTTTCAACCTTGTGCACGGGTTGTCACATCCCGGTAAAATAGCTACCA